>NC_137193.1:46556847-46646847 GCF_960531495.2 Zeus faber
ACACACACACACACACACACACACACAGACACACACACACACACACACACACACACACACACACACAAGCAAGAATTCACACATCCAAAGAACACACACACATACCAACATACTCTAATGCGCACAGACCTTGGCATAATGTGCCAAGATTCACCACAGAGGAAACAATTATGCATCAAAGCTGCCATTTATTTGCTTGTGATTGTAAGAGATGAGATCCTGGACTGTTCTGGGATGTAGAACAGACCGGTGTTTCTTCAAACCTTTTACTTGAGCCCAGAGAGGATTATAAGCCTCTTTGTTGTAGGTACTGGGAGCATGTGTCCTCCAGACCAGGGATTTCGATCATTTTTTAAGATTGAAAGATTGAGCTCTGGAGTAAAAGAACAGCCCCAGAATGGCATGAATGAGACAAATGCTTCTTTAATTAGCTGCATGTCTCTGTGACTCAGTGCATTTGTTATGCGAGCACGGCTATAGTATTCCTTGTCTCCGATTACAGGAGCTTTTCTCACAGAGCTCTCAATTTCCATCCTGCCACCACACTCCCTGCTGTCCCAAAGCCTATCTTAATTAACACTGGGATTTAATGGATCACTGTTGGTTTAGAACCAGTTCCACGTTGGCTTTGACAGTAATTGAGCAGTCCAATCCCAGCTCGGTGAATGTGTTATTTGGACTAAGGATAGCGTGTCTCAAGCCTACACACTCACACTCACACACACGCACACATGCACACACAAAAACACACACACACAAACACACACACACACACACACACACACACACACACACACACACACACACACACACACACACACACAGGGAATTAAATAATAACAAAAATATATAACATGAATGGGTGGACAGCGCCAAACACATTTAAAACAAATTTAAATCCTCCACAAAGTGTAGAATTGACACAGTCGCTGGAAACAATGTCTGTCAACGTCAGTTGGCTGGAAATGGTGTGTGTGTGTGCGTGTGTGTGTTTGTGTGTGTGTATGTGTGTGTGTGTGTGTGTGTGTGTGTGTGTGTGTGTGTGTGTGTGTGTGTGTGTGTGTGTGTGTGTGTGTGTACGCCTTCATGCATAAATGTTTGCCAGTGACCCAATTGGCAGAGTTTGGTCATGGGTGAGTAGCCTAGACACAAGCACACACACACACACACACACACACACACACACACACACACACACACACACACACACACACACACACACACACACACACACTTCATACACACACACACAGAAATGCTCTGACCACACGCTGTAACAGTCCGTATATGTAGAAACTGACGTGAAATACAGCAGCTTTTTTTTTCTAGCATCAGTGAATAAGTACCAAGTTCACCGCAACCATTACCGTGGAAATAGCACAAGGAAATAACACACAATAAAATGCAGTGCTGGCATCCACACAGCCACCCACACACACACAAAAGTTTGTGGTGAAGGGCCTTCTCTATTTGAATAACAGGAACACACACAAGAATGTTAATACCCCCAAAAATTCTATTTCAAAACCTCCCCCATTTATCTCTTTCCCTATCAGGCTCTTGCCTCCTTGTTTCTACTCTCCACTCACCCTCTGCCCTCTTTATATCTCTCCATTCTGTCTCAGACTCCCTAATTGACACCACCCCCCACCCCCTACTATCCCCAAAAAAGGGAAACACTCTTGGTTCATTTCAGGCCATGCAGCGACCATGGAAACGCTCCAGGAAGGTGGCTAGGTAAACAGAGAGCCATAGAACCTCGCTGTTTCTCTATCTCCAAAAAGGTGGGGGGAGGGCCCCCCTGCCCCCCAAAAAACACCGGATCTTTGAAGGAGCCATATTTGCTTTTACACACAACCGCAAAGATCGGTGGCTCGTGGTTACTCGGAGAACGAAATAAATGGGAGAGAAACGGATAGAGGAGAGAGGACACTGCTTTTGTTCTACAGGAATAGAAGGAAGTTACGGCGCTAGGACATTCTTGGGACAAGAGAGAGAGAGAGAGAGAGAGAGAGAGAGAGAGAGAGAGAGAGAGAGAGAGAGAGAGAGAGAGAGAATAAACTGAATTTGAGGAGAAGATAAGAGCTGAGTGGACAGAATAGGAAAGCGAGGGAAAGGCAGGGAGGAGGGAAGGCAAGAAAAGAAAAGACGCGACAGAAAGAAAATGTAGTTGAGACAGCCAGAGGAAATGGGCGGAAGGGAAGTGATGAGTGGACACGGATCGCATTCAGAGCAGGGAGGTGAAGACAGGCGAGCGGGAGAGAGGCAGAGAGGATACTGTTGTAGTGAGATGACAGGGTGTCAGTGTGTGTGTGCTTGTGTGTGTGTGTGTGTGCGTGTGTGTGCGTGCGTGCGTGCGTTATCTTCCACACTGTGTAAGAAGAAGTCACAGCTTAGATAACGGTTTACAACACAACACCCCTCAAACACACACACACACACACACACACACACACACGCACACACATACACACTCTGGGGATGGGTGACACAGACACATGTTTATCATTGAGTGGATTCACTGGATTCCTTTCATCTGAAAAAGGCTGACTGTTCCCTCGCTCCCCCTGACCTCTTTGCTGCCTTTATCCCCCCCCCCTCTCTCTCTCTTTCTGTCCATCTGCACTCAAGCACTTTCACTCTCTGGCTCTCTCCATTTCCACTCTGTTCTCTTCGTCGTTCAGTCTGACTTTCTTAATTTACCCCCAACCCCCCACCCCCTGCTCCATTACTCTTCAGCACTTTCTCTCCCTCTCTCGCCCCTTCTCCTTCTCTCTCTCTACTTCCACCGACGCCCCGACAACTCATCTGCTTTTCATCTGGGTGCAGATAGACGGTTGGGGAAAGCTGGTGTGTGGCGTGGACCATTAACCTTTTGGGCTTTTTTTAGATTGTCATTTTTGACCTATGTTAGCATTTTCTGTGTGTGTCTGTGTGTGTGTGTGTGTGTGTGTGTGTGTGTGTGTGTGTGTGTGTGTGTGTGTGTGTGTGTGTGTGTGTGTGTGTGTGTGTGTGTGTGTGTATGTGTGTGTGTGTGTGTGTGTGTGTTTGTGTGTGTCTGTGTGTGTGTACATGTATACATATCCATAATTATCAGTGTGCGTGTGCTGGTGAGCCTCTTTGATGTGTTACTTGCGAAGTGCAGCATTCCTGCACGCGTGCGTGTGACAAAATAAGTGAGTTATTAAGCTGCAGCAGGGATGTTTGCCTTCTCAAAATAAATGCACACAGATATTTGGCACGCTTTGGCAGCACCCCTGACCTCAAGCCCCCCAACGCCCCAAACAGAGTCATACTGACACACTCGCATTCAAAAAAATCAAACACACACGCACATATTATATATATATATATATATATATATATATATATATATATACACACACTCACAAACACATACATGCATATACACACTAATGTACATCGTTCACACACATAGGCATAAAGACACACACACCCACACACACACTCTTCCCCACACACACAGCCCTCTTCAGTGTGATGAGCTGTCAGTCCCTGTTAGGCTTGGCGTTCTCGTTAGCACGCGGTTTGGATTCCCTTTCAGAGCGGCTGAACTCAGGACCTCTCCCGCTCAGCACTTCCAGAGCGACAGAAGCCAAAGGGAGGGCGGGAAGGAAGTGAGGGAAGGAGGGAAGGAGGGAAGGAGACGGAGGTGACGGGTGGAAAGAGAAAGGCCACGGAGCTCTTGTGATACAGTGGGAGGTTTTATTTGATCGTTTGCTGAGAAGTCGACAGGTTTCCCTAGTTCGCAGAGGGGAGGTCGAGACGTTTCCAAAGCTCCGTGGCTGCTCGGTTAATGACATGATTACATCTTAATCAAGTCCTCTTCCCAGATCACCCTTGGAATATATCAAAGGCCGTCTGGGAGCGAGGCATCAAGCCTTACCTAACTCAAATGTACCATGTGTTACAAAATATTACTTTAAGTTCCAATTACATTCCTTCCTTACATGATTCCCCCAAAGCACCCACGGCTGATTAAAAGGAATTTATTTAGGTTTCTCCGGGAGAGAAATGGGAACCCAGTTGCCTCTGACAAGAGCCAGATCAGCAGGTTCTCTTGGGTGGGCAGAGCTGCCCCGCAACAACTGACCCCGATCCAGGACCGTTCAAAGTGATTTCATCCACAATAACTTTGTGTTATTTTCACTAATGGCTGCAACTAATCCAAGACAAGCATTTCACTTTTTGAGGGTTTTTCCTTCTTTCCATAAACAAGATAGTCACAGAAAATTGCTCGGGGAGTCACTAATTACTTCAGTGGAGGAGAATGTCCATGTCCATGATTTCAAGTTACATGCCTAAAATAATATGAGGCCTAAATGTGGTGGTGCTTCTCTCTCTCTCTCTCTCTCTCTCTCTCTCTCTCTCTCTCTCTCGCTCTCTCTCTCACTCTCTCTCTCTTTTCTTGTGTGTTTTTGAATCTGGCATCTTCCCAACAAGAGATCTCCCGTTCCTGCACCATTCCAGGTTGGCCCAAGTGAAGACGGATGGAATTCCTGAAACATCTTGCAGACTAAAACCAGACTTTACACTCCCTGGACTCATTTTGCCCCCCCCCCCCCTCCCCCCCCCCCACACACACACACACAGAACCTGCAGATGGGCTTTGACGAATAGTCAGAGGGTCCGCGCGGAAGGAGGGTGTGGTGTGAGCCGAGAGGACCATGAGCACGTCTCTAAATCTGCTCAACGACACTTTTAGTATTGATGGGCCTGACACCATGTTAGCGTTGATGTCTCCAATCTGGCAGCCGGCTACTTTGAACTGGCATGAGAAAAAAGAGGCGATGGAAATATTTCTCCGAGGTGATCGGGCCAGGACTTTTTGTTACACAGTTTTGAAGTCAACGGTGAAGTACCTGTCCATTAAGTTATGTCTGTTTTGGATTTTTTTTTTTTTTTTTTCTTCCTTTACCCGAGGAGAGGTCAAGAACGATCGATACTGTCGCCATGAACCATAATCCACCACCGCCATCTCCAAGTTGAGGTTAATGTCAAATTCAGATGTGCGCGAAACGTAGAAACTCTGCGAAACTCTACTCGAGTACTGCAGTTGTTAAACTTGTAAGTTGTTAATTTCCCTGTGGACCGGAGTGGCTCAGGGGGCCGGGAGGGGGGGGATGAGAGGGTGGAGGGAGAGAGGGAGAGAGGGAGGAGGGTCATTGGAGGAGGTAATCTTCTACTGTACCGAACCGAAATAAAAACTAAATAAACACTATTTCACTGTTGTTTATCCTTCTTCTCTTTCTCCGTCTCCTTGGCGCTTTCTTTTTGTTCTCATTGTCTCTTTCCTTCCCCCCTTTTTCTCCCTCGCTCTCCCGCTATCTCTCACTGACCCCCCACATTCTTCTCGTCCTCTCTTCCAACGGTTTCCAGGGAGCTTTCCAGCTCTTTTTTGACTCGCGGACAGTTCTATAAACAGGAGCGCTGCCGAGGTCTGATAGCGATGTTTACGTGGTTCACATGACCTGACCGCTCGCTTGGATCCGTCCTTCTGCCCTGAAATAAACGCTATAAACACGGGTTCTGGCGCTCGGCCTCAACAGAACCGCTCTTTCAATGATTTTTATACTTCCATCGCTCTGAGTGATACATTATGTCGTGTCGTATTGTATATCCCTGCGCTTCGTCGGTCCAGGGCCGGGGACAGACCTTCAACGGACAGAGAAGGGTTGCAGAACGCAGACCTTTTGGTCACAGATCTTGACGGGAAAATTTCAAAGTTCAAAGCTTTTTTTTTGAGAACACAAGGTTCAGTTCCGTCAGGAGCGATGCCGTCCTATTGTTTGGAGCAACTTCCTCTGGATAATGTATGCGTCCAATGTATTTCTTGTGCTGGGTAGACACCGACTCTTTTCAGGATGAAAATACTGTGTTAGGCTGCAATGCATTATGGTCCTGATGCAATGCCTCACCTTGAACAGCATCCATATACAGAATAAGCACTTATTATGGACATCCTGTACAGACACAGAGTTTTAGTTAGTTTTGGCCAAAGTTGAGATATCGGTCATGTCGTTCTGGTTAAAAATATGAAACCTTGGGAAGAATATCTGAGGCAAACCCGAGGAAATATGTGTCAGATTCAATGATCTCGCAAGAAGGAATCTAGCCACAGAGCATCAGCAAAACATTTAGCTCCCCCTTCGTCTTAACGCTGACTAATTTAACGTTATATTTGACTTCCATCACTCCCTTTGGTTTGTTTTTGTTTTTGAGGAGGTCAAAGTCACGGTGACTGTAGACTACAGGACCAGCAGCCATGATGTCCTGTTCCTCTGGAGCTCCCGTCCACACCTTCTCCTCATTCCAACACTCCCTGTCTCCGACGGTCCCATTTATCCTTCCATCCTTTTTATCCATCCCCTTCAATCCCATGAAATACCCCGGCTGTTAGCAGGCATTTAAAAGTCATTCACACCGCTTTCGAGTGCTTGACTTGGCCGTCGCCGCGGCGGCCGACTGCAGAGCCTCTAAGGTTCTGACGTGGGCCTGGCCTCTGTCTCCGTCTTTCTTTTATCCTGTGTCGTTTCCTCTTTGTCTCTCCCCCCCAACTCTGCCCTCCCCTTTGCCTCTTTGGCAAGCGGATGAAACAGACTAGTGGTTCCCATTCCAAAACTCACTTGCTCTCCGTGAGCTTCTCTCAGAGATCCAAACCCTTGGCTGAGAAGAGCAGCACGCTCTCCGTGCGGCGTCTGTCCGTCAGTCTCGGAGAATCAACATGAGGAAAATCTAGCGAAAACATGGGATTTGTTAATGCAGATCTGCAGGGGAACGGGGATTGAGGTCTTAAGAGCAGTTCAGCCTGGCTCACATTGCATATTGGATCATTTTTTGGGAGGGAGTGGGTATAAAAATGCACCGGCTGCATCATTTATAAGCATGTGGTCAAAGAAACACCTTTTCTTCCGATAACTATCACAGTAGAACCTGTACCAAGCAGAATCTATAGCACCCACAGCAAATTCGGTGAACCCCCGATAAGGAAGCCACGGGCCAAGAAAAAACAAGTCCCTCTTAGAACTGAACCTCAAACTCAATCTCTGTCTCAATTATTTCAGTCAACGTATATTTTATTAAAAAGAAGCATTCACTGTCAATTGACTTACCTATTATCTTATATGTTGACCTTTTGACCTGACTTAATAGTCTGTGACTTAATACTGTCAGGGTTTCCTGGTGCACTGAAAATAAATAATTGATTGGAGTCACTGGTTGCGCTTTCCTTTGTTGAACCTATACATGTTTTAGCTTTTTTCAATGTTTAATGTATTCGTGACTTGAAGCAACTCCCCCAAAAAATGTGGTTTCACAAAATAAAGCACATTTTTTGAGTGGAACCAATGACAATTTTTCTCTCACTGTAACTGTGTAAAGTTTTGTAATCTCAAATGAACTTCCATGGCTCATTTGAACTCATATTTAACT
Source organism: Zeus faber (assembly GCF_960531495.2). Taxonomy (NCBI): domain Eukaryota; kingdom Metazoa; phylum Chordata; class Actinopteri; order Zeiformes; family Zeidae; genus Zeus; species Zeus faber. The sequence goes on from NC_137193.1 coordinate 46,564,300, forward strand.
CATATTTATTGAAGTAAAACAGTTTAATTCATTGCAGGAAATATTGATTTTGTTAATTCATGTTTTGGTTCTGTCCCATACCCTATATAAAAAAATAAAATCTTTGGTGATCTGATCTTTGACGAATACTATCTGGTCGTGTACACTTTGACACCCAATTCTGCTTCCTGTAATAAACTGTTGAAATAAAGTTTCTCCCACATTGTGCTGAAAGGTAAGTAGTAGAGCAGCGAAGGTGGCCGTCCAGATCCAAATTGGGTGACACCTTGTTGAATCACTCCCCCAGGCAGGTGGTCTGGCACTGGCCTGACAGGAGCATCAGAAACCAATTACTGCATCTGACACACAACACTGCTCGCCGGCCAAGTTCAACTCCCATATCTGAATGGCTTTGTATGTTCACAGCTCTTATTGCTTATTTTCCGCCCGTCTTTAATATATCTCTGTCGCTCTGTTTCCTAAGCTCCATCCAAGGAATGCTCACTTAGTGACGTATTTGTCTGTTTTCCTACGGCCTTACTGGTGTGAAGAACTGGAAATAACAATAGATTTCAGAGTAAGGATGTGACTCTTGAATAGTGTGGAAGACTCAAGCATCTGGAAGGAGCAACGCTGTCATGGCCCTCTCCCCTCCGTACACTTTTGCTCCGTTAACGTCTTTCCTTAACTTTGCTTCGGGAAGGCTTGCTTTTTCTAATTAGTTTTTTCGACACCATGGATCCCTTGAGAAGTATAAATAGAATTGCTGTGATCTCATATCGGCACCGAATTGTGCTGACTTGTGCCGTCTGTGTTTTCTCATTAGATTAATATATCCATGACATAACAAATCAGGCCCCGTGGAATAAAAAATATTGCTAATATATGTGACTATGAAATTGTGATTTATTGTGATTTGTTGTAATTGTGTGAATCCTATTTACTCCTCATTTCCCTTGCGTGGGTGTCAAAGTTTTCTGTCATTTTGTCAGTGTGCAAATATTGTTATTTAATTTTTTTGTTCACCACCTGACCATCTTAGTCTTTGCTGTCCACAGAATTGTCAGTTTTTCACACAGTTGTGTTATTATAGTTCTGATATTTACCATCCCAAGTTACACTCACAAGCTTGCTGGGTTTACATTTCTGTTTGATCCCCAAATTGACCGTTAGCTTGTTGAATGGAATCTGTCCAGGCAAAAAAAAACACAATTTCATTTTATTTACATTCCCTAAAGATATGAACCTCAAGAATATTTTACTGTATAATTGAACTCAAAATTGCGGGTGTGGATGTGTGTGCGTGCGTAACTGTCACTCAAATCCCCAACCAGAGCCGCCTTCTGTGTGACTTCAATTGTTAATTTGTTTGTTTAAAAAGTGCCCCACCCCACCTGCTCACCATTAATAGAGGTTTTACTCCATCAAACTGTTTCCCACACAGTCCCACATCTGTGATCCGCACAACACACACATTCACCTCCGCAGCCCCACGGCTGATGTGTTTCCCCGCTAATCTGTTTGCACAACTCTGCTGCAACCACAGGCCAATTACACACGGTCACATGATGCACAGCCCAGAGGAGGTGGAGGAGAAGGACGGAGAGAGGAATAGAGGCAGGGAACGCGGAACAGGGGGAAGGAGGAAAGGATGGAGGATGGGGGAGAAGGAACGCAGGGGGAATGAGGAATGTGCATTCTTTTCCTAACGTTTTGATCTTGCATAGCTGCTTACTTTTTAAAACCAAACTATTTTTGTTAACTGTATTCTACTTTACAGCAACCTAATTAAAAGCTTTGAAACTTTAGATGGAAAGAGGGGAGAAAAATGGCAAGAGACGAGCGAGAGAGAGCGAGAGAGAGACAGAGAGAGAAAAACATCAAGCCAAGAGGGAGGAGAGAATGGCCCCATTTATAAAAACAATAATAATAATAATAATAATAATAATAATAATAATAATAATTTAAAAAAAATATATATATATATATATTTTATTTTTTATTTTATTTTTTTTAAGAGTAGTGCAGTTGTAGCCACATGGAGAAATTAGTGGAGAAAAGTGTCAGGGAAATTGATGAAGATAACAATTAAACAATCAAAAGAAACGGAGGGTCTGAGCCACCCGTCCCCCACCCTTCCGTCTTTTGTCTCCTCTGAGTTCTCCCTGAAGCCCACCGTGTCCCCGTTCCACCCACCCAACCAGCCTGGTGCTGTAATCCCAGCTGCCCATCATCCCTAAACAACGCCAACCCTCAGGGACCACCGTCCCGGGGAGGAATCTACAAGCAAATTTGATTTCTCATCTCATTTACCGTCCGTAAACGCTGCCATGTGTTTGATTTAAACTGTTCTGCTGAATGCAAAGAGAGGGTGCACGACTTGGGAAAGGTGGAAGAGGGAAACGCGCTGGAAAAAAACGCTGCGATGAATGACATGTGAAATTGAGCGAGATCTGAGACGATGGGGGGAAACGACCCCAAACCCCCGGAAAGGAGAGGAATAAGAAAAACTTCCCGGCAGCATCCTGGTTGCTGGTTTTTCTTTCATTCTTTTGGCATGGAGAGCCGAAAGTTCAATCTTTCCTGTGTTTCACCAAAATGACCCATTTTATTTTCCAATCCCTTCATCTTTTGTGTTGCGCTGCGTCTCCCACATGGTGTTTCTTCCGGCTCTTACCTTCTGTTTCTTACAATCCCTTTTTCCCCCCTTTCATTCTTTCTTTCTTTCTTTCTTTATAACAGTGGCCTCTCCTGTGGTAGGGATTGACCAGGTCACACGTCAACAGCAAAGGCAGCCAATATTTCAAATCCGCAGATGACAAGAAAAACAAAGGATGACACCCTTGCCAGCTCCATCTCTCCCTCTATCTCCTCCACTCTCCCCTCTCCCTCAGTTGTTTCCCTCTTCTACTTTGACTTTTCTCATTGTTCTCTTAAACTCCACTGTTCATACTTTGGTCATATGATAGTTAATCCACTGAAAAGGGCCCTAAACAATTGTGAGGATTAATAGTGATTGAAAAACATACGCTAAGGAATGATCGCCATCGTTCGAGGTGTAAATTAATGACCCAAATTTGAAAATTTGTGCAATACTTTCCTATTTTTATTAAATGCATTTTGATTGTTTGCTTTTTTATTGTTACTATTTGATGGTCTGCTACTAATGTAAAGTACTTTTAGTTACATGTTGTTAATGAAAGGAGCTATACAAATAGAGGTTTTTACTATTATTATTATTATTATTATAATAATAATAATAATAATAATAATAATATATATTATTATTATTATTATTATTATTTTATTGATATTATTATTATTGTTGTTATTATTATTATTATTATTATTATTAATAATAATAATAATAATAATAATAATAATAATAATAATAATAATAATAATAATAATATTAATTATTTTATTTTTATTGATATTATTATTATTATTATTATTATTATTATTATTATTATTAATAATAATAATAATACATGAACATAAACATACATTTTAGTTTTTCACCTTTCATTTTTAGACATAAAAATTTGTAAACAACAACAAAAGAAACACAAAAAAACCCAGCAGAAACTACTGCTACTGACTAACTAACTGACTAACTGCCCACAACAGTCATTTTCAGCAGCAGTGGGAGTAAGTGGCATTGGTGGCTCTGGGCGATGGAGTGAGGTCACCTGGAGGGCAAGAGTGAGGCGACAAGCCCCCTCTGACGACAATCCCACTCAGAGCAAACCCTGGGAATAAGAATTGAAAAAGGTGAACCAGGGGTCTGAATGCTGCAAATTCCCCAAATCCCCCCAAGAACTTCATGAACACGCTGTAGCTAAACACAAATATTGCACGGAGATTAACAGGAAAACAGCGGACGAGGAACCGGGAGGTTGTTACTGAACATACCATAACCCTGAACTGGATCAAGAGGGCTGAAAATGGAAGGATGGCTGGATGAATATAATGGATAATGTTCCATAATCCATAATGGTTCCTAATGGATGGACTATTCGCACGCACCTTATATGATAATTCCACTTTTGTACTACATTCCTCTTAATTTTCACTGGTTAGTCTGTTACAATGTTTATTTTTATTCCCCTGTTTGTCTGCCCACTCAACACGCTGAACACCTTCTGCAGTTGCCTCCTCATCCTTGTTCCTCTGAGGGCTGAAGTGTAAGTGGGTTCCATCAAATCCGTCTTTTCACATGGACTCGTGAAGCCCTTTGAGACGGTAATTGTGATGGAAGGCTGTACAAATAACTAGGAATTGACTCAACTGGACTTCTGACTCTCCTGCTCACCTCCCTGTCGCTCTGTGTGTCTGTCTGTCAGTTTTCTTCCCTCCCTGCCAAGCTGCTGACGTGCCTGTATTCCTTTTAACTGCAGCACTTTTTCTTCCTCCCGCTCATTTCTACCTTCTTCCTTGCTGACCTGCTTTGCCTCCCTTCTCTGCCCACCAGTCTTCCTTTCCACCTCCCTCTCATCTTCCCATCTTCCCCCCTTCCTCTCTCTCTCTCTCAGCGAGCTTCCTGCGGTTGACCTGTCCTCCCACTGCTGGCTTTCTATTGGCTTATCTTTATTTGCCTTTTGCTGCCACCTTCGTTGCCTGCCCATCATCCTTCTGGACTTTCTATCTCCCTGTCTCTCTTGGAGAGGAGAAGGTGTGTGAGACCAGGATCTGAGGGGAACCCTGAGATGGGGAAGCTGAAGCAGGCTTCACTCCAGCATATTTCACAGGGGGAGACAGCAGGAATGAGGAGATTTATACGCACTCTAATAAATTTTACGAGTGGAGGCTGTGTTTCAAGGGCTCCAACTGGTGGTTTTCAAATTGGGCGGGGACGCGGGGACGCGGGGACGCGGGGACCGACGTGGTGGCCTGATTGGCATCGCGGAGAAGGAGGAAGCTGAGCCGTCGTCCGAGCTTGGATTACCAGGTTCCATTTGCGGCTCCTTTTGCGAGGGAGACCTCGGTACTCCAGGAACCTCGCAAACATTGTGAAACTTTAGTAACATACCTAACAAGCTGAATCGTAGGCTTACGGGGCCGTGCAGGAGCCCCCAACGAGGCGCTGCGGGGTCTAATGTTGTACATGCACTACACTGGCTCACCTGCTACACATCTGAAACTCATTTTGACTCCGTTTTCAAGTGCCAGAGATAATCTGACATAGAACAGGCTGATGAAGTCACTGAAGGCCTTTAAGATGCAGCGTAGTGAGTACTCACATCAATCTGTCTGAAGCGGCTTGGAAGAGAAACATTGACAGCCCAGAAAAGAGCTCAATATGGTTGTGGAGCACAGCTGTGCTCTACAAACTGGCTGGGTACCAGATTGGATTTAAAGGTGGATTTCTATTTGCTATCGTCATGATACTTTGATTTCTCTTTTTATAACAAAACAAAATTGATTAATTGCATTAAAGTGGAAATGTACAATTTGGGGGGGGGGGGGGGTATTTGATAGAAGAACATACATCTTATGTTCTTCTATCAAATACAAATTACACTGTAATAAGACGCCACATGGTGTCGTGGTGGCTTTTAATATATGAAAAATGTCTTGATGTGACATGATACTTTTGGCCAAACTACCCAGTTCTAGTGCAGGAAGGATAGTCTGCACACACGCTTTATCAGCTCGAAAACAGGTCATTAGAAGAGCCAAGGTCGGTGACGGTGAAAATGGAAGTAGGCATGGTAACCGTTTGGTTGAGGGGGGTGAGGGGAGTCGAGGGGAGCAGGAGAGGGAGAGGGTGTAAGTTAAGTTGAAGTGTTCCACTGGGCTGTGTATAACAGGGGACAGGGCGGAGGAGGTGGGGGGTGGAGGTGAGGGGTGGAGGTTTGGGGGGACGACGCATGGGTCGCATTAAAACTGGGTTCAATGAGAGGACTCCACTAATGCGGCCGTAAGCTTCAACAGGCCCAGTGATGACTGACTCACACACACATGCACACACACAATAATTCTCTCCTGGCACCTATTTATGACCGAGCAGCGCTGTGTGTTTGTGTGTGTGTGTGTGTGTGTGTGTGTGTGTGTGTGGGGGGAGGGTAATATCCAGTCCACTGAGCTGATCTAAGGCCACCAATCCTGCTACATGGAAAGCAAAAGGCCACGACACAATTTGGCAATTTTTGTCCATGTTCTCTGAATAGGAGATTATCACACACACACACACACACACAATCCACATGGCAAAATACGCCGGTATTATGGGATGTGATGCCACACGTCTGCATTGCACGTATGTCATTGTTAGAGCAATGTTGTCACAAGCCCAAATGTTAAAAAGCTAGAGATGATTGATAGTTTTCTTGGTTAAAAACTAGGAAAAGATCATAGATAAGCAAGATAAACCAAGATTTGGTTTATGCTTGATTTCAAAATGCCTTAATAGGGACAGATGGAGAAAACTGTAGTAAACTGTTAACTCCTGCAAACGGAAAATAAATATTGTTTCCCCGCCTTGACCATGAAAAATGGGAAGACTGTCACATTCATGCATCTCTTCCAAGATGCTTGTGAAGTAAAGCACAGTAAAGTAAGTGTGGCAATAAAATTCAGACACTCTTAGGTTACCACACACAACCACAGATAACCACATGTAGCCACATGTAACCACGCATAATGTTGATCAACACATGTGTTGTTCACTTTGATGCCTTATTGTTCCACATTTCCCTTTGATTTGAAATAATGAAGTAAAAATATGCTACATATAATATATGTAGTACATTTTTATATAAATCTATATATGCATGCAGGCATTATATGCATGGACGCATATAAATGTGTGCACATATGTTCGACATTTCATCGATACACTTGCTTCACATCAGTTTTGCCATCCATTCATTTCCTCACAATACTTTTGCCAGAACCATGTAGAATATATGACTTTTTTTTTTTAATTGCTTTTAAATGTTTTTTTTAAGCTCTTCATGCTATGTCCGATAATTGTTCAGGGCCAACAGGTAATAAAGATATTTAGTAATCTAGAATTAAAAAAACACCCATAATACTAATATTAACCCTTAAAAAACTTACATGAAATTAGAAAAACAACTCATCATCTATATTGCATTTAACTATAAAGGAAGGAATCTCTGTATTTCTGTCTGTCTGCCTGTCTGTCTCTCTGTCTCTCTGTCTGTCTATATGCATGTATGTATTTATGTATGTCCTGCAATTTAGACACGGAACACGTGTAATATTAATAAACTTTCAATAAACGGCGAACGGCAAGCCAGCGGGGACCGGGCCTTCAGGGCTCTGCGACTGAGTCAAAAAGACAGTGTATGACTTTAACCGTCAGTTTCACCTTCCATTGTGGAAAACAGGAGGGAATCATTGACATTTTGTTAAACTGTGCCATTAAAATGTCTTAAAAAGTCTTACATTTTGAACGGGCATGCACTAGTTACTGTATATCCAATGGAAATGTAATCTTGATGATAATTTCATATTTGACCATTCACAACTGATCGTTCTGCCATGATCCCCCCATGTAAAGGAATCCTGGTTCTCAAGAGGAATACAGCCTACGTCCCAACAGACTAACAACATTCCAGAAGGGGCAAGTGGGTTTCTCAGGAAATCAGTCAGTCACATTCCTGTCTGTGATCAATCAGCCTCCACACCAGACAACCTGGAGGTAACCTCGCCCTTCCTGGAAGCTACGGAGCTACCTGCCGGCCTGTGGAATAACAAGTTCTACAGCCACCAGCCACTTCACTGCAGGCTCCATTGTTAAAGAGCACAGATCAAATACACAGATGTAGATCAATTTAGTGTGTGTGTGTGTGTGTGTGTGTGTGTGTGTGTGTGTGTGTGTGTGTGTGTGTGTGTGTGTGTGTGTGTGTGTGTGTGTGTGTGTGTGTGTGTGTGTGTGTGTGTGTGTGTGTGTGTGTGTGTGTGTGTGTGTGTGTGTAATGGTGTGCACGTACAGGAAAACCATTTAAACTGCTATTTAATACAACTTTCAGAGTCCATTGCCACTCAAAAGACATTTGACTTTTTTTCTCCACCTTTACGCTTGGAATGGACAAAATGTGCGTGTGTGTGTGTGTGTGTGTGTGTGTGTGTGTGTGTGTGCGTGTGTGTGTGTGTGTCTTCATAAGTTTAGGGGACAAGAAATGAGATATCAATGAATTCAAAGGATGCACACTTTATGGCAAGCAGAAGATACGTAGTGCTCCTTCCATCGCCCAGAGAGGGAAGAGGTGGGCGACGGAGAGAGAGAGAGAGAGAGAGAGAGAGAGAGAGAGAGAGAGAACAAGAGATAAAGAGAGAAAGAGGAGGACGGTTATCCAGGACTGTTTTCCTGCACCGTTTTCCAGGACAGCATTCCAGGTGTAGGATGGCTCTCCAGGATAGTTTTCAAGAATGGCAGTTCTCCCAGGTGCACCAGGCAGTGTGCTCCCAAGAGCCAAGAAGAAGAAGAAGAAGAGGAAGAAGCAGGAGGCCCAAAGAGCAGCGCTCAGATTAAACACAAGCTTAATTCTGTGCACGATACAGTGGAGTTGACTTCACTCTCAGGAAAACAGTTTAATCTGAACGTCAGATCACAGGTTTGAACATACGCTAGTGACGCAGAGGAAATCAAAGGTGTTCAACAAAACTATACTTCAACTCAACCTCGTGAATCTACTCCGGTTGTGCGGTTTACAGTGTCACATCTCTCTTGGCACCTCTCTTCCCACACACCAGAATGAGATTGAGAATCAGAATCAGAATCAGAGTTTGGAGAAGTTTATTCTGCCAGGTGCATTCACATGTGCGAGGAATTTGTCATGATTATTGGTGCCAACAGTATAAACCGATGTTTAGCGTGTAAAAACAACTTGACAGTCTGAGAAAAGAATACAAACAAAATATAAAAAAATATAAAAAAATATAGAAATTGCCAAATATACACAAAAAGCGGAAAAATACAGGACAGAAATAGATAGAAATATTAAAATATACAGAATATACAAATACGATTCTTCTGTTCACAGGTTAGACAAATTACTCAATGTCTTTACTATTTTACAATTTTCATAGCGTTATCGCACATTATCAAACACACACATACACATACACACACACACACACACACACACACACACACACACACACACACACACACACACACACACACACACACACACACACACACACACACACACACACACACACACACACACAGCAGCACACACCATCCCGCTCCTGCCGCCAGCCTGCAGTGTTCTGGCCAGTGCATAATAGTCTAAGTGCTTCTGGATGGCAGTGGGCTATTTGGTCATTAAAGAGCTTATTAAGTCATTAGTGCAGCGATGGGACGGTAGTCTGCTGCCGGCGGGGTCGAGAGAGAGATCCACCCGATAGCGCTTTCCTCCCAGTTTCCACATATTTGTGCAGGTAATTACAGCTAAGATGTGGAACGCCCTCTGATGTCACACTATAGAGAGAGGACGCACGTCGCCAGCGTACTCTGAAGGTAATCTCCCACTCCCGCGTCACCACCCACTTCTCCACCTCTTTTTCCACTGCCTGCCTGTTTGTGTGTGTGTGTGTGTGTGTGTGTGTGTGTGTGTGTGTGTGTGTGTGTGTGTGTGTGTGTGTGTGTGTGCATGTGTGTGTGTGAGTGTGTGTGTGTGTGTGTCACTATGTGAAAGTGGGCTTTGTCTACATATGTCTGTGCATATGTGTGTTTATGTGTGGAGAGGTGTGTGTGAGTGTGTGTGTGTATGTGTGTGTGTGTGTATCAGAGTGTGTTTGTATGTTTGTACATAATATCATTATGTGTAAGTATTGTGTATTTATGTCTGTGTGTACATATTTTAATGCGCACCTGTGTGTGTGCATGTGTATGTGCATACTATGTGCAAGTAGTGTTTTTCACCATACACTAAGTCTGTGCCTATGTATGTTTATCTGTGGAGAGGCGTGTGAGAGTGTGTGTATCAGAGTGTGAGTGTGTGTGTGTGTGTATGTGTGCGAGTGTGAGTGTGTGTTTACATATCATTACGTGTAAGCATGTTACGTGTGAGCATCTGTGTGTTTGCGTGGGTGTGTGTGGGTGTGTGTGTGTGTGTGTCTGTGTGCGTGTGTGTGTGTGTGTGCGTGTGTGTGTGTGTGTGTGTGTGTGTGTGTATGTGTGTGTGTGTGGTGGGGGGGGGTATGCTTGTGCATGCGTGCGTGTGTGTGTGTGTGTCACTATGTGCAAGTTGTGTTTGTCTACAAATGTCTGTGTGTATGTGCGTTTACTGTATGTGTGGAGAGATGTGTGTGAGTGAGAGTGTGTGTGTGAACATATCATTATGTGTAAGTTTTGTATATTTATGTCTATGTGTACATGTTTTGTGAGTACCTGTGTGTGTGTGTGTCCGCGTGCGTGTGTGTGCGTGTGTTTGTGTGTACCTATTTTGTTGTATTTATTTGTTTTGAGATGCATGTGCGGGCGCACGTATGCACAGATGAGCAATGGCTGAACAAAGAGACAAGCAGAGCCTCAGGCCTCGTCAAGGAGTGAAGGAGAGAGGTGGAGAGGAGGTGCAGGAGAGGAGGTGGAGGAGAGGAGGGAGAGAAGAGGAGCAGCGTGGAGACACTTTTTCCATCTCTCCACCAGCAGATCACCCCCAAACCCACGTCTTACACATCCAACGTGGAATGTAAATATTTGACTAGGGGTGAAGTTGGATGTTACTTAAATCCCCTCCTGTTAAAAAGACCTTGTTTAGGAGAATGCCGTCCATGCAACACAGCGTGAAGAGTTCCGTCCTGATTCGATATGACACATGAGATTCCTATTTTCAATCAACTTTATCTCTCAGACTTCTCCCAAAAGCCAAGCTGGGAGCGCTCTTTACTTTACTGCTCTTTTTGTTCCCGCTCATACAATGAACCATAAATATTAATTGAAGCCCACACCATACGCTCTGCATGGAGAGATTGGAAACATTTTTGTTCATTTTTTTTATCTGTTTATTCTTTTTTTTTTATATATATAATTAACATTTACACAGTGTTGTTTTAGGATCAATCAATTTTTTATCATTTTTGAAAAATTAGAGGCAGTCATTGCATTCCAGATTCATTGTCAAAAAAGATATCACAGTGAATTCCCCCGCTGACCACGGTATGTCATCCAATTAGATGCTCTCGCAGAGCCTCTTTATTCCACGTTGATACAATATCCCGATCCAAAAAGGAAAAAAATAATAATATGATGTGACCATATCTCCCACCCAGATGTTCCGCACTCTGACCACAGAGTGTGTGGGACCTAGCGCTCAACGTCTTCACCAGGGCAGTGTCGTCTGAAATAGAAATGTTCAACTGACACTGAGCCCACTATTTCCCCCTGGTCTTTCTTTCTTTGTCTCTGTTTTCATCTCTATCTCTTCCGCTTTCGTTATGTTCTTTCTTTCTTTCTTTCTTTCTTTCTTTCTTTCTTTCTTTCTATGTCATTTACTTCTCTCTTTTAAAGTCTTTTTTTTCCCCTTCATATTTATCTCAACCTCATTCTTTCCCTCTTTCTTTCTTTTGTTCTTACTCTTTCTCTATTCCCTCCTTGCTGCCTTCCTTCTCTCTCTCTCATTTTTTGTCTTTGCCTCTAAGCCTTCTTCTGCCTTATTCGACCATTTCTATCTGAAACTTTCTATCTCCGTCTTTCCTGTGTGTCCCTCTTTCCCTCGCCCTGTCCATCACCAGGCCGCAGCAAGGCGAAAATAGCCCCTCGCTGCTAGAGCCTCATCCTTAGTGGAATGGCCGAGCGGCTCCGCTCCCGCTGAGCGCTGCCCAGGCTGACCCCAGCTCGGTGACACAGACATCCAGTCTCTTTAGCGCTCTGCCGCTCTTCAGCGCCACTGCCACCTCCCACCGTGGCCCCTGACCCCAGCCTAGGAGACAGGCGCCACCGTAATGATGTCACCTCTCCCCGACATGGGCCAGTAGCTCTGATTGCAATACGGCCCAAAGCAAATAAATATGAGTGTTTATACACTCGGAACAAGAGAAGTTGTACCGCCCCCAAATTCCACCCCTCACCCTCAAATACCACTGTGGTAAACCATCCCTGATCAATGTTTGAATTCCTACAATCTGCATAATCAAGAAAAAGATCATCTCAGTGCTATGACGCCTGTGGAAATGGGAAGCGAGTCGAGCACTTCTCACAGCCATGCGGCTAAGAAGACGTTTTCCAGACACAAGTGAACAATAGCGCTGGGGGAGAAAAAAGTATGGCGAGTTACACTGACCCCTGGAGCAGTAGTTTTACAGCTTGCACCTTCTTTAGCCGAGGCAGTTTCCTCCAGCCGTCCCACGTGGTGCCGCTGGAGAGCATTTGGTACTCGATGGCCCACCCAGCTGTCGACCTACATCGGTCTCCGCAGCGCTGGAGGAGAACCATGCACTGCGACCTGCTGTTTGTTTCCACACTTCCTTCACTCTCTATCCTTCCCGTAACGAGTTCTGCTCCTAGCCGCTCACAGACAGCTTTGTCTAGCGGGCTCGCTGCCAACCTCTCAAGGGCCTGGCACACTCAGGCTGGCACTTTCTTTTCTTTTTTTTACCTCCATCTATCTGTCTCTATCTCCCCCTTTAATTTTTTCTCACTCTCGATGAGAGACAATGATAGAATCAGTGCACTATGACGTGTCCACTTCGCCAACTCCTACTCCAACTACCCATTCTACTGCTCTACCCGTACCCATCCAGACTTCCTTTTAGGTCCTGGGACCCCTGGCAGTGGCCCAGCCAATGACGCCAGCTGTCCACAACTTGGGCAGCCGGGGTTGAGGTGTAGCTGGAAAGGACCGTACACTACTTCAAGAACAGCTCCGCTTCGCTGGCACCGCTGGGACCAGGTGACTATGAAAGAAAAAGAAAAAAAACAAAAAACCTGCGGCGGATGATGAATCACCACCATTCATGTTTCTGAGAGCCCCTCAGTGACGCCAGAGCAGCAAAGTTACAGGATATTGTAAGCAGCTACTTTTATTGGGAACAAATAATATGTGGGCCGGCAGGGTTTGGAGCCTTTCCCAAGTCAGATCTCCTCGTAAGTGGTGGTCATGTTTCAGATTACAGTTATCGCTGACATGATGCACATCAGTCTCTTTGCTCTTCTATTCCCTAGCCAGTTCCACAGCTTTATTTTTTCCCCTCTGTCTTTACCTCCCTCCACCTCTCCACCCACGCACTTTCTTTTTTATATTCTCTCTATCCCTCCTAACTGACCTCATCGGCGTTCCAATCAAGCGTAGAAGGATCCAATCATCCATAGTGTTCAGATTATATTGCAAATTATAATAATTGAGAATAATGGTTTCCATGTCAGTTTCATTTCAGCTCTGAATTGTTTCTCATACATCTCCAGAGATGAGAACCTCAGATGTCCGACCGTTCTCGTTCTGTGTAAGGGTGAGACCCGAGTTATTTTTCATCCTCCTCTATGATGTACTTCCACAGCGATGAAAATGTTATCAGTATCTGTACACACACCTGTCTCTTTCGAAAGCTTTATTCACCGCTGTGAATTAAAGAAAAATTCCCCTCGCAGAAGCTCCCCTGATTCGAATCACAGTCAAATGGAGGTTTCCAAAAAAACCACAATGATGCGTTCAGCAGACTGTACAGCAACTTAGTACCTGTTGCATCATTTAAGACTGTGTTACTGTAAACTGTGTGTTATTAAGGCCAACTGCTGTGGTGGTTGCAGCACCAAATATATGCATCAAATTTAGATGTCAAAAGATCATGCAGGAGATTTTCTCTCTCACCCTAAAATGGCAGCACAGGTAAGAAACACGCTTGGCGTGCACAATACACTGCACAAATATGAGCACAGTGTGTCTCGCTGAGGCCTATTTCCAGGGCTGGAGAGGCATCTGGGCATGTGCGAGGCCGGCTGCGTGGTCTTGACAGCATAGTTAGGAGGTGCTGATGAAAGAGGAGAAGCTGTGTGGGCTCGATGCCTCTCAAATTAGCCCTGGAACCTCCTGGCTCATCACATGGAGGTCTGGGCCTTAGCACATTCTGCTGCTCTTCACTCCTAACGCCTGTTGAAGGCTTTTTGCAAGGCGTGCTGAAAAAGTGTCTGTGTGTGGTGTGCATGTTGAGCACATGTCTGTGTTTGAATTGTGTGTATGGTATGCTCAAACCAACACACACACACACACACACACACACACACACACACACACACACAAACACATACACTCGCACATTCTTTGTGTAAAGATCATATCAGAAGATAAATTAAGGGATCACATACTTCCTCTCCCGTCTAGGCTCATCACAGACGTTGCTTGGACCCCCCAGAATTTGGAAAAATAGTTGCCAACATGGTGACACCCCCAATTCATCAATCCATGAACTTATCTTTAAATAGACTTAATGTTCCTCCTCATAAACTTCCCAAAGCAGGAGAAATAAAAAACGCGATATAGTGCATGTCATGCTTCACTCATCAAGTAATTATCTCATCTTTCAGTCTACAGTTACGGTAAGGAGCCAGAGATGGCACAAATAGCCAGACAGGCAGTCTACTTTAATGAAACACAAAGCTCCCCACACTTGTCACCTTATCTAATCTACTTTGCATGCACATCGCCCAGTCTGACACCCTCTCTGCCAATTCAGCTATTGGTATTGTTTGTTTAGTGACGTAAAGGAGCATCCATAACTGTAAAACTGTCCAATGCGGAGAGGTTTTAATAAACTTTTTTTTTCTCCTGCCATTGTCTTCTCCCACATTCCCCAACGGCTTCCTTCAAAGAACGCAGCTCCCTCTGTCTGTCTGCACACACACCCTGAGCAATTCTCTTTTCCAATATTTGCTGCATTCTTTGTGAACTATGGGGTTCCTGTTCAAAGGGCTCGAAAAATAGTGAATATATGGAACTTTCTGTGAGCAAAAAGGAACTCGGGTCGATGAAGGAATGCGGACTTGGCACCGCACATTAGAATACACACACGCCATTTTTAGAGAAGGCTCGGGTTTGGCCACATCACATTATTCTTAAATGTCACAACCTGTTTGCGCTCCTTTAGTACATCTGTATGAATTTGATAGTTGAAATGTGAGAGGGGGGCGAAAATAAGCGTGCGTTCCTTCTCTTACCTGAGAGAAGTTCAGTCCGTTCAGGGGATGGCACTGCTCCTCCACCCTCTCCACCGCCCCTGTCCTTTTCCCCATCCTCTCCGCCTCCTGAGCAAGGTACAGGTCCAGCACCGGCGTTCCCCGGGACCGGACATCCCACTCCGTCAGCGAGTTGACCATCAGCATCACCCACACCGGCCTCTTCCTCTCCCAGTTCCCCGCAATGGCGTTGAACAGGTAGTCGGCGTAGAGGCCACGGCCCCGCTGGTCCGCCGTCATCCAGTAGGGCATCATGTGTTTGACGTAGTCCAGGTGGCGCTTGAGGCGGCGGTATAGGTCTCTGGGAAGGAGCGTCTGCAGGTTCTCTCCGTGAGGCAAGAGTTGGCAATTGGTCAACTTGGAGATGGTCAGAGGGTCCGTTAGGTCCAGCTCAAAATAGACATTGGAGCTGCTACCGAATGCCCGCTTCGAGGTCTGAGGGATGAAGTCCCACACCCTGGTATAGGGGACGTGAATGGTACCAAACAAGTAGGAAGGAGGGTGGGGAGGCTCACGCTGCACCGTCCATAAGAAGGAGTTCATGTCACTTTGCTGTAGAGGAGACAATAGCAATAAATAGTTAAAAAATGGAAAAATACAGGAACTGTGGAATTCTACATTTTGCTAAAATTATTAAATTGATCTTTTTTCTCAAGTATGGATATTGTTTTAAAGACTGAAGTCAAGAGGTAAAATGTCGGGGAATCCTCTTGCGGTGATGGTCAAGGGCTGTGAATCATATTGTGTCTTACCTCGTGCTTTACAGTAAGTGTATCCTGCTGTAGTAGGGGGGAGTTTCTAGAGCTTTCTTATGGACTGTAAACAGACCCCCGAGTATTGTTGAGGTCCATACCTCGGTTGCCAAAGCCTCCGTTCGGCTGGGAAGCATTTCTAAGGCTCCTGCTGTATTGGAGCTCATAAAATTCTAAAACTGAAAGAAACCTGGGCCCCGCTCTGACCCCACTATGATACTGTACTTGTTTGTGAAAGTCATTTTTCTACAAAGCCGTCCTATAGAGAGCAGCCTATACTGCTTAAGGGACCACTAAGTATTAATATTGATTTTTTTGACAGTGAAGGTAAAGGTGTTTTTTAATAATACATCTGTAACGACATGAAAAGTAATATTTTGTGAGTTTACAGGGGAATTTGTCTTAAGTAAATATTTAACGCAAAATGTTTCACATGAGCACTGGCACCATAAAATAATAACTCTGTTTTCATTCACCAAATTAAAAGGAGAAGGATTTACAAACATCATCAGCATTTTGTCTTCTGAGCCAAAATGTAATCATCTTGATATTTTGGGGATGAAAAACGTAAAATAACTTCATTCTTGAAAGAGCTCCCATTACTGAATATGTTTATTTTTCATGTTGTTAGGGTTAGGGATGTTTTGAAGACTGTTAAAAGTTAAAGATGTCTTGTGTTGAGCTGTGTTATCTCAATGTCTGGCTGTCTTTTAAATGAATAAATACCGTAATATTTAATTTCAGGGCATTACATTGCATATGCAATATTATTTATTGATATTCAACTCAAAATATACATTGACTGGGGCCTTTAGCTAAGAAACCACATGGGGGCTTTGATTTGTACGGCACACTCAACATATCATATCTGAAATCTGAAATGCTGAAAAGTTTAAACATGTTCACATGGGCAGCATTTTGACTATCATTTAATAAGCCATTATTTCCATGGTGATATCTATTAAAATATTTTTGATTCATCTGAATTGGCCTATAAAAAAATGCGATTGAGAGTTTCTGGTTCAGAGGAGAGTCTCCTCCAGCAATGAACTGGTGGAGTTCTCCACTATAGCTCGCTCTGGGGAGGGTGGCCGCGAAGGGCTCCCTTTTATGGGAGTAATTACTTTTAACACAAAACAGAAAGCACTGTACTGACGTATTACAAATCACATGAGGAGAGGGAGCAGGAAGCCTCCATCAGATCCCTGACAACAGCTCCAAATTAGGAAAAATGAAAAAAAAGCATATGATCAATAATTATTGGCCAATGTTCTCCTTCAATATCTTAACAATACATAATTTTTAGGAAGCCAAAAATCGACAGCCTGTCTGCTTTGCTTTGAGGTCGCGCTCTGGTGTGGGGCCCGCTGCGTGTGAAGCGGGGAGTTTGCGCCGGAGCCAGAGGGAGCGTGGTGTGGGCAGTTCCTCATTAAGATTCCCTTCATCATGATAAATTCACAGAAAGACAAAAAGACAGACCAAAAGATAGACAGGAAGAAAGACGGAGAGATCAGGCCTGGATATGATTTATGAAAAGTCAAATAAATTGAACTTGAGAGAGCGGCAGCATGCACTATCTTTGCTGCACTCTGGTTGAATTCACTCATAATTTAATTCATGATTGAATCCAATCATTATATGCGTATAATCATTCTGAATATACTCAACAGGATACATTTAAATTAATTAATTCACGTGTCAAAGCTATATCTTCAAACTAACTTCAGACTCCAAATGCTTCCATATACTGTACTTCTCCAAACAACCAGCCTACTGGGTGCAAATCAAATCCCCACTTTATTATGTCACATAAACGGCCATACAGTTGGCGAGCGACACCAATTTGACTTGCCAACATGTATTATTTTTCCAGGTCCACATTTTATTCCTTTCGTGGAAGCTCGGGACTAGGGCCGGCCGCTGGCATAAACACTCTATGCGGTTGTTTAGCCCCACAATCACTGGGGGGGGCACGATCAGTGTGGGGGGGCCTTGTGTCAGGTCAGAAAAGTGATCAGCAAAAGGGATCCTCTAGGCATCCAGATCATTGACGGGTATATGCATGGAGCGGAAAGCACGAGTGTAAATTGCTCCCCTGTCTCCCTATCCATGCGAACTGGAGACTCGGAGTGGGAGCAATCGGGACGCCCGCGGCCTACACTTCACTTCGTTGCACGTCCCCGTGCACCGTTCCTCCAAATAAAACTAATACAAAACAGTGTCCCTGTGCCCCGTTCCTCCAAATAAAAACAACAATTAAAAAAGTGTGTTTTAAGTTTAGATGTATTAAGATGTCCTTATTGAACGAAACAAAAAAGTACAATACGTAACGGGAACACTGGGAGACGACAAACTGGAAGTCATGTTAATAGACGAGAGCATGGACTAGTAACACCAACGGTACACAGCATTTGCAAAGTTGGCAAAGTTTAAATATTACAATTTTTTGCCGTCAACCACAACAGAATTACAACCGGATGTTACATTGGCAAGAAGACGACTCTACTGTGCAAGTCTGCGACCTGGAGTTTTGGAGTTGGACCCGATAGATGCCTTTTTCTCTGGAATATCAACTTATATGGCTAAAATAAAGACCGTGGATTGATTAAAAAAAAAAATAATAATCTATTTATTGCATAGTTGCATGGAGGCTGTTTGGTGCTTGTAGTGATGAAGCAGATGGAGAGTTTGGACATGGAGGTGGTGCAGTTGGTCCGGTAAAGTTGCTGCTTCAGGTTATTACTTATATAGTAACATAATTAAATATGAATAATTAATAATAAAAGAAGAGCTTCTATTGCCAGTGGAGCCCAGGTAATCAGCCGTTGACCACTCAGCCAAAAGATCATTGATCACGACCAGGAAACAGATCTCTATAAATGCACTGCATAACAATATCCATAATTATATCCATGAAAAATAATCCATTGTCAAACCTGCTTGGACGCTTTATATTTATGATTGATTGAATCTATGAATGACGATGCATTTTGGAGGAAATTTAACATTCTTTTAAGTTTGAAATAAAATATTAATAGTAAGCTGCATTTGTATAGCCACATGCATTACTTAAAATCCTATATATATATATATATATATATATATATATATATATATATATATAATAAAAGACACGAAATAATTTAGTTTAATATATTTTATTGGAGTCTTTGTACATCACCATAGCAACGTATCGTCACATTTTGTTCCATGTGGATTCACCACGGGCCGACCGTTATCCTCATGTTTTATTCCTGACTCTACGAAATAGAGTTGTTCATAATTGAAATTTTAATTATAATATGTATTTATTCATTTTCATTATTATTATTATTATTATTATTATTATTATTATTATTATTATTATTATAAGATTCTATATATTATATATAATATTAAGATACGATAACACTTAACATAACGATAACACACAACCTGGGGAAATCCAGGTGTTCCAGCAACAAAAACAGAGCACGTCAATAAAGTTAACACGGTTAATCAAACTATTGTTTTTATTATTGAAGCAATTGTTGCTGTTGTTGTTGTTGTTGTTGTTGTTGTTGTTGTTGTTGTTTGTTGTATTGGTATATTAAATTGTATCCGTAATTATTTACCTATTGGCAATTGATAAGATAACACGTTATCAATCCCCAGGGGGGACTAAATAGTAATTGTAAAATAAGTGTAATAACTAAAAGAAATAAAAATAAAAAAGCGTCCGACTTGACCAAGTGTTTGACATTGCATTGCATGTCTCAAGTAACTAGTCACTAAGAGTGGACTACAGGAAAACTCTGACCCGGTGTACATCCATCACATGGCTGTACGCGCATGCACTCACCGACCGCGGTGCGTCGCACTGCCTGGGTCCGACCCGTACGCCCCTGGGCGCCGCGGGGTGCAGCAGGGCGCCGAGGAGCAACCAGCGGAGCCCGAGCAGACAGACCATCATCCCGGGAAGGGAGGACACTTTGTGACAGTCTCTCCTCTGGACGTCTACCAATCCCCCTCCGCTCTCAGTCCCGTTTGAAGACTTGGAAATGAACAAGCGGCGCCGGTGGTTCCTCCTCACATGTGCAGCCCGGCGGCTGGACCATACCGCACCGCCGGCTCCATAGTCCCGTCTGTTGGTTTGGATCCTGCCGGAGTCTTCTGGAGAGTCTTTGGAGAGTTTCCGCGGTGCGCTCCGCAAGTTTGGAGCCTGTTGACTGGAGTGGAAGGAGGTGGGACGCTGTGGATACACGGTACACCCCCCTCCTCAAGGCTTGTTTTAAGAGAGGGGGTAGAGGGGTAGCACAGGTTCCCAACTGGAGTTGGAGAGGCAGGTTGGAGATGTGGACTTTAAAACGTTGTAGTGATGGGGAGTTGTCTGCAGGTGTCATCGACAGCATTGGCGACACTTTAAAGTGGTTATCCAGAAGATTATATCGTTTAAAAAACCTCCCATATGTGTTACTTTTATAACTGGCACATTATAAGTAAGAGTTGTTCAGTATATTTGCATTATGCATGTGCTACCCTGAATGCTGTTTCCATTGTTGGTGGCAGGGTCCGCCTTCCCTGTCAACAATTCAAAGATCGGGCACATGCAATAAGTGACAAGAGAGAGAGAGAGAATTTAATATAGCAACTGTAGCTAGTTGTGGTCAGTAAAGTGTCAATATGGATGAACATTCACCAAAAACAACAGCGTCTCCATGTGAGAAAATATCCCCACCATCTCAAATGACCATGACAAAAAGAAAACACATTGATCAGAAGAAGGTGTAAAAAACAAAATGACCGTCTGAGAGAGTGGGTGAGGGTAAAATGTTGAAAGGAAAATGTTGCAGTTTTCAAGACATTCTGCCAGTTGTAGTGTAATCCAACCAACACAGACAATTTTATGGATTATGGCATGTTGAAAGCTCACTATGGTACAACATTATTTTATTATTGTATTATTGTGTCATTATTTGTTCTCTGCTCCCTCTTGGTCGCCTACACTCGTGTCATTCCCTGTGTGACCCGAAATGTCAAACTTTACAGACATGATTAATTGCCCCACATAGGTCAGGCTCGCATAAAGTCAACTGTGAGATGTGCTTTATTTATTGTTATTATAAAAGTTATCCTCAGCTGTATTAGTCATAATGTGGAACAGGCTGGTTCTGGACAAAACGACCACGCTGAGAAAATGTCCCCTTTCAATTCAGGCCCGCATGTCAACGCTCCATTACTAGACTGCGACCGAGTCATTGTCCCAGTGACAGACAGTGTGACAGAGTCAAGTAGTGGGCAATTCATCATGGAGACCCCTCAAACAAGCTGCGCCGAACCACTCCCCGAGGACTGTTGGCAGACATGCCCCGGACAAGCACTTCTTTGTCCGCTTCCCTGTTCTGCCCTCCTCTCTTCTCTTCTTCTCAATACTCCCCACTCATTTCTGCTACTGGGGAGCACCGTCAATCTTTTTTTTTTCATCCAGAAGAAGAAAACAGTTTTGGTACTTGTGCCGAATGTCTTTGATCAGTTTTTTCTTTTAACTTTGCTCGACGTTGTAAAACTGTGACGTTTCCGCCGTTCACTTTCACCCCCCGACGTGAGTCAATATTTCCCCCATCCCTGACACGACTGTTTATGTGAATTCAGCTTCGGATGTTCCGAGATGGTTAAAGGCTCGGAATAAAGTAATTACAAGATGGAACCACGTTGATATATTCAAATCTTGTTTTTTTCTTCTTTCTCCTCTGCTTTTCCACCCTTCATGACCCCCCCCCTCCCCCCAGGCAGGTGTGTGATTTTAGTTGGCAGTTTCATTCGCTCTAACGTAGCCACCTGTGCGTTCGGTACCTGCCTTAACCACACCTTACAGTGGGCTTCCCTTTGAAGGAGCTTTTTCGCATTCTTGGCCGGTTAGCAGGGGGGCTTATGAGTGCCTGGCTGCAGGAGATTCCTGGACAGGGGCCAGCACTTACAGCATGGTGCGCATATAGCCTGGGATGAGGGAGAAGGCTTCAAAGTTAATGTTCTGTCAGCAGACCACAGAAACGCTCACTTACAGAATGCACGTCTGGGGAGACGTAGCGAGAGGTCGATTCAGACGGAGGCGGGAGAGAGAGGGGAAGAGGAGAGAGCGAGAAGAGGAGAGACGAGGAAACGAGAGCGCCGCTTAAAATTGTTTCCATTCCGATCAAATTCTATCTTTGAAACCTTAAACAAAGGGGGCTTGCGTCCATCTTTTGCTGAGCCCTGTAAAAAAAATGATTTCCCAAACATTTTTATTGAAACAGACACCCAGTGTTTCCATGACCGTGTGGACGTGCACTGATCCCACATGGACAGCGAGGGGAAAGAAGCGTGTGTGTGTGTGTGTGTGTGTGTGTGTGTGTGTGTGCGTGTGCGTGTGTGTGTGTGTGTGTGTGTGCGTGCGCGTGCGTGTGCGTCTGTGTGTGTGGTACTGCCGCTCTAAGGATCTTGTGCCTACATGTCCTTGTGGATCCACCGCGGACTTATTGTGTGATGTTGTGCAGAAGGCCTTGCCACAAATCCTGCCATTAACTGCTAGTCTCTTCTGCTGTCCTTGGACATGGTTGTTGTTTTTTTCAAATAAACTTCCTATGAAAAATATACTGCTATTACTAGTAATACCACACCTAACATCCTTAAACATCCCATTTATCCGCCTCCCAACCTTGACAAATAAATGGTTTCTGTGGTTTGACATGCACTGCAAACGTTTGTTTGTCATGTTCAGAGGGTCCCCTAGTGGCCGGATGGGGAACTGGAAAGTGTGCACAGGTTTTGTTGGGGAGAAAGGTAAGGTCAGGCTGAGATGATTTACTTGCGGAGGGGGGAGAGAGGCAGAGCTTCAAGGAGCATGTGAGGATGATGGATGTAAAGAGCATTCTGTCGCTCCAAGCAGCCATACTTCAGAGGGAAGTGCCTGATTCACTCTTCACACAGTCTCTTTCATCCATCCTCTCTCTCTCTCTCGCTCTCTCTCTCTCTCTCTCTACCTTTTTCTCTGTTGCACCCTTTCTATCGCTCATTTCTCTTCTCCTCTCTCCTCTCTCTCTACCTTTCTCTCCCATCTTTCATTAATGTGTCCCCCCCCCCCCCCCCACTCTTTTGTCCCAAACCCCATAGCTCTGTCCAGAACACCCTCTCTATCTCTCTCTCTCTCTCTGTCTCTCTCTCTCTCTCTCTCTCCCCGCCCTCCTCTCCGGCTCTAATATCCTCTCTCCTGCTTTGAAGACGTTGAGGAATAATATTGACAGAGTCCCTGGTGAAATGATAAAGTGGATCCCCTTCCGGACATCCTTGTTGAACAGGAGGTAAAAGGAAGGGCCTTGGAAGGGTGGGGGTGTGGAGATGGTGGAGGGGGCAAAAAGAGGGAGAAGGTTAGAAAAGGGAGGAGCGCTTCAGAGGTGGAGGGGTTAGGGAACTATCTGGTTGTGTCCTGAGAATCAATGACACGTATCAATAAGAAGCAGTTGAGTGCAAATTGACCAACGTTTATGTGGATTCGAGACTTTATTTACTCTCTATACTCTGTTCAATCTATTCCACACGCTTGTCACGCTCACGCACAACTGAGGCGGTGTTTAGTGACAACTAACGTTAAAATACTGTGTTTTCTGCACCCTCTCCTCCCCAAAGGTTCCCACACGACATGTAAACACAGGCAGGTCTCTTTCTGTCAATATCTCTATCTTATCTCTCTGGCAGATCGGAATGAAGAACAGAACGGGGGGGGGGGATGGGCGACAGGAGCCAGCGATAACGGCGTGGGGGTCACGGCCAGGGTCGCTTTCACAATCGCAGCGGATTTGTTTTGTTGTCCTTGTTTTAAAGTTGGGCCGTAACCACGTTCCGCGTTCGCGTAACTTTCCGGCACAAAATTCACACATTGAACACGCTGAAAGTTGGCGTTTTGTTTGGTTTGAGTCATTATGAACGCAGACAATACTGTGTGCAGACACATGCAAATATACTGAATACACACGCATGCAAACACACACACACGGACACATACACACACACGCACACACATTAAAAGCCATATCTGGACTGTGGTGTTTGTGTTCTGAAGCCCAAAGCACTCTCACATCAAAGGCAAGCTGGCACACTAATCCCATCATGCGTTCTACCTGTTCCCACTGATCATTGGCGGTGAGGGTAATTGTATTATCCATATCTGGAGCCCCCCGCTATCCTCTCTCCCTATCTCGTTTTCTCTCTCTCCGTCTCTCCCACTTTGACCCACCCACCACCTTCTTCCTCATTTACCCCTAAAAGGAAGAAAAGAGACGGGGGGGGGGGAGTGAAAAGGCTTTCTCCTGCTGTTAAACAGATCTACCTGTGGGACATTAGAATGGTAAAATAATCAGATATGGAGGAATAATGCTTTTCATCCCACTCGCCATTACAGCGGCTATTGTGACGCGGCTGCAGATCTCACTAACACACAATGGATGCCTTAGATATCATAATATTATGGAAATAACACGTCTCGCTGATGTCGGTGATGGCCTGTTTTGCCGTCTTCATTGTTGATCTCCTGTTTTGGGCCTTATCCCGGCGGGAGATTTTAGGGAGTGTGTCTTGGCTAAATGTGGCCCGTGGGAGGTTTCGGGAGTGTGTCTTGGCTAAATTTGGCCTGCAGTTTCAACTGGGGAGC
Organism: Zeus faber; assembly: GCF_960531495.2. Lineage (NCBI taxonomy): Eukaryota > Metazoa > Chordata > Actinopteri > Zeiformes > Zeidae > Zeus > Zeus faber. Next base: position 46,588,841 of record NC_137193.1, read on the forward strand.
ATACAGTACAAACAGCATACATCACAATGTTTTATGATTTAATGCTGACGGATCTGCCGCGGCATTGACTATGAATACCAAGGTTCCAGGGATCAGAGGAGTCCTTCTTTAAATCGCCATTGAATCATTGAACTTTACATTTTTTTGAAGACTGTCATCTGCCCTGATGGGCTTCTTTGAAGATTATCTCATTGTTCAGAGGGGTATTTTTTTCATGCTATATACAGCATGCATGTATTGATGGCATCAAAGCCTTTCCCGGCAAAAAATACCATTAATAAAAAAAAGAGAGGAAGAAGTAGTGGCCACAATATTTCATACAGCACCTTCTTCCTTCCCTCTGTAAAATACGTTGACGGAGCCGACCCGGAGAATCAAAGCCAGGCCCATGGAGGTCTAGTCGGCCTGCTCACGTAGAGAGTTGGCTTCACCGACAGTGAAACCGTAACTGCGTTTATACGTCCTTTATCTAGGGGTTTATTTAGTGTGTGTGTCTGGTGTGTGTGTCTAGTGTGTGTCTACTACACCCACCCCAGTATTCTTTCTAAACTTTGTGGCGGTATTGTGTAGTAATACTGTGGCTTATGCGCAGCTTGGATGTAATTATGTTTAAGAGGCTGAGGTAGGGCTTTGTTTACCCACCGTCTGCAACGGCACCTGGCGAAATTATTTTTACCATTGTATTCACTGTACACATATAGTATGTCATTGCATCCATGCGTACATCATAATGCTGGTTTGGTGGTGTTAGAAATAAGTGTGCATTTACTTCAGTTAACTAGCCTACAGGAATAAACAAGCGCGTTGGGTAACTTCATCCTGAAATGTCCAAAACCTTGCATAAGGAGGTTTTGGACAAGTGCAGGAGGGCAAAGCTTTTGACTGACTGAAGCCCTGTCATACGGATCCGTGCAGGAGACTTCCCAGATCTCAGAAGGCTTAAGGATCGCAGTGATTAATACTGAGCTTCAGCAGTGTGGAGAGCGAGAGAGACAGTGGAAGGTCGTGGGAGCAAGGCATTTCAGAGCGAAAGAATGCAAAGACCCGAGTGTCCAGTACGCATGTCACATTATGACTCTTCATGGTTCCTCTCCATCATCCCCATTTTTCTTAATTTTCACCCCCGGCCTCTGTCTGTTTCTCTGTCTGCTTTGACCGGACAGCTCTGTTTGTTATCCATCTGTACGTCAAAGTGAGCGTCTGCAGACTCGACGGGCCGACAGAAGAGACTTGAGTTCATTTGTCGATCCATCTCAGTCAGACGGGAGAGAGGGGAGACAGGAAGTGAAGGACGGAGCAAATGGAAGGAGAGTAATAAAAACCAAGGGCGGGGAAAGCAAGTGCAAAATGGGGAAAGGTGCTGATTGGAAACATTCATTGTGAAGTGCGGTAGAGAGGTTAGAAAGAGGGGATTGGGAGTTGGGAGGAAGAAGGGGGGGGGGGGGGTCCAGGGCAGATAAAGTGTGTGACCAACAGCGGCATCTTTAAAAGGAGAGGAAGGTATTGGAGCCATCTGCCTCTGTGTGACTGTCGGCCCTCATAAATCTTCAAACATTCACATCCACATTCTTTCACACAAGGCACACAAACAAACACACACACACACACACACACACACACACACACACACACACACACACACACATACACACACGCCAATACTGATGTAAATCTTACTTAGGCTCATACTAAGAGAAAATGTAGAAAGAGAGAGAGAGAGAGAGAGAGAGCACCAGTATAACTCACTCCTCTCTGGGCATCATTCCTAAAGCTACTCCTCACTCACACATTGAGCCATTCTCATGCTTGACAGGGTGCAGAGGGGCTGTCAACAGGCCTAGAGCTTGTCAAGAAACGGGGTGCACTGCCATGCCATGCACATACACACACGCACACATACACACATGCACACGCGCGCGTACACAGACATGCACACAAACAGACAAACAGGCCCAGAGCCTGTCAAGAAATGGGGTGCACTGCCACACTACACACACTTGCGCATGCACAAACATAAAAGGTCACTCGAAACAGCCTGGCCTTTATGACTAAACTGTGACAGAATTACACTCAGAAACACTCACAGAGGGGAACACACTTCATGACTTCACACATACATACATACATACATACATACATACATACATACATACATACATACATACATACATACATACGTACGCACAAACGCACAAACTCACACACACACACACACACACACACACACACACACACACACACACACACACAAATACACAAAAACTCCAACGAGGAAAGTTTTGGAAAGGTAATTTTAAACATATGTTGTGGTTTAATTCAAGGTTAAGAAAGGAAAATACGCCGACTTGGTCCTTTCATTTCTAGATTCATTGAAACTTGCACCTTGTTTGGACTGCTGTAGGATCTTATGTGGATGTTGGGCTCTCATGACACCTGTGTGTGTATGTGTGTGTTTGTGTGTATGTACTTATTCATGCTTGCATGGGTGATGAAATCTACTGCTTGCTCACTCTCCCCACTTAGTGAGGGATATCGTGTTCATTCAAAGGGCATAGTTTCCCAAAAGGCCATCCTTGCTGTTAAATAAAGGTCAACTAGATGAAGATTCCCTACCCAGGAAAGAGTTTTTTGAGGAAACAGCCCATGAACGTTGCTCTATCCCTGGTGCCTCTGCTGCAACCCATCAATAAACCCCTACTGACAGCAACCAGTCCCAACGACAGCTTCCTCCCTCAAGATGAATTGCAGCCTGGATCTGGGGCCTGGATTCCTGGGCCTCACCCCCGGTGCTTACCCTCAGGTCCCAGGTCCGGGTCTGGGCGATGGGTGAAAAGTTAAAGTTAATGCTCCTTCAGGGAAGCCATTATTTAGAGCGCACTTAAGTGTGTGCTCATCGTGCGACGCAGACAGTTGCAGTACGTTTCTGCAAACACTCAAACCCTGTGGACACCAGCGCAGCTACCGTTTCTCTCTGGCAACCACTCACCTGACGATGTGGGGGTCAGTCCAGCGGTGAACTTGAACTCGATGCTGAAGCTTGACCCCATGAGGAAAGTACCCATGGCTTCGTTTGACGGGGCTTAGGAGGCCAAGGACCGCGGAGGGGTTAAAACACACACTGCACTCCGGGGGGTTTGGAACTCTGCGTCAGCCTTAGCGGGAAGGACGGTTGATTTATGTGGCGGAGCACAGTCTAGTGCAGCCTACTGGGCCATCGTGATTGAAAGGCCCGTCCTAGCCAATGAGCCGACCTCTCGCTCACCACCCCGCGCACGTCCAGAAATCACCGTGTTACGTTGTGATTTTTTGAAGCGCTCCTAATGAAGTTGACAGAATAACATTTCACAAAGTAATCTGAGCACACATGGGAAACGTGCCCTCCTGTGTTCACCCTCGCTATTGTGGGGTTTGGACCCGGCCCCTTATAAGTCACTATCGTGCCATCTGTCATACTTCTCCAACAACATTCCTGCGATTTAATCTCTTCCCTCCCGTCAGCCGCAATCCATCCTATATCGCGATGTTCTCCGTCATCACGTAAGATAGATGGTGAAACATTGCTTCCCTTTGTTTGGATGTGAATGAGGGCAATATTTGGAACTCGTTACTAAGCTATAATTAGCGTCGTAGAAAGCAGTAAATGGGGTGAGTTGCTGAGCTGTTAACCATACCTTGACAGAAGAGTTAGAAACGCTGATTCTAGACTTCCCGACACGCGCCAGCCAGTGCAGAGACGCAGGACAGATTTCAGCAAATCCTTCCTTCTCCAAGCAGACAGATCCAAACACCACTGACAGTGATAATCCCCCAGCAGTTTTTAATGGTTTAAGCCTCATAATGTTGACTTAGCATTTTGTAGGCCTTCTCAAAACAGTCCAGTTAAACGGCCTCAGATTCCTTCCTTACAACTTCATCAAAGCAAAGATTGTTCAGAATGGTGAAAAATTAAAAAAATAACAGTATCATAATACTGTACACATGGAAAATAGATCAGGATTAATTAGAATAAGTGGACTATTAGTAGAAAAAGAAACATAGTGGAACTGGTCACCATAAATCATTCTTCCATTCAGCATATAGTGCCACTGAAATGCTGACGGTTGAATGTTCAAGGTTATTAAGCAGAACTATGGACACCAACAAGCACTACTGTGGAATGAGGTGAAGAGTGCATGGATCTGATGGATTTAATCTTTCATTCCTTGTCGTTAAGACCATGTATTTCTAAGGCAACTTATGTCGCCTCCAGTCGATCTATGTTCTTCCTCCTCCGTCTTTTACGCTTGTAGGGTCGTCCCATTGTTTTGAACCGTATAGAGGCCCCCGCTGCAATGCAGGAACAGCAAGAACTCTCTCTGGAAATGTGTTTCTCATTTCAGGCTATTATCATATCATTGGATATGTCCACATGCACTTTTGTTTTGAAGATGGCGGATTCAGAGAGTAAATGAGCCACAGAGTCGGTAATTTGAGCTCTAATCCCGTGTAAAGCCCCGACAGGGACCTCAGCGTTTGGTGGAAACAGTTCTGAAGCCAGACGCCCGTTAGCCATCCGGAGAAAAGGGGGAAAGAAGAAGAAGATTTTGATAAAAATGACCGAATAATCCTAGGATTCCTGTTTGTCTTGGATTTGTCGGTTGCTATGTGCCTGTCTGATCGAAAGCGAAATAGACAAAAAGACGGGGGAAAAGAAAAGAGGGAAAAAAAGAAACATAAGCGATAGAACCCTGATGGTGGAAGGAATGAAGGTTTCTTTTTTTTCTTCTTCAATGTGAAATTTTGAGGGCCCAGTGTGTGTGGAGATGAGGACTTTGCTTATATGGTGCTGTCAAGTGTTTGGCCCCAGGAAAAGCATATTTTCAGTCAAAGGATCCTGTTGGAACCCACTAAAACCTCTGTTATCAGGAAATGCAGAACAATGTTTAGATACCAGCAGAGACAAACGGAGCCAAGACGCTCTGTCGGATTATGGGAAGGTGGGCAGCAAGCGTCCCGCTTTAGACAGAACTTTACACAACACCAGAAAATGGCATACATTCTTTTTTGTTTCTATTGTGTGTTCATTTTTAATTAAATGAAAAAAATATTGAAGCAAGTGTTACACTTATTTGAATTGAGGGGGTTTTAAAAAACAATGAGATTTTTATTTAGAAGATTGAAGACATACAACTATAGTACTAAAATGCTTTAACTATGAAAGCATATTGTATTTTTTCACTGCATTGAGTGGTTTCTTTCAAATCACTTTATTACCGTTAAGGATTAATTGCATGGATTATAAAAATGAAGAAATAATCTTCACGATGAAAGCGACGCTGAGGTTTAGTGTTACAGCTCACTAAATCATTTTTATGCTTAGAAGTTCCTCCTACTTCATCACCATCCCACAGTGGGAGCCCAGTGCTCTCGCTTGGGCTTTGTGATTGCAAGTTAATGGGTTTAGTAGACGCGGGTTGTCATAGAAAGCGGTGTGGAGATTTGTGACAAGAAAAATGGCAGCGAAGGCCTCGGGTTTTGGACTGAGCACTAATGTGTCCGTCAGCCACGCAAACTGGATCTTCTCAGCCCAATTTAAATGGATGTTCTGTCAAACACTGAGGGGCCGAGGTGCTGGAAAATGGACGCCTGCTAATGAAATTACTGTATGGCTGCAGCGGAGCTGCCGGGTGTGTGTCTGTGTGTGTGTGTGTGTGTGTGTGTGTGTGTGTGTCATATTTAGTTACATTTATCTCTTAAGTTTATGTATTACCATTACATATGTATGCTTTGGGGGGTTATAAGCTTTGAGTTTTGTGCGTGTGTGTGTGTGTGTGTGCACGCACTTGTGTGTGTGAAATCATGTGTATCATGTATATGGATTTCTTATGCGTGCAAATTATACAGTGACAATCGTGGGGGGTGGGGGGGTGTCCCCATTACACACGCGTACACACAGGGCTTTATTTTGTTTAATTCAATTAGAAAATGGAGTAAAATAAATACATCCACATTAACACACATTTATTTGCTTGGTTTGGAAAAAAGATTGTTTTGATCTGAGCTGAGCATACCATTACGACCTCAGTGTAATGGTATGGTCCATTTTAGGGGTGTCTGAAATCATGTTACAAGATTCTTCCAGACATGAATATGGGAAAAATATTGTAATGTTTACAATTACAGGTAAAAAGGATATAAAAATGTTTCGCCTCCCCACCCCACCAAAACCTGTTGTATTTACCGCTTTTGGGGGTGCCCAAGTCCTAATTAGGGGGGTCAGACCCTCCCTAATCCACCCTGTAATTCCAACTATGCTTACATGGACGTATGGATCATTGTTGGGGTTATGTGTGTGTGTGAGTGTGTGCGTATGTGTGTGTTTCTCTAGCTGTCTGTGTGTGTGTGTGTGTGTGTGTGTGTGTGTGTGTGTGTGTGTGTGTGTGTGTGTGTGTGTGTGTGTATACGTGCTTTTCATATTTGGTTATGTGCATTTGTGTCTTATGTATCCTTTTTGGGGTTGTGTGTGTGTGTGTGTGTGTGTGTGTGTGTGTGTGTGTGTGTGTGTGTGTGTGTGTGTGTGTGTGTGTGTGTGTGTGTGTGTGTGTGTGTGTATGTGAGTGTGTCGTGTGTGTGTCATATTGAGTTCTATCTAATCTGTGTCTTATGTATACATATCTATCCTTTTGGTTGTTTTTGTGTGTGTCTGTGTGTGTGTGTGTGTATTTCCTTGTCAGTGTGTGTGTTCTATCTGTGGCCCAGTTTCAATGTGTCTCAGTGTTTTCCATGGCAGGACGGCTGGAGGTTTGACTGGAACTTGGCCTTGTGGCCTCCTGCTGCAGAGGCTGCGATTCATCAAGCAGCCAGCGCTCATCCCCTCCTCGCCCGACCTCCCAAACCTCCACGAGCTTGTTCAAACCCAGGAGGCCGCTCACGTCTCAGTCAGCAGGGCCGTAATGTGGTTAACCATCGCTCTTTAAAGTAAATCTCATAATGATCCGTGCTGGGGCCGCTATACGGGCAGTGGATTTGCCTGGGAACCATATCCCCAGTAGTCCCTGTCCCAGTCCCAGACTCTGTCTGCTCAGTTTCTTAACCCCTGGTCCAAGCCCCAGCCTCACCACCCATATACTGTAGCACAAGCCTTATAGCCTGGAGCTGTCAGGGATCTTCCATGAGAACAATGCAAGGACAGAAACTCTGATCCAGAACTTGAAAAACTGAACCACAGTGGTGTGTTGCCCACATTTCCAAAGTTGAACCCCAGTAAGAGCCCAACTCACTGCCTGATGTCCAGGCTAGTGGCCAGGTCATTAAAGCCTCACCCGTCATTCAAAACAGGCTCTAACAATAAATGCCTACTCAATGCTCTAGCGGCATTGAGTAGGATGTCTTCCCCGAACACATCACAGACGATGTTGTTCAAACACACAGCGCTCTACACCCACACACGGACACAATGAAGCGGCATAATGAAACCATCTGTCTTCCGGAGACTAAAGGCTCGCGCACAGAAGGAACCCAGTGTCTGATAAATCTTTCTCACAACCTGAGCCAGTTTGGTCAACGGCGGCTGTGGGATCCAGATCAGCACCATCATACTGTCTCTCTCTCTCTCTCTCTTGCTCTCCCTCTCTCTATCTCTCCCTGTCTCTTCCTCAGAGTCTTCCTTTCCCAAATCTTATCTTCACCCTCTCTCCGTAAACGTGAGTTCAGCGTTCAGAGTCTTTTAAAATTCAAGGCAGATGAGAGCGAGACGTGGAGAGGTGAAATTGGAGATTAAGTGTTTTGAAGTCGTTTTTAAGAACCTCCCACAGCGTTTGCTCATTAATTGTTAAAACTGATGATTTCCGGTTCGCTTGAATGGATGGTTAGGCGCACAGAAACACTTTTATTGACCAAACCTGAAAATATGTGTGTGTGTGTGTGTGTGTGTGTGTGTGTGTGTGTGTGTGTGTGTGTGTGTGTGTGTGTGTGTGTGTGTGTGTGTGTGTGTGTTGACAGCTGAGTACCCCCATTCATTGGGAGAAAAAAAAGAAAATTAACACAAATGATGTACTGTGATGTATGTGCGTCTGTAGTTTTTTTTTTAAACATTATTTATAACACATTTATTTTTCATTTTCAGACTACCCCCTGCAGTACCCCTGCAGAACCTCGATGGGTACAAGTACCATCATTTGAGAAACAATGTTCTCAAAGTTCTTAAATCGCCAATTTGTTGTGCATGTGCAGTATTTCTCGATAGTGTATGTGTGCAGCTCTTATATCACCAAATCATTTATTTTTCTTTTTGTGTGTGTGTGTGTGTGTGTGTGTGTGTGTGTGTGCGTGCATGTGTGCGTGCGTGTGTGGGTGCGCGTGTGTATGTGTGCGGCTGTGTGTGTGTGTGTGTGTGTCTCTCTCTCTCTGTGTTTGTTGACAGAGATATGCTGGCTGGTGTGTGTCAGTGCGAGATAGATAGAGAGTGCTCAGCATTCAGGCCAAGGATAACAAAAAGCTGCTCTCAGACAGAGGAGTTAGTCATGAATCAGGTGTGATACCTGCGTCCTGCCCCGGGCCCCACAGCGCCAAAACAAGCACGGCCAAAGTGGAGCGAAGTCAGCCGCGTCCCAACACAGATTCATAATCAAGCGCTGTGTTCTGGGCAAAAGCCCCTCCACGCGCCGCGTGGAAGTCATTAGAGAGGTGTTGAAACTGTCACTTCTCCTTTCCCCTCGAAAAACCATCCTTTCAAAGTCCAAACTCACGCTCACACACAAATGTTCTCAAATACGAGTTGATTTCTTAGTTATTGGTCACCCTCATCCTTCAAATTCACTAAATCATGTCCCACTTTCGAAAGTGAAAACACAGGGGCCACTCGAAAGTTATTGAAGTTCTAGGTATCATCTCAGCCAGAAAACCTTCCGTAGACATGTCTGCCCTCAGAAAATTATTTTCATCCGAGAAGCTTTAAAGAAACCATGAGGGACAGATTCCACGGCTTAGAGAGATTTTCTTTCTTCATTGTGCCATTTTAATATCGGCATGCTGATTATTCCCCCATGGGCCGTCCTTCATGTCTGGACGACTAGACTACTTGAAATTGTGATGTAACATGGCTCGGTTACTACGGTGGCACAGTGCACTGCTGCCTCACAGCAGGAAGGTCCTGGCTTCAATTCCTGGCTGCACGTCTGTTGTGTGCAGTGACCATTAAAGACGAGCTAAGTTTGTTTGTTTCGGTATCATTGGCAATTATCTATCATAATTCCTCATATCTACCAATGAAACGGGCAGAATGCATTTGTTAAATATATTTATATATACATTTCACTAAAAACAATGTCCAAAGTGTATTTCTCTCGTCCTATCAGCTTCAAGAGGAATGAGAGCGAAGGAAGTGAAAACACAGGACAGGAATCCCACAGAGATTTAAAACCGAGACCAAACTGAGGAGCACCAAATGCCACGATCAACATAGAAGTGACTCAATCTGAATGAAGTCTTTTGTATTTGGTTCTGCTTAATAATGATCTACAGTAATCATATCCCTCTAACTTTTATTACATCTCACTGTGGCTGTGGTTTCAAAGTGTCACAACTGATTTGTAGCCACGGTTGTCTGCCTCTAGCAACTTGTTCGGACTGTGTGTGTATGTGTGTGTGTGTGTGTGTGTGTGTGTGTGTGTGTGTGTGTGTGTGTGTGTGTGTGTGTGCTCGTGTATGCATACACACTATACACATGCTTGTACAGATTAATGAGGCAGTCTGTACAGGAGACCGGTTTGACAGTTCTAGGTTCCAGTGCTGACGTGACCTGCTTTTTTTAGGGCCCAAAGATAGAGGGCCAATCCAGTCTGGGTGTGATCCATAATGAGACTGTTTTTGTCTGGTTAGTCACATCTAGACTCCCCCACACCCGTTCCACCCCCCAGTGGTGGCCACAAAGCCCAGTTTTAGGTTTCGTTGTCACACTGAAGTAAACGTCACAATTGCCCTCCTCACCCCTTGCCCCCCACCCCTAATGCACCTCCAGCGTCTACCCCATGACCTTCCTCTTCCAGAGAACCTGAACATCCCCCGGCTGGCTCGACGTGCTCCCAGGCCACTTGGACCCTGTTTGACTGCAGTAAATGTCACCTGAGTTACTCCCCCCACCCCGCCCCACCCCACTCAACAGACGGCCCTTTATGCACCACCTTTTAAAGGGACCCCCGCTCACATTTCATGTTTTCACATTTTAACTACGTGCCAAAGACCCCTTTTCCTCTTGTGTTCCTTCAGCTATCCGATAACTGTTATAGTTTTTTTATGTGAATGCCGTAATTTATTGTCCGGGATTATATTTTCATTTTTCCCCTCCATTTTTGAGGTCCTGTCTTTGAAAAATGGATGCACTGTTGGCCTTTTAGTAAATTAGCAGCAGCCAGAATTATTCACCGAGATATTTCATAAACCATATGTGAGCAGCTCTTTGAACTGTAATCATTAAGGGAGTATTTTAAAAACTCCTTAAATGAGAGTGTGCTGGCATGTTGACCTGTGCCTAACACACAGAATAAACCTGTTTCAGGCACAGGACAACATTGCTATGAATTTTATGCTGATATGAGATGCCAAAATAATCTAAATCAGGTTATCCCCCCCCCTGGATTTGAGAAAACTATAAACCATGAATATGGCGCTTTATTAAGAGCTTTTACAGATATTTCACATACAGAGGCCTTTGCCATGTGGCCTCCACGCTTTGCTGACATTACCATTTTTAATCATTGCATATATTAGAAAATAACTACCTTTATTAGTCAACAAACTAATTTCAGTCTGTATTATATACAAAATACAGAATATACAGAAGAGCATAGAAGCAAGAATACCTCTCAAATTATTAGACAAAGCCTCTAAATATACCACATTCTATAAGGTTAAATTATGAAAACACTCGTGCTTTGGGGTTATGATAAAGTGGATCAAATTCTAAGTTTTCTGGGGATATGGTTGGCTCGGCAGTGTTGTTTACCACTCTGGGCCCTGGGAGACGAAGCCTGATGCTGATGACAGCTTGATTAATGCCCCCCACCCCCCAGCACTGGACGTCCATAAAGCCAAAGAAGAGCGCCTTTCAAAGTGGCCAACATACGTACTGATGCCCATCTAAACTGGAAATGGGTTTTGATAAGGCCATCAGGATTTTTGTACATTGTTGATACAGGCCATAACACCTGAAATGTCCCTTTGCTATGCTTCCATTATTTTTAAAGAGGTAATTGTTTTCCTGGGAGTGAGGCGGTGGTTCAGTCCGGTGGACACAGTGATGAGAGGGCAAAACTAATTTAAGTTATTTTAGCACTTCCATTAATCTTCCGCGAGCTAAAATAAAAGAGCCAGTGTGGAGAGTGGAGTGGCCAGGGACAAAATGGTCAGTCTGCGTGAGAGGAAACCCATCTTGGCAGCGTGACCGCCATGCCAGTGACTGCCAGTACAAGCTATCAGGATATAGACATGGCCCTTGACAGACTGCAGCCTCAATTGGCAGCTAGAGAATATCCCTGAAGAGCCAAGTCTGATGGCTGACTGAGGAGAGCTTCATGAAAAATCCTGAATTTTCATTAGAGGGAAAACACTCTTGCACTAGTATGTTATTCTTTCTCCTACTATAAATGACGGATGAAATCACATATAATTTCAGTGTCACCGAAAAAACCTTTTTGTGCCGTCCAAAGTCTACAGATGTAAAAATTCAGTGGATGTTATTGAAAAAGGCGGAAAAGAGCCGTTTCTGGTGTTTTAAGCACGCCTACATTTTCTACTGATTAAGCATGCGTACGTTTTCTGTACACCTCGCTGGGAGTGATGAGCAGTAGAGCCCAGATGGCCAAACTCAAATTATGTTTAATAAATAAAGATCATTTTAAATTGAATCTACCGTCAGAGATGTCTGTAAGAACCAAAAAATCACCAAAAAACATATTACTGACATGTGTATTCCAAACGTAATAAGTCCTGCAAATGATGGAGACAGAAGCAGCGATTGGTCGCGTCAGACAAAAAGCTTGGTGTGGCACGCCGGGCAGTAGGGTTTCCCGCGCTGCTCCTTGAACACGCCTTGTCTGAGCTGCTGCAGACAAAAGGCGCAGACAAAGTGCTCCGGGTGGAACTTGCGGTCCAGGGCGGAGATGCAGCGGCCGGTGATGGGCTCCCCGCAGCCCCCGCAGAGCATCCCCTGTCGGGAGTGGAAGTGCAGCGAGCAGAGCGGCCGACCCTCCAGCTCCATGAAGCAGCCGTCGGTGAAGGGCTTCAGACAGTCCTGGAAATGGAGATGGCGATAAGGAGGAAAAGAGCAACTGTGAAGCTTAAAATTATAGATTGGAATAAGTAATACAGATGTATTAAATAAGACGCTGGAATTAGCCTGGCAAGATCAGATCAGCTGAAGCTATTGAATTTTTTCACCTTAAAACATAATTTTGCTCCCTCACAGTAAGTTATTAATCTACCTTTACCCTTACCCGTTACACCTCTTATATACCCATTATTTATGGAAGGCATTTAGTATATGTTCTGTTTGTAATCTATCTTTTCATTTATTTATGTGTGACAGTGAATAAAACAGTGAATAAAATTTGTTTGATTTGAAAATGTTCCCTTTCTCATCGGTTGTGGCCGTAAATTTTCCATACAGCAGGACGCAAAAGTCTGACTTCCAGACGTTATTATTCTTTCAGTTCAATTTAATTTCACTACGTTTCTCTTAAGACACGGCTCCTTTACAAGAAGTTAAAAGTGCAAACATAGTCAAGTTTGACCAGGTGTACTGGGTAGTCCAGTGCATGAAAACAAATGAAAAGAGAAACCTACACTCTGGGAATACCGTTCCCAGTTTGATTTATTTGCAACATTTCACGACTTCTTCATCAGACACAAGGTTTTCATTATGGCCTGGTGGTCAGAACTCTGCAAATGAAGCAAGTGTGTGGGTACAGTATCTCTCTCATTTTATCCACGATATTGTACTAGAGCCAGAGCCGTGTGTGTGTGTCCGTGTGTGTGTGTGTGTGTGTGTGTGTCCATGTCTGTGTGTGTGTGTGTGTGTGTGTCCGTGTCTATGTGTGTGTGTGTGTGTGTGTGTGTGTGTGGTCTCACTGAGCAGACGAAGCACTCTGGGTGCCAGGTGCCGTTGGCTGCAGTCAGGTAGTTCTCCCTCACCGGCTCCGCGCAGCCCGAGCACTTTGGTACAAACAGGAGGTAGAAGTCCTTGTTACAATATGGCTTCCCGTCCTTCTCTAGGAAGCCTTGGAGGAGGGAAATAGAAACATATTGATTGATTGATTGATTGATTGACTGATTGATTGATTGATCGATTGAGTGATTCAGAGGCATTCATCCAACACAAAGCCACCCCTGCCAAAAGTCAAAGACACAGGTGGTTGTTTGGAACAGTTGAGACTTTCACCGCATTCCATCGAAGTTGAAACTCAGGAAAATCCGACTTCCCTCTCGGAAAACCGCAAAGGAATAGCCTTTTAAGTTGCAATTCCAACTCTGAATTTAATAATTTTACAAGCTCGCCAAACAAAAACACACAAATTTAATGCAGGCGTCCATGTTTTCCCGAACATTTAGCTCGGAGATGGGAAGTACCGACTCTGAATTACCGACTTCTAACTTCCAATGGAAAGCGGCATTTACGACCCGCCCGACATGACTCTCCGACCTTCAGTTCCGAACGGGCCTCCACAGTGGGCACAGAAAAAGTGCTCAGGATGCCAGCTCTGCTCCAGTGCCGTCAGGATATTCTGCCGGAACGGTCATAAGAGCATTGAATGTAAGAAAATCCGTCACAGGAATACATCATGGTTCTACTTCGCTAGAGTAGGTGAATCAGTTCATCGGATGTGACTGACTGCCTTTCCAACCTTCATGATGGGTCCCTGGCAGTAGGCGCAGCGGGGAGAGAACAGCTGATGGTAGTCCTTCTCACAGTACGGCTTTCCCTCTCTCTCAAAGAAGCCTCTGGTGCCAAATTCTGCCTTACACACCGTGCACGTAAAGTGCTCCGGGTGCCACACCTCGCCCAGGGCTGTGATCAGCTGCACAGAGCATAAAGAGACTTAGACCCCGTTGACACCTGGTATTAACGTGCGTCTCTGGTGATCCGATCCCGAAGCGCTTTGAAGACGCATTGGGAGCCGATCGCTCAGAGCACATTCGGAGGTGGCCTGGGCCACATACAGTATGGCCACATTCTTTTGGCGGTGGAAATGCAAACGTGTTCTGGACTATGGAAGGCAATAACAGCAAATAGGCGGAAGTGCATACTCAACAGCGTCATATTAAAGTTAAAACAATTTAGAAAAGTCTCCCCTTTACAGAAGTGCAGGATTTATTATTAACAAGTGAAATATTTACACAAAAACATCCTTTTTTTTTTTTTTTTTACCAAATGAAGTCCCATAGCACCGGAAAGGAAAGGGGACACAGGTTTTTTATTTCCTTCATTCCATTACGCAGTGATCAGGACAGTCCCTTCACTCAGTTGTGTTTAAAAAAATGTGTTTCATTAAAAGTACGAAACTAACAGAAATAACTACAACTAAAATAAAAACACAATTTCTATTTGCGGGGACACGGGAACCGAAACGTGCAGTGGACCGGAGATCGCTCCCTCTCCATTACGCAGTGATGGGGACAGTCCATTCACTGAGTTGTGTTTAACAATTTGGTTTCATACAAGTAGAAACTAACGGAAACAAATAGATCTAAAATAAAAACACAGGACAACCAGCACGGGAGCCAAGAAAAAAAAACTCCACTCCAATTCTCTGCGTTAGGTTTACGTTTCTCATACAAGTAAGAAACTAAGGAAACAAAATAAATCAGATTTGCATGTAGAGAAGGGAAGTGAGATCCGATCACAAGTGGTTACCCGAGACACATGTGGAGACGCATCTTAGTGCGTCAGAATGCGTTAGAGCTCAGAATTTGAAGCATATATTCTCTAAGATTTTCTCTTCTCTCTTTAATTTATCATTTACCTTCCCCACAATGGATTTGCCACAGGAAGCGCAGTGGCCCTTGGCGGTTGTGCGAACGCCGATCTTCTCCAGGTCTGAGCCCAGCCCTCCCAGCAGGTCATCGATGGCGTCTGTCTTTTTACCCGAGGTCGAGGCCTTTGCAGTAGAACCCGGCTCCGTGCTCCCCGCCTGGTTCTCCTCGGAACCACTTTGGATTTTCTTCTTCACCGACTGCTTTTGAGCAAGTGGAGGTGGAGTTGAAGAGGCTGGGCGAACCTAATAGATGACAATAAATAAAGGTTGGTGGTGTATCTGTACGTATTTACTTCCATTCGTTTTTAAAGAGCGACAAATCCTTTGAAAGTCGGTCATGTATTGCTCTGCACTAAATGTACCAATGCTGACCCCTGCTGGACAATCTGAGTGATTCCCCTAAAATGACAGTTCTACCTACAGTAGTTGTGCATGCAGAAAATAAAAACATTATATTTACAAGCATGAAGTCAAAGTATACTTTATTTGGAATATTAAAAATATTTTCTACATATCTAAAATGACCTCCACCCTCATGAAATATTGTAATGGAGACTCTGAGGTATTTTATGTTATTAAAGCAATAGTAATGTATCCTAATCAGAGCTCATACTATGCCTTTAAACTTTTAATATTTTGAAGAGTCATATTTTTGGCTATTGCATAACACCCAATGCACTGACCCCTTGGCCGAGGCCGAGCAGGTCCTGCATGATGGAGTCCAGCTCGTTTCCCGCTGAGGTGGAGCTCGGGGTCGCTGCCATGGGCGGAGGAAGGTCACTAACACACAGAGAGAAAGGTTGTTTTTTTTTGTTTTTTTTTCTCTCCCTTAACAAGACACGGGCACCCCATAACATTTTCCCAACCTTTCCCAACCCGTCTACAGGTCTTTTATGTTATTTTAACATATTTAAAGTCTTGTATTTATCTACTGTTTCATTTGGCATCCAAAACACTTTGGATTCTTAGAGACAAATTCATTCTCTATGTATGTCACAGTACAATGCCCAGTATAGTTATTACGTTATACTGTGCGTATTAATGCATAACAACAGAGTGACACCAATTCTGTTGTGGTCTTTGGTTGCACAAGCGTTTCCTGTTCACTCAAACTTAAAAGTTAACCCCTGCGAATTGATAGCATTGCTTGTGTGAAAACCATTTTAGTAAAAATGAATAGTACTTCTGGGGTAAACGAAAAACAAAGGGATTTCCTTTGACACACCTAGATACTTTCTACGCCTGCTTTTATTTATTTTCTTTTTTTCCTAAATTGATCGACGCATGTTGATTTTGTACTTCACTTGCCAAAGGTATTAATGGTTTGAATTGTTTCAGTTGAAATAATCCTGGACTTTACCTGTACACATTGGAAGTGTGGGACTTATTCCTTCCGAGGGCAAGTTCATAGTAACGTGTTTCCTCTGGGTCCTGAGCAGAAAGTGACGATCAAGACAAGAAGCCCAATGAAAGATTTTGCTCAGACTTTTTTAACTTTTTACATTAACACTTGACATCAAAGTAAGGGAGGGTCATTGCAAGACTCTTGACACGAACGTGAAGCGCAACCAGGCCGTCTTGACCAATCACCAGCTGCAGTTTAGAAACGAATGGCGCAACCTTCTTGTGCATTCCAAACAGTCACACTGTTGTTGCTGCAGTATGTTGGTGTTATTTCTCGTGGGGAATTTGCACGCCTACTTTTGAATGTATGTATCTAATAAATGTAAACATATTTCAAAATATATATCTCATTGATTTGTCTTTTACTTCTTCCTTGTTGGAAGTGGCTCCACTGCTCCTGTTCTCAGCCACTGCCTCAGCACCGGCAGAGTTGAAGGCCAGCTCCTCCAGCAAAGAATCTAGAACGAAATACATGGAAATTATCTGAATAACCGACATATTGTGCACACACTTGAAATAGAGAGTGATCAGCCCTGGTAAAGGCGACGGTAAATGACTTTGGCCGGGTTGCGTTTGCGGCAGCTTCCTGAGGAAGTGATGGTGAAGTGCAGAAGTGAAACGTTCGAAGACGTTTGAAGCGACAAGCATACGAGCGTTGCCATGATGCACCGTTTCCTTCTGCACACAAAAAAGTATGTCACAGATATTAAAAAAAGAAGATACTGCAGCAAGGAGAGGGTATTACAAGAGGAAGTTCACGAAATCCTTGTTGTATTTGAGCGTTTTAGCACAAAACACACAGTAGCGCATGGAAGACATTCACAAGTTTCCACGTTTTCCATGTTTGCCTGAGCCAGAAAAAGCTATTTCCTTGTGAGTTGTTTTTTTTTTTTTATTATTTGCATTTCATTGAATATTTCATTATCCATTTATTTGAGGATGGCTAATATTTAAAGTGAGTCGGTTTTCTTGGGTTTAAAGATTTCTCAATGGGAACAATACGATTTTCTAACCAATGTTGTAACTAACCTTACATATCAAGAATGGTATGATGAAATCACTAGAAAAGTAAAAAATAAATTAAAAAAAATAAAATGTATCATTTTCAAATGCCACATCAAAAAAAAAAAAGTTTTTAATGATAAATGACTTGGTCTCACAAAAGACAACTCAAAATAACCCTGCCTCTATTATGTTCAAATAACCATAACTAAGAAAAATAAGGTATCATGGCATGAATATAATGTGATGTAATTTATATGTAATGTATATTTGTAGCATTATATGTAAAACGTAAAAGAGACATTGTCTCACCCAGTTCATCCATGGTTGCTCTTCCTCTCAGTATCAACGTCGGAATAGCAGTCTGTGTGTGTGTGTGTGTGTGTGTGTGTGTGTGTGTGTGTGTGTGTGTGTATGTGTGTGTGTGTGTGTGTGTGTGTGTGCGTGCGTGCGTGCGTGCGTGCATGCATTCAGTAACCACACTGCTTAGGTTCAGGTGCAACCGGAATAAATATCAACAATTATTAATAATTATACAATTTATTAATTTTAATTGTATATTGTTGTTGTAAATATTATTGTTGTGCATGTATGTATGTAGTTATAATTTATTAATATTATATTCCATTATTTTTTATTTCTGCAATAAATGACAACAGTATTTTGAATAATTAAAAAAGATTTCTGAATTTCTCTTCCTCTCTCTCCTAATACACACACACACACACACACACACACACACACACACAGATTCTGCTTGAATAGAGCGTCCATCTCCTTGAAACTCCTTACCACAATTTCGGGACATTTTCTGGATGAAATAAATTCATTTTAGCTCTTATGTAATTGTGCTGGTATGGCCAGATAGCTTCTTTTCAGTATCTAAATTAAAAACAAAATGTTTTCTACGTGGAGTTGTCCCCTGACCCTGAGTTTTTGGCTCCAGTGCACACAAGAGAATGACACCGGGCTCGGGGCAGCCACTCCTACGAACAGCCATGTCTAAGATTTCAATAAAACATCAAAACATTGGTTGCATTGGATTGGATGTGTTGTCACGGTGTCACACTGCAGTGTAGATCCATGTTTGTGCTGTTGTGGACGACACTGGGTTTGACCGCACGAGGCCATGGACCCCATTTGAAGATCTGGTCCCTGGGACCCAGATCTGAAGATTGTTATTGTTAGATTCGATTTAGTCCAACTTTCCATACATGTCTACACTATAGTTACAGAGATAGCAGTGAGAAAGAATAAAAACATTCGTGTACATTCTCTAATGATGCTTAAATCTTATAAATGGCATAATGGTGCAGTTTAACTATCGGTCGCTTTTCCGAGAACCACTGCTACAGCATAGACTGATGTTGTTATGGAAATATATATTACATAAAGATTGAGAGTGGAATATCATGATAAAGTATAAGGTACCTATCGTATCCCTGCATTACACTTAATTAATTTTGAGCTTTGAGCGTTATAAATGACTACAGTTCACCATTCCTGCCTGAGCATCATTTTGCTATATTTCCCAAATTTTTACAAACATCATTATTATACCATATTGTTATATTAGGAAACCCTGATGTGCCTGAATTTCCATGAGTGATTATTAATTTTTTTAAATATTATTTATCTCAATGAATCGTCATTGCAATAATAATAACAATAATAATAATTTATTATTATTCTCTCTCTCTCTCTCTCTCTCTCTCTCTCTCTCTCTCTCTCTCTCTCTCTCGAGTTAACTCGCACCACCACGGTCCATACCATTATCACACACAAATGGGTGTTTCTGACTATGTACGAAAGTCATACATCCTGACATACATGAGTCAGACATTTACAATCGTATTCCACAGAACGAAGACATTTATTTAATGTATAAAAAAAAAAGGTTTTCAAGTTGTGTATTTTTTTTTTTGCCGGCAGCTCTGAACACCCTTAATAATGGTTTTGTTTGATCGGCGGGTGTGTGGTTCAGTCCTCGTCGACCCGGAAGTGCCGGTGTTTACAGCGTAGCCTCTGTTTGACGTTAGCGTTAAGCTTTGTCCATTTGCCTCGTTTTGTTGTTTTTTTTGTGCACTTTCACATTTCACCAAATCCACTGACACTTTGGAGGAGAATTGTTGAACAGTTTACATGTTGTCTCCTTTGCACCAACATTTCATCGCTGAAGGACCACGGACAGTTCGTGCAATGCTCGGCTGGCTAACGTGGCTAACTCCACTCGACTCCCGTTAGCGCTTGGTTTCATCACACGCTGGGAAGGTATAACTGTAAATACCAGTCCTCTCTTAATTGAGACTCATCACTATTGAACAGCCAGCAGCTTTGATTGTGTTCTCTAGATGTTGATGACTATATTGCATACAAATATTAAGCTCATATTTATGCTTCTTGTTGTGTATATAATTGTATAACTATATTCTTTATCATATCCACTCTGTTTATAACCCTGTGTAGTTGTACTCGAACATATAAACACTACATATAATGCACTACATATACAGTTTCATGCGTTACATTTCAAGTTGTTGATACAGAGGTGTTGTGGTTTGTGTATTGTTTACTTTTAGGTTTATAGTATATTGCCATTTTTCTCAATTACTTTTACTTTATTCAATGAATTTTTATATTTTTTACTTTATTTTATTTTGGTGTGTACTGCTGTGACACTGCCATTTACCTTTGTGTATGAATAAAGTATCTAATATAATCTAATATATATATATATATAGATATATCTAAATATATATATATCTCCCTTTTTCTTTTTCTTCACACTCTGTTTGGCACAGCCCTTGGGGTTTTTCCCCTTGTCATTTCACTGCACCGTACTTGCTTGACTGCATGTCACGAGTAAAGAAATCTTGGCTCTTAAATCCCCCCCACCCCCCACCAGGCGCTGAGAGCCATGGGCGCAGAGAGCAGCGCCGTGCGGAGCTGCGCCCTGGAGGAGCCGCTCCTCACCCTGCCCTCCGGACTCACCATGCACCCCGCGGTGCTCCAGGACGGGAAGCCCGCCTCCGTGTTCGTTCACAAGCAGGGCAACGAAGACAAGGTCAACAAAGCTGCTCAGGTAAATGTCTGTGATGATTGCGTTGCGTTATGATGTCGGTTTTTATGTCAGAAGAGCGTGGCTCTTCTGTAATGGTAATGAAGTTTTCTGTGTGGAACATGCATGTTCTCCTCATGTTCAAATGGATTTCCTCCGGGTGCTCCGGTTTCCTCCCACCCTAAAGTCATGCATGTTAAGGTTAGACACTCCTGGGATGCTCCTGAGCAAGCCATTAGCTGTAGATCTGGAGTTGGTCCGTGGGCGCTGTGCTGCTGCTGCCCACTGCAAATCAATAGTTCAGAGGTTATGTAATGCAGAGAACAAATTTCCCCACGGGGATCAATAAAGTTCTTCTTCTAAATGTCTATTGCTATATACACCTTTATTCTATTAGTTACTTACACAGTCTGTCACATGTCTATCTGCCGTGTGTATTTTCATTCCCCCGGGCATCAGTTGACTACCGTAACATGTCAGCAACTTTCTCGCTTCACTTCCTTCAGCACCTGAAAACCTTGCGGCATCCGTGTCTGCTGCGCTTCCTCTCCTGCTCGGTGCAGAACGGCAACATCCACCTGGTGACTGAGCGGGTTCAGCCACTGGAGCTGCTGCTGGACAGCCTGCCACCAGAGGAGATCTGTGCCGGCATCTACGACCTCCTGCAGGCTCTTGTTTTCCTGCATGAAAGGGTGGGTCAGTGAAAGATAAAGATTAAAAAAAAAAGTCTAAAAGTTTCTCTTATTGCAGGCTTGCTAGCAACCATTGTAGACTTTTTTTTTTTTACTGCGTGAAATGTAAGAACTGGACAATTAAATGTTTTTACTAGAAGTTGTAACTAAGTCAGTAAGCTTCCTCGGGAAAAAAAAAAAATAGTGTAGCATTTGAATAACATTTTTAAAGCGGTTTAAGTACAACATGAAATGATGGGTAGACTCAAATATGCCAGGATTAGAACACAGCTGGACAAAAGTAAATTGAAGAAAGTTAAAACTGAACTTGGTGCGAGAATCTTTTTTGGTGAATAATGTATGGTGGCCACAGTGCTGACTGCTGTAGGTAAACACAAAGCAGCTCAAAAATGCACAGAAAATCTGGAGGCCGCATATAAGGGTTTCCTTTGTCTCGTTCTGTAGGGGAAATCGAGCCACAACAACGTGTGCATGTCATCTGTGTTTGTCAGCGAAGACGGCCACTGGAAACTGGGAGGGATGGAGACGGTCTGCAAATTCCCTGAGGCCACACCTGAGGTGACCGCAAGAACGGGATCATTTTTTCAGTTTTGTCTGACACAGCTTTTCCATTTGTTTAGCTACGAAGCCCTGAAGCAGTCACAAAAATCCAGTCCTTTATTCAGGCGGACCTTTTAATTTGTTTGCGTTAATTTGTTGTAGAAGCAGGAGATCCGGTAGTGTCTGTCACCGTAAAATAGTCTCCCTGATATCATGAAGCATAACCTCCATCACTTCTCATGCTGCAGTGTTGTCTGCAATGTCCTCACATCCAGCTTTAACTGTAAATTAAATTACTGTCAGTCATTTCTGAATCACCCCTCATTTGTATTCTACCTTCACAGTTTCTCAACAGCATTCACAACGTGAGAGAGACCAGTTCTGTTCCTCCGGAAGAGAAGGTAAGGGGAGCATCTCGCCGGATACCTCATCAATTATTATCCTGCGGCACACTCGGTGATGTGAGTGGAGTGTTTTGTCGTGTGTTTTCTTTCTTTTTTTTATTTTATATATTTTTTTATTTTAATTTTTTTGTAGGTTGAGGGCTTCAAAACACTCTCAGATAAACACGCTCACTCCCGTGACTCTTTCTCATTCGGGATGATGGTGGAGACACTCATCCCTCTCCTGAATGGTTACGGTGAGTGTCGGTTATTTCTTTTTTTCATCCGAGTGAGAGAAGGTTTAGTAGTTTGCCCATTAACGTTCTGTGGTCCAAAGCAAAAAGCCCTGAACTTTGTGATGATCCTTCTCCCTCCACTGATATTCCTGTTGTTCAGTGTCGGAAGAGTTGTCTGCGAGTCTGAAAAGGACGTTGGAGTCGGGCCTGCTCTGCTCTGACCACTTGTCTCGGCCGGCGCTCAGCTCGCTGCTGACTCACGACTTCTTCAGGTTCGTCCGAATGCCTGCCGTTGTTGCCCGTCTCCAGTTTCTTAAGTGGAAGAAACTCTAACCCAGGATTTTACTCATTTCTTAGAAATGACTTCCTGGAGGTTATGAATTTTCTGAAGAGCTTGACCTTGAAGACGGAAGAGGAGAAGAATGAGTTCTTTAAGTGAGTTACAGCACGTTCCCCGACCATCTGCAGTTGTGGTTCCTAAGCAACCTATGGAACAATGTTTTCACATCGTCCCCTGAAACAGACAATGGAGTAATGCAGTGATGATATTGGACGTGTTTGTGGTGACGCGTAGGTTTTTGTTGGACCGGGTCCAGAACCTTCCACAAGAGCTGATCGCCTCACGCCTTGTCCCCAAGCTACTCAACTCTCTGGTCTTTGCTGAACCCATGGCTGTAAAAAGCTTCCTGCCACATCTACTTAATCCAATGAAGGGTAAGAACGCAGAGAAGGCATTATCGATACTGTTGATGATGGAACAACCTTTTCTTTTTAAAGCACAAGACCAAGTGTTTGTTTTCACCCTGAGCTCACGTTTCTCCCAAACCCGGTTTCTCATCCTCCCACCATTGGTGATAGAATCCAGTGGCAGAGGCAGCGGCGAAGAATGCCTCCTCTCCATGTCTCTGTATCGCAAACACGTGGTGCCTCAGCTGCTGAAGCTCTTCAAGGTCAACGAGGAGCACGTCAGGATGGTGCTGCTGGCTCACATCCACATCTACGCCCAGTTCTTCTCCCACGACGAGCTCAAGAATCAGATTCTGCCTCAGGTGAAATGCTGTTATCACCTGGGAAACCCATCACTACTTGCACATTCTACAGCAAGACGATACGAGAACCTTTTCCTCGTCTGCAGGTTCTGCTGGGAATGAGGGACACCAATGACGCCCTCGTGGCCATGACCCTGCAGAGCCTGGCCGTGCTGGTGCCACTGCTCGGCGCCCAGGTGGTCGTGGGCGGAGAGCGGACGAAGGTGTTCAAGCGCACAACGCCCAACTTCACCAAGTCCACGGAGGTCACCCCCGAAAGTAAGCGACACATTTTATTTTTATTTTTATTTTTTCAGCTGCGGAAGATGAGGCCTGGTTCATATTTCCCTGGGCAGCGGCTGGCCTGGGCACATGAGGTTATCTGTGCCAAGCATGCACAGGAACTAAAATGATAGTACTGATTACCGGTCTAGTGTCTAAATTATATACTGTAATTAGTATTGTGATTTGTTGTGGCTCGACATTTATATTCTTGAAAACATTTTATTAATTTTTTTTTGCTTAAAAGGGGGGATGGCAGATTTTAAAACTATGCCCAAATGCAACAATTACTTAAAGGAGAAAGTACGCTGCAGTATTTTTATTTTATTTTTTTAACTGCTTTGCGGTGGAAGTACTGGGTGCAAGGACCGTAAACATTACTACTCATGCACAGCTGGGCTTGGACTATGTAGCAGGCCAAATTGTTTGGTATGCAGATGGAGATTTGGCCGTTTTGACTCTTGGACTTTCTCCTCCCTCCTTTAATGATAATACAAATAGCTTTCAATGACTAAGACACTTAAATCGATATAACTACAATCGAGCTGCTATGTTGCCATGAGCAGAAGATATTAAGCTGCACTTTCAGTTGTGGAAGTATGGGAACTGTATGGGTGTATCAAGTTTTCAGAAAAATACTTTTAACCCTAGATAAACATTTTATTTAGCATTTAGATTTCACTCGTTCCACATAACATTGTCATCTGCACTCTTGTTCTTTAGCCTCTCCTGTTCATATAGTTGGAGGCTCACATCCACAGGTTGCACAGCCTGCCAAGGTCCTTAGTCTGTTCCCAAAACCGATGGGAGCTGGGGGAATTGTCTTGGGGAACCCAAGTAAGTAGTCTTTTATTCAGTTATTATCATTAATTCTTTCTTTAATGCTGCTGTTCCTGATAATAATCCTCCTCTTTTTTTTTTTTTTTTTTAACTGTGTTTTAGCACCCAGAAGAGAAATGTCTCTCCCCCTTAACGGCTTCAATGAAAACGGCGAGGTGGAGTGGCCATCCACCAGCCCGGAGCAGCCAGGGAGGCAGGCCGGTCCGGGGGAGGACTGGCCTGACTGGAGCGACCCTGAAGATGGTGAGAAGGACAAAGGGAGGCAGCCGGTCCAGATCCACATCCAGGCCTCGGACAGAGCCCCTCCGGTCAAGCTGCCCCCCACACCTCACCGAGGGGAGGAGCCCTGGGACAACTTTGAGGACACAGAACCCACCTCAGACGTGTCCCCCACCGTGTCTGTACCGGACCCAGTCATCCTCAGCCCACCCAGAGGGGGCGCCACCTCTGCACCTTTACAACCTGCAACTGAACCCCTAAGACTGGGATCCTCCAAACCCCTTAAACTAAACTTGGCCCCACAAGCCTCCGCAGAGAGCAAGGTCACCTCATTGTGGGACAGCAGGTGGTGTGACGAACAGAGTGTTTTCGATAAATCACAAAACCCTCCTTTTACATCCAGAACCAATCCCACAGCACCAAGGAAGAACGGCGGGGTAGTTGGTGGCCTCGGGGAGGAGTTCACCATTGAGGTGAAGAGGAGGCCAGATAGAGACCCGGAGCTTGACCTGTTTGCAGACATGGTGCCAGACATCAAGCTGTCCTCTCCAGCTCTGCTGCTGCCTGGGGAGAGCGGTTTGGGTCAGACTGGACTGTTTACATGTTCAGAACCCCTGGGGAGAAAGTCTTCCATCGACGCTTTAACAATGACTGCCAAGTTCGCAGCTGCAGATATGACAGAGGTGAATATACAAGGCCGCTATCTTTCTTTTCTCTCTAGTAGCTCTTGTGTTAAAAAATTAATCTACAGAGACGATTACATTTAATAATTCCTGTCAATAGTATCGTGGGGAACATGGAAAAAGCTTTTCATACCAGTTTATTTTATGCTTATATCTTGTCTCCAACGTTGACAGATTGTTTTCTCCACAGACAGAAGCAGAGGGCTGGGGAGATGGAGAGGACCTTAACTGGGGGGATGAGAACTGGTGAAAACCACTGCTGGCTATTATCCAGAGTTAGATTTTAAAGATGAACCACTGGAATACATCAACGGCCCGGACATCCCATCGACCATTTCACTTTGAGTCTGCCTTTCAAGTGGAACTTGCTACCCCAGAAAGGGGTCCAATCACCAATTGCAAAGGTGATACAGTAAATACGAATAAAGGGGTAGACTTTAATACTGAATTATACATTTTTATGTCATACATTTGTTATGATCAGGTAGCGTTTACTTTTGTACCGGGGAAGCAGGCTCCTAATCAGGTAGAGGTTTATTACCAGCTAGACTGGGAAGGAAATGAGGCCATCGTTTTTATTTTGTTGCCAAATTCTGATTAAAGCAAGTGATTGAATTATTCAGAACTGAGCCTGAAGTAAATGCAGATTTTTCATCTGCTTCCATCCTCCACTGTGCCATGCCACTGGCATCAAGATTAGGATGGACATACAGTATGACAAGACGGTGTCTTGTCCAAGTTTGATTTGCATTTTGAAGGGGGCGGCTGGCACATTAGATTAATGAAGTTTAGAGTGATAATTTATTGGTAGCTTTATGGTTGCTGACTAAATAAAGTTTATGGTATCCAATGTGAGTCATTCTTTCACTCTAATTTAGAAATGACTGAATTTACCTATTTTGTTCCCCCGGCAGCAGTCTTAATTTTCTAGAAAAATGTTGAAGCAACTGTTTAAATGATGACTATAATACATTTTGACACAAAAGTCCTTTTTGCACACAACCATTATTGACTGACCCTTCTTAATGACAAGACTCTGGACAGATTTATTGAATTCAGGAAAAACAGCTTAAATATAAAAAAAAACACAAACATTCAAGACTGACTAAGTTTAAAAAGGAGAATCGGAAATACATATACAAAAGGTAAATAGTTTATTTACTAACTGACGTATCAGAGTGATCTGGGCTCAGTGGTATGTTGGCCTGTGCTGATTTGAGTTATTAAATTCTGCAGCTCTTTCAGTTTGGACTCCAGCCATGGCGGTGCGGGGGCGTCGCCCTCACTGAGCACCCGAGCGGCCCTCAGAGCGCTCGCTGCTGTCTGCACGTGGCGGCTCAACTCCTCCGCTTGGTTCTCCTGCCGAGCTCTCTTTGAACACGGCTAAGAGGGAGACATGAGCTGCATCATTATGAAAGGCAAACGTGTTCTTGAGTGTGAGCCTGTTTAGTACTATTTTTTTAGGTGCTAAACAAATGCATAAAAATGACAGGATATATTTAATAAAATATATATATATATAAAAAATGGAGAGGCTGCCAGATTCAAATATATTTTTGTAGAGAACAGTGGAGAGAGAGGAAATGTGGAGTAGAGAGAGGGAGAGAGACGCAGGATTCGATCTCGGGTCGCTGCAGGCGTTTTACTTATTATTTGACAGAGTCTGGTGTTTTGGGTCCCAAGTAGACCAACAAGGTCATTTTTCAGTTTTTTTTTTGAAGGTGCAGATTCTAAGCTTTCAAATGATGTGTCATCCATTGAAATCTGAAAATATGCTTATTTGAATGTTGGTTGCACCTAAACCATCTAGCAGAGAAAATCCCCCAACGATCCTGAGCTTTTTCACACTTCAAGAGGCAGGTAATGGTGTGAGCAACAGGTGTTAACTCCACCCCCAACCCCTCCCCCACTACACTACCTGTCATTGTCAGTGGGGTAGACAGCTAACCATCAGGAAAGAAACTTGCAGTGCTGACGTTTAAATTGCTAAATGTACATTAAAATAAACTTTAACCATTATATATGATATGAATAGAACAGAACAAGATAGGATTAGATAACATGAGTCACTAAAACAAGCAAAACAAACCTAAATTAAATATAAGTGTATAGTATGTAAAGCATAAAAACGAACACGTGAAACTATATGATACTCTCCCTAAGTAGGTTATTCATTCTTTATTTCATTAATATTTATTTAAATATTAAAAAAAATTTTAGTAAAATAATCTTATTGTTCCTTTTCAGCCAGGACACCTGCCGGTGAGGGTGGAGCCTAGGTTCTCTCTTACATGGAGGGGGAAACATTTGCCGGCACCACACCCACACACGCTGCAGACGAGACTTAAACAAGCGTAATTTGGTGATTAACTTTAGGTATTTAGTGATCCTCAAACTGTTGTTTGTTATATTGAGTGGGTTCTTCAACATTTAAACTTTCCTAAGATGGAAGAAAGAGAAAAAAACTTTCGTGTTGATTTGCGGGCTTTGCGTCCGACTTGGTACACATTTCACCAGACGCTGTCACATACAGTTACGCGCGCTTATCTTGTTGAGGCACATGGATGGCCCCATTCAAATGTATTCTTGTGCTAAATTGTAAAGCAGGACGTGGTTTTAGAGACAGCATGCCAGATCAGGAAACACTGCCCGAACAAATGTTTTAAAATAGCTGTATAATAGCGCTCACCTCTGAGTCAGCAAGGTCCGAAGCCATCGACCCATCTGCAGCAGCTTCCACATCGGCCTCCAGTCTCCCACTGTGTTGCTCAATCACTGGTGACTCCAACTTGAGCCTCCCAAGCCGTGTCTCTGCTTCTTCCTGTGCATCAACAGTCTACCAGAAACAATAGGACAAAGTCCCATGTGATCTCTCATCTCTCAGTTGGAGCATAAAACAGTGTTTCCGATCACATACCTTGCTCAGATAATTAACCACTTTTGTTTTGGTCTCTTCTACAGATAAGCTGTGGGAGATCACCTCCTCATGATTTGTGATCTGTGAACACCGAAAACAACACATTCAGGTTTAATGTCAATGCTGCCAAGGCGGCTGATTTTATCATCCCACCTCTGCAAAGTGAGCAAAGGCCTCCAGGGCGTGCTGCTGCAGCAGCCAGGACCTCCCAGCCAGCAGGACCCCAAACAGGCTGCTCAACTTGGGCAGAATCTGGCTCTGTGGGCCAAAGACAAGACAAAGATAAGAGCAAAAGAGTTCCTTGTATTCATCATCCATCAGCAACATGGCAAGATGGAACGTTTATTTCTTGTGATATTTCACTCTAACTTAAATCATTAGAAGTCTCTATTTTTAAAATAATGCAAAACGCATATCAGGTTGTTCGTACCTGGTCGTCATGTGGGACAAAGACCTTCCCTAGCGAGGCGAGGAACTCCAGAGCAGCGAGCACCACCTCGTCTGGACACTTCTGAGACACCAGGGCCCCAACACACACCAAGGCCTGAAACACAGAAAAAACCCCACTTCATTAGACTTCAATATTCTCAGGAAAATGGAAAGTGTCTGCAAATAATTGTGAGTGTAATTTTACCATTTGAAAGTTAATAACAATAAAACTGAAACATTTTATTAAACATAGAGTTAAGAACCAGACTCATAGAATGGTCTGAGGAGTCAAAGACATACAAGGAGGTGGTCTAAGGGCAGCCAAGGAGGCAGAGACCTGATTTATCACTTGGTGTTGGATGCTCTTCACCAGGGCGGCTGATATAGACAGTAGCAGTTGCAGGGTGCAGTGCAGTGCAGGATGAGTCAGCACCTCAAGTACAAAAACACTTAAATATACAAGTGCGTATGTATATCTGTGCGTGTGTGTGTGTGTGTGTGTGTGTGTGTGTGTGTGTGTGTGTGTATGCACCGTACCTGGTTGGGACACATGCGTGACCAAAGCTGCGTGACCAGTCTCACTGCAGATAACAAACACTGGTCCTCAGGGATGGAACCCCTGTGGACCACTGCACTGAGGGACTTCAGCGCTGTGTTCTGGAGGAACAGGGATGTTATGAAAACTGGGAACCTACAGTTTTCATCTACTGTAAATATCCTCTAGACATGAATTCTTGCAGAACATTGCAACAGAAAGCAAAAAGATAGCATTAATCATTTTTTATTAGGCTTTTCTTCTTTGTATGTATGGTGAGGTGGGCGTTGTCTCGCCATGGCAGTAGATTGTTTGACATAAATATCGAAGATGGTGAAATTAGTCACATGAACATATTACCAACAGAATGTTCTTCTTGACAGGGAGATTAATATTTCAAATATAATTCAAATAGCACATCATTTGTAAAGGATTTACCAATACTGAAATAGTAAAACTGTTACTTTAATTTTTATTAATTTTATTATTATTTTACTAACTTATATTTCAGTATTTTATTTTATTAAATAAACCTTTATTAGTGCCACAACAGGGAAATTTGCAATTTCTCTGCATTTTACCCATCCTAGAAACTGACGTATCTAGGAGCAGTGGGCTGCCATATAGAGGCACCCAGGGAGCACTTAGGCGGTTCTTGCTCAAGGACACATCAGCACGCTACCAGGAGGAGCCGAGGATCAAACCAGCAACCTTCCACTTACTAGATGACCTGCTCCACCTCCTGAGCCACTGCCCCCACGATCCCAAACTGATTGAGACTACTTTAACATTATAATGGTAGTGTCAATCAGTTTAAAAAGAAGTTTTTCAACTTCTTGGTATCAAGTATGGCTGTCACAACCATGAAACTATTTATACATTTGAAATTGTTGATATTTGTATGACATGTAATTGTCATACAAATAATTGCGATTAACAACTGAATTGTCTTTCATGTTCATTTTAAGCCACTATAAAGGAGCAATAATACACTCACCTTAATAAGAAAAGCAAGAATATTGGAACATAAAATTATCAGTTAATTTACCTCAACTCAAATGATGAAAACATTGTATTTAATGCAACATTTCTAACTAATTCTTTCTAAATTGGCTCAATTCTCACAAAATTTGGATGGAAACAAATGATTGCATGTAAGTAGCTCAAATACTCACACACACACACACACACACACACACACACACACACACACACACACACACACAAATTGTGACAGCTCTATTATCAATTATAGTTTTATATGCCTCAAGACATGTCTTGTAATTTGCTCAATAGTATCGTGGGGAACATGGAAAAAGCTTTTCATACCAGTTTCACCTATGTAGTACAAATGACATGTTTCTCAGTTTTGATTTCTCTCCGAGCTCTCCACAACACTGAAAACATGCTGACCTTATTCTTACAACCCAAAATACACAGAGGTGGCTGGCCTGCCTTCCTTCCTCTCTCCAGTTTCCACTACTTTCATGGTCATAAAAAGCTCCCTGGGCCACAAATCACTTACACTCACCACTTTGTCCATGTGTCCCAGTTTGCACCCTGCCTCCTGCCAGTCGGTAAGGGCATTCTGAGTCAAGGTGACGAGCTCCGTCCTTACCCTGAGGCCAGCATCCAGGGAGAGCGCTCTGAGGAGTATGTGATGCCACACTGGAAGATTCTGCACCTGAGAGGGAGAGAAAACCTCCACCAGCTCCATCTGCACAGAACAAACACTACAAATGAAAGGCAAAAGTACAACCATCTGGCTTGCCGTTATGCATAAACAGTAGAGTATCGAATCTTTAAAACACCACCTCTAAGAAGAGCACAATCTCATTTATAGGACGTTGAAAAAAGTAATTCATACAATTTAGAACCCCGTTTGACAGTCTAATCATTTCTGTGATGTCATAATTTTATTGTGAGAGACGATGGGGGCGTGGTTAAGCCGGGGTCTGCGCGTTACAGTGTCGGCTTCGTCCTGCACCGGTGCAGCTGTTCCCACTCGGTCAATCAGCCCGCTGGCGCTGATTGATCGGAGACGGCTGGGAGAGTTTTCTTATGTGTTTGTTTTTGCAGTGAGGAGGGCGTGGTGCAGGGTCCCAGATCGATTAACGGACACTGACGCACACCAAGAACTCTGATTTCTAATATATGTTTGGCCAGTGGGCCTTTTTGTTGTTTGTTTATAAAGAAAAACCCCGCTGGGTCGGCACCTCATTGCCAGAAAGTCTCCGTCGCCCTCCCTGAACCCATTTATATAAAATGAAAATGAAACAATTGGACAGTGTACCCTGAGCATCTTTTAATTCCTATGTATTAGTTTCAATAAAATAATTATGAAGTAAAGTTACGTAGTGTGCTTTGGAATCACACTCATTTAAATCCTTTAGCTTCAAACAGGCATTTCACAAATTCCATTTCAGCAAATGAACTTGGAGTAAAAGGTTGTGTTTGCACTTGTACTCAGTCAGTGTTAAGACGGGAAGTGAAGGACGAAAGCTTGTCATTTCAGTTCCCAGGGTTTCTGACCTGGTGGTTGGGAGTCATGAGGAAGACCATGCGCCGGAGCAGCAGGCCCAGGTGGGACCACTGGTAAGACTCCCTGCTACACGTCTTCACCTGGGGGCAGATGAGGGCGAGGGACAGCGAGGTCAGTGTCGTTGCTCAGGAGGAGCGGAGGACTAGCGGAGGGAGAGTTGGCGAAAGGTGAAGAGTTGAAGGAGGGAGGTATGCGAATGTGTGAATTTTTGGCTTCTTTTGATGCAGCGGGTTACGCACAGGTGTCCTTGACAACCCAGGTCCCAAAAAACACCAATTGTCACCTCAGCTGGGTGCCACAGAGAACAAACCCCTACAATTTCCCAGTAAAGACAGATTTGAAGGAGTTTAGAGCCCAAGAGTGTGTAAAAGGTCATTAATAGGATGTGGAACTTAAAAAAAATTGGAATAGACAAATGTAAGAAGGGCCCAGTGAAACCAGACTAGGGCTGGGTGACAGCATATTGTTATAATATTGATATTGTGATACGAGACTAGATATTGTCTGGGATTTTAGTTATTTTTCTTTTGTTGTAAATGTTGTCTTTAAGAATGATTTTCTGAACTTCATAGATTGGCTGTTGAAATTAATTCCTCTACCTGCTTGATCATAATATTCACATTACTAATGTCATTGAACTGCTTTTGTGTTATTTCTAGACATAGACCTATGGAGCTATGGATACCAAATCTAATTCAAACACGTCTGACATGTCATATTACTAAGAAGAACATGTTTAGAGTCTACTAATGTTGGACGGTCTAGTCATATTGCATCATTGTTCAGTCTCATTCCCGCAGTCTGTCAGTGTTCACTGCACTTGCGTTCACAATCGCCACGCCTCCTTCCCGTGAAATAATGCGGGTCCTCGCTAATCGACCAATTCACTTAAAGACCTCATTGTAAGACGGAACTCGTCGTTAAGTAAGGAGTACCTCTACTCATAAATTGTCTCGTTCTCTACCCACCAGGTTACCAATGAGACGAACATGATGTAGACACAGTTCTGCCGTCCCATACCTGAGGACAGAGAGGACACCGTTAGTCATTAATCACAATGAAGGTATTTGGTAGAAATAGAGTAGCTTATGCACTGAGCACTAAAAACAATTAAGCGATTGGTTTCAATTAAATATTTTCTGGGCTTACAAAATATCCAGCACTATTTGGAATGACCTAATTTAGTCATCCTAATACAACCGGTAGCAAACAAAGGCCACAGTGTAGGGGTGCTCAACAGGCACTGTTTGGACACTGCTGCATTCACATTAGGATAATCTTGTGAGGTAGTAGATGTCAGGTGACACTGAGTGGAATTAATCCCTCTTCTCACCGTGCTGTGAAGCACCAAACATCTGTAGCAAGCAGGGCTGTCTGTGTATCAGCTTGAAGAACAGCTTCTATCAAACAACTCTCCTAGGAATGACAAGAGCGGGGGAGGATGTGAGGAAAGTGATCCAGGAGGAAACTGAACAAGAGAAAATTAAAGAAAATTAAAGCAAAAGAACCAGTCACGATGAATCACAGGAAATCCTGGCAGTCCTGATTCGACAAGAAAAACAGTTCTGCCCCCAAACAGTATCTGCTTCCTCTCAATAACATCAAGACTCTTATATAAAACCTTCTAATCTAAAAAGTTGATGACGCATATTGTAGACGAATAGTGAGGCATCAATGTTCCGTCAGTAAGTGAAAACTATGAAAAGTGTCAACTGCCTTTAAATTGCAACGAAAAAGAGGCAGTAACTCCAGAAATTAAATCACGTTGGGGTATTCAAAGATTTTTTACACTTTACAACAAGTGAATAATATGTAAAATAAACACTGTGCCAAGCATGGTCAGATTAACACTTGAAGCCTGCTGTTTATATGTTGTTGGCATGGCCCTGCCTGTTTTAGGGTCAAAGTTATCTCTCAAACAGACATCCACTGTACAGTGCAAATTAAGACAAATAGGAACCACGCATTACACAGGAACCTCTTCATAGTTCTAAGAACTTTTTGGGGGGACCGTCCATTTTTTGTTTCCACACTGCAGGAGCTAGGAACGTTCGTAGCTCTTAGAATTCCGTTTTGAGGAACTTCTTTAGCTCCTACTGCAGGGCAGGCCCCCAGGTAAATTGAGTTTGAGACCCCTGGTCTAGATGCAAGTCCACGGTCCCTCACCAGTCCCTCAGACCGAAGACAGTCCACCCAGTCGAGTCGCATCGCCATGGGTGTAGACCAGCCCACATACACTCAGTGGTTTAAAAAAATATATATATTATTTTTTTTTTAAAGTGGGGATAAGTCATGTAGACTTACGCACGCACGGACGGAGAGACGCATGCAGAGTTCCAGTGTGGTGCAAATACAACCAGTAAAAAAGCCCTTGAAAGTATATAGTTCCCGAGGGACCTCCCCAGGTCCAAGTTCACCTCGGAGAATCCCTAGAACTGTTTGATGGGAAAATGACCAATTGTATTCTGTATCGGCCTGTAAAGGTCCTGTAGGACAAAAAAAAGTGGCATTAGTGCATCCATTGTACAGAATACAATGTGATTAGAATTCCTTACCAGTATTGGAAAGTACATTGGGGGAAGAGCAGCGACGCTAGCACAGAGATGCACACATAGGTGTTGATGGAGACCGATTCTGCCCTGGGCATGACCCTTCATCATCAGCCCGGGGAGCAGCACCGGCAGCCTTCGCTCGGTACAACAACGACGAAAACTGGTGAAAATGGCCTGGTAGATAGGGAACCTGGTGAAACAAGGGACAGTGATAAAGAGAGTTTGGTCAGCTCAGTGTGGTTGTTAATTTTAAGACATCGGGGTCATTTTGAATATGGACCATGTCAATGTAAAAAGAAAAAAAGGATTGGTAGTCAAATTATGATCACATGCCTGTCAGACTACAATAATTCAATTTCTTCTGGCTCTGCCCCCAAGCACTTAGTTATATAAAATCCAATTACCTTTGCCTAGGGCAGTTAAATCCCAGATAAAAGCCAAAATTGCAAACAAGAAACTAGGAATGTGTAAAAGTAATAGTCAAATAGGCTTTCTTTATATAGATTATCAATATCTAGCCATAGTTCAAAGTGAAGTGAATTTGAACTGAAGTGAATTACTCCACAGCCTAACTACTTTCATTCAGTAAGTACAGGTATGTGTTATAGTTGGGCTTTTTCTATTCTTCAACTAATAAAATGTCAGTCAGACCGCCTACAAACCAGTGGACTGTTTAAAAGTCGAACACATATCTCCTCTCCTCTCAGTCCAGACGCTTTGTCACTCTTGGCTTGGACTTTTTCCCTTCTCTATGTCCTTAAACCAAGCTTGACCTTCCCACGGCCCCTTAGCTATGGATTGAAATCTTAGGTTTCTCACGTTAGTTTTTGGACCATTCCCTATCTAGGGGTGAGTCATTATCGCCCCAAATTTATTTGTACTTTTCCAACTTCCGTAGGCAGCAAAGCAAAATGTTTTAGTGTCTAGCTTTGGTAAAGTCAATGTGATTAACAACTATAATGTAATAGAAATACAGTTAACCCGTTCAAAATGTATTCATTTATATTTCAGCAGGGCTCCTATATAGTACATTTAGAGTTGGTAGGGACTACACATGTACGCAAGAGGCTGGGGATGTGCATTTTGTCAAACACTGAGGGGTTAGAAGTGAAATGCAGGCAACTGGAGGTAAGACGCTCAAGCAAACTCATCACCTGGGTGTCTCCTCCGAGAACTGGCTGCCGCGGTACCAAAGCTGTAGTGTCTCCTCTGGCTGGGAGCCCAGCTGACCTAGGACGCTCACCAACAGCAGGCACTGAGGAAGCTCACATTCAGGACGGAAATCTGTACAGGAAAAGATGGCGAACAGGTTGTCAATATGATCAGCCACTGAGAACGTTGGGGCAACAGCTTTTTGCTTATGATGGAAGGTTTTTACTGTGTACATGTAAAGTCAATATCACTGAAGTGAACCAGAAAGGGATCTGAGTGCACTTTCAAGGCTGTGGAAAGTGTGAATGAAAAAATAACTGAGTTCTCTTGCTATGCTTTTTGGTCCAGTGGCCTGAGTTTGGCTCTTTTAAAGAGGGGTATGTGTGAAAACACTTCAGTACTTACGTGCGTCTTTTCGAAGGACAACTTCAGCGAAGGGCGGAAGGGGCAACAGCTGGGTGAGAAGGGCTTCCAATGGAACCAGAGCTGCTGCATTCAGCTCCTCAGACAGTGGTGACATCAGGGTCGCAGCATACAAGCTGGGTGGAAGCATGCTGAGGACAGGAGGGAGCTTAGTGTGGAGGCTTTTGTAAAATTATAAAATACTAGTACATGCCCATTTAAAATGTAAACTTTAAGACATTTTAATGCCACAGTTGAACAAAATGTCAATGACTCTGTCCTGTGTTCCATGATGGAAGATGACACTGTCAGTTAAAGACATAGGCCAGGAAAGACAGTGAATTAGTCGGAGAGCCCTGAAGCCCCGCCCTCTGCTGGCTCGGTGTTAATTGAAAGTTTATTAATATTACACCTATCGCATGTCCAAATTGAACCAAATTGGACACTGCATGTACTTAGGTCACCAGTAATACACCCACCAAGTGTGAAGTAGATCGGATGAACAGCTGTCGAAGGACAATGGGACAGACAGACAGAAAAATGTCTGCCTTTCTTAGATATAGTTAGATGGTTTGTACTCCCACCACAGTCATAAGAAAAATATCTACCTTATAATCTCGAGATAGAGTTGATGAAAGCGGCTGCAGTACTTTGCCAGAAAAGAATTAAATTCCTGTTTGGAAGGTTAGGAAGAAGAAAAAAAAAATGAGTTGTATTGTTTCAATTGCAAAACAGATAAAAATAATGTTATATAATTGGGGAAATTAGGTCACTAATTTGTCCTACCTTTATGTAATGAACTAAAGTGTTGGCAAAAAATCTGCACATCTTTGTGGTCTTCAGGAAAAGCTTGTATTCTGGTCTCTGGGTCATTTCCTTACAAATGGAAGAAATCATTAAAACGCACACTGCCTGTCAAACACTCAAGTCATCCCTGACCTATTTCCATCAATCTCAAAACTTAATGTTCTTGAAACAATAAATGGTTGCACAGGAAATGGACAGATTTTTTTTTTATTTTTTTTTAAACCAAAGGGCACAATAAATGCTGAAGACAGAAAAAGAATTATTAAAAAGTTTGACGTCTGTTTGTTGTTTATTATGCAATAACTGCTGGTTAAAGAAAAAAGCTAGGGTAACCACCATGTGATGTTTCGACATCAACCTTTCTGTCATTCACTCTACATTAATTAATTTTAATTGCAAACACCAAAACCAAAACAACCGGAAGGTAAACTGAAGGAAGAATAACCCTGTTAGTGTGACCATAGCTTTAAAAAATGTACTTATGTATTTATTTATTTCTTTTTAATGGCGATAAGTACAAAGCCACAGGTCCTTCCTACCTGTGGTCCTGCCTGCTTGACCTGTTCTGCCAGCTCGAGACAGCTGTGGAAGGAGGACTGCAGGTTGTCACATAGACAGCTACTGATGTCGCCATGACGGAGATGCTCGTCCACATACGACTGGTACTTTACACTCTGTCTGAACACAGCAATTAGTATCACACAATAAATTAATAATTAAGCCAAGTCTATGCACCACTTACGACATGTTGCTGTAAACAGGCATTACAGAAAGAAAAAAGTATGAGTGTGTTGGAACGCACTTGATAATGAATTTCCAAGTGTTGGCATGCAACGCCATGTCCAGGTTAGAGATCACAGAGCAGATATCCAGCAGGCTGTGAATTACTGCAAAGAACGATAATAGACGTCATATATAAACGGTAACTGCTTTGGAAAGAGTGAAAAACAATCACGAATGAAACAGCTGAAATGATAACCCATTGTATTATATATCTGCAAAGATAAAAACACACAAACACGCACACTAGAATTTAAAATGTAGTGACCTAGTGCTTTTACATACAAAAGGAATTTTTTGTGTATTGGTGCGTTGTGGTTGGATTATAAATCGAAGAATAGACACGATGGCAGTATTCACATACAGTATTTACACTCTCAGACCTGTGACTATGCAAGAGATCTCCTCTTCTGAAGCTCTGCTGTCCAGGGAGATCTTGTCCAGCAACTCCATGAGACATTTTTGTAGGGAATAGGCTTCTTTAAAAAGGGCCTGCAGCAGGTCAGCCACCAGAGACAGACGTCCACAATACATCTCCTCACTTTCCTAGGGACAGGATGGTACAGTATTTGAGGAAGTGATGCAGATTCAAAAGTAGATTGTAAAGGACAGACCATCTATAATTGTATGGAAGCTTCCATAAGTCAGAGAACACAGTACTGGAAATTTAGCGAAATTCAACCCTAGATTTCCCTTAAACCACCTGCTTCGGACTCTGTGATCGGTAAATAAGTGATACTTTACCTTACAGTGTTGAAAGGTGTCCCTCAGCACTTTGAGGATGGAAGAAGGTAAGGAGCGGATGGCCTCCAAATCTGGGGCTTCCTCAAACGAGCAGACATGGCGTACACAAGCAGACATCGCTTCTATTATTTGTACCATAGCCTGAAATATAAGGTCAGCCTTTGTCAAAATGTGTTTCAGAAATTAAGAAACGATAGGAAAATTGAGAAATGTCTCTTGTGCAATTATCATCTGATAGGGAGTTATGGTTACAGTAGATGTAAATATCAATTTTTCAGGACTATATTACATTCTAACCAGTTTTAAGTGTTCATTTGTAGAGTCTGTTCAGTACATCTTGATTTAAAGGTGTTGATATGAAGAGCAAAAAGCTTTTTTGTGTAAATTTGACATTATTTGCAACACCCAATTCTATTTTGCTGCAGTTTAATACAACACAAATTATAGGTTAATTAAGCTAGTGGCCAGAGCACCTGTAGATTGTTCCGGAGCAAAGCACACAATTCAGTGTTCTGACTGGACAACGCGCCAGCTTGGTTTGATATCTCCTTCATCAGGCTGTCAAACATTGTAACCGCCTGTAGACAAAAGAGTATGTATCTCAGACTTGGGCATATTCATTTTAAATTAATTAATATCTAAAAACAAATAAAAGATGTGACAAATGTGTATATTGCATTACAATACATCGTTTACCGCCCAAAGTGACCTACAAAGTACATTTGTCACAGTATCAAACTAACTGTATGTAAAAGTCTTCAGTCGATAAACAATCAATAATGGTAGAGTTAGACAGTTTTGTAGCATTGTTATTTTTGGTACTGAAAGAATGTGAGACAAAGTGAAAAAAGATGCTTATGGGGTAGACAGGTAAGTGAAAGTACGGTCGATGTGTAGTCTGAAGAGATCTTTTGTCTACAACGGAAGATGGAGAGCGATTCATCCGTTCTGACACAGGGGGGGAATTGTTCCACCATTTGGGTGCCAGGGATGAGAAGAGTCACAACTGAGTGGGGCGGCCTTACAAGGGTGGAGGAGCGGAGTGAACGAGTCTGGAACCTGACCAGCGATTGGAGATATAGACGAGCAGGCCTTGTACTGTAGGAGCGCACCAGTGTCTTAAATTTGATCCGAGCAGAGACGAGATGCCAGCAACCTGTTCTAAATTAGACTGAAGTCCTCCAAACCATGTAGAAAACATGAATTGAGGTGCCTACCTCAGGAAGGACCTTTGAGAAGCACTCCTCCAGTTCTGTCAAACCAATATGAGGGAGGAACATGTCTGTGATTATCTTCAGTACACCTGTTTGGACAGATTGATGACACATTAAGCTGGAAGTAAATACACCACTCTTTTAATGTACATAACACAAAAAAACAAGCAGTTTTGAGTGTGTTACTTACGTATAAGATCATCGCAGCTCTCAGAGTTATGATGCAGAGAGTACAAAGGGTCAAGGAAGATGTGAGATATTTTTTTCATAAATAACTTGACCACAGTAATACTATCACAACTGGCAGCTAAATCAGCATTGAAATCCTGTAAGAGAACAGATATTGCCACGACATGAACATAAAGTGTTTCCCTTTTGATTTAAAAGTTCTATAACTTACCTGCAAATCAATACCGCAAAATCAATGTGGAATTATATGAGACCATGGTGTTTCCAACACTATGATTTTGAGGGGATATTTCTCAATTCCCAATAACGTACATTTATTTTGAGACATATAGCCTGCGAGGATATAGTGAGTTTGGGCAGGACAGATTTGAGCTCCTTGCGGCAGGTGTCCTGGCTCCATTGCAGCACCTCCTCCAGAAGGGTGCTCTGTGACATGTTGGCGGCGCCAGTCAGGTCAGCTGCACAAATAGATAGATACGTAGAGAGATATTTGATTTAATATTTATAAACAGAAGGAAAAAAAAAAAAAAAAAAAACAGTTGCTCACATCAAAGCAATATTCAATCAACCTAAACAATAAAGAACAGGTTTCAACAACTCCCACTCATCTGTCAAAAAAGCAAATACAAGCTCCAATCTACAATACTTTAGTTTGTCTGTAAATAAACCAAGGTGTAACTGATATATGGACTCAAATGGCAGAAGCAGCATGTTGCTGGATGGATGGTACTCTGTGTGTATGTTGCTCAGGTTCAGCCCAGAACTGTTGTTACTTTGTTAGCTAGCTGCCTACACATTGCCCCTCTGACGTTCCCGTCGGCGAATTAGCGATAGAGCGATTAAAACTT
Organism: Zeus faber; assembly: GCF_960531495.2. Taxonomy (NCBI): domain Eukaryota; kingdom Metazoa; phylum Chordata; class Actinopteri; order Zeiformes; family Zeidae; genus Zeus; species Zeus faber. The sequence continues at coordinate 46,629,327 of NC_137193.1, forward strand.
ACCATACTACGAACTGCGGTGAAGGGTTTTTTTGTTTTTGTTTTTTAATTCCTCCGAAACGATATCGTTTCGTTTCCATCTAACACGGGGTGGAAAAACGAGTCGACAGAAATAGTTACAATTTCACTGAGATTGTGTTGTGAACGTTTTCAACCGGTTCCAAGAAGGCGCGCCGTTCAACCCGGATATGACGTTGGCCATACGCGCTCATCGGACTGCTCTTGTGATTGGCTGGAGAAGGTTAAAGATGTTGAGGATTTAACCAATTATATCGATGTTGTGGAACACGTGTCTGGGCTCGGTCTGGACTGACAGGACAGTTTAAAGAAAGAAAAGAAAGAAAGAAGAAACAGTCTTTAATCGTCACACGACACTCCACAACACATGCTTGCACACACACACACATGCACATGCTTGATGGTGGCCGGTGAAATGGATCCTCTGCTTTTAACCCATCCTGGCTTGTCCTTCCTCCGGGGCCACAGCCAGGAGCAGTGGGCAGCATACGTGGACGCGCCCGGGGACCAGGTGATAAGTGTCCATCGCTGGTCAGACGATGATGGGTGCATGTTTTTGGTGGGGGTCCTTACTGACGTGAGGTGGAGGAAACCCCATGTGAACACGGGGAGAACATGCAAACTCCACACAGAAAGGCTCCTGTTTTTTTGGAAGATAACCCGCCGGAGCACGGTGCCAACAGCGCCCCAGGCGGGAATCTTCCAAAACAGGAGCCTGTATTTTCTGTATTTAAACTGTATTTTTTTGTTGTTCTTTAGCAATCATGTATAAATTAATTGTAATATTTATTATACATGCATAATAAATACACTGCTGATGTTATTATACTTTGCGCATTGCTTATTTGTTTATATTTCTATTCTGTTTTGCATTGAATTGAAAACCACACTATTTCTTCAGCTATTTATTACTGTGTGTGTGTGTGTGTGTGTGTGTGTGTGTGTGTGTGTGTGTGTGTGTATATATATATATATATATATACAAAAATGTAATGAATAATCAGTGGGGAACATGAAGTAAGTATGGGGTAAGCCTACATGTAGTCTTACTTACTTAATTCATGTTCCCGGGACACTGACCAACTGTAAAACAAACAAAAAAAAAATGGATGGCAGTCCATGGCATATTGTCATGAAGTGTTTGAGCTTATGTTGGGCTTTTCTTAAAGTGGGTCCCACGTACCTGTAAGCTGTGAACTTCTGAATGTTGGACAACAATCCGAATGTGGGATGGCAGCAGGACATCCTCATAGAACTTTTTATTTTGGCACAGACTCCCAGAAAACACAGTTTGCAGATTATAACAGTTGAAGAATAAACTATCCTCGACTTACGACTGTAATTCGTTCTATAAGAACGGTCGTATGTTAAAACAGTCGTATGGCGAAGCAATTTTTCCCATAGAAATTATATAATCATGAAGGGTGAAAATAAACAAAATACACAGCACAAACACAGTAAATATGAAAAAAATATCGATAAGCCACGAACTACGTGCACACACGATGTAGGTCGCCCACTGACTGACCGCTGATGCATCAACTGCAAATTTCCACGGTCGTTCCTTGGAGCAGTCGGTCGCAAGTCGATACAAATTTTTGCAACTATCGCTAGTAATATCTTGGATTAGTCGAAAGTAGATGCAGTCGTAAGTCGAGGTACCACTGTACAATGAAAGTGCATTTTGAGTTTTGAAGAATTCCTTGAAAACAAGTCAAAATAAAATTGGAGATGGCGATGCAAACATTTAAACAAGAGTCACAAAGGAGAGAGAAATGGCAAGCAATTCAAACATTCATAAGACCATATTCCACATACATTTTGACAAAAAAACTCACATGGCATTATAAGAAACATGCATGTGTGACATTGCAATTAAAAAGACTGTTGGTAGACCATGGGTTTCCTGTTATTACTGTCTGTTTTTTGTGTAAATTGTGTAAATTCCTCCCCCAGGAGTTCTTCATACTGAATAAGATATCTTCCTGGCAATTTTAAAATTGGGAAATAGATGGGTTTCCTTTCATTTTCCTTTTCATGAACGAAGATTTTTGTGGGTGTAGTCTAGACCTAATGTAGCCAGTGCATTACAAGCTATTGTTTTGATGATAAGATCTCAACGCAAGCCACCTCCTTTAGCGCCTCTCTTCCCGGCAAACTGAGGTGTTTGTGGGTGTTGGTGGAGGAAGAAACTAACTTCTTGTTTGGGAAATGGGAGTTAATGAACACATGATACCAGTACTTTGTATCATTACTCTAACACGGCAGTCATTCTCAGTAAGTCTCAAATATGATATGCTACCATCAGGTAATGAATATAAAATAAAAATAATTTAAATTGAGAGGACAATTTTCCTTAATACATTATGTAGTGCCAAACATGACAGATGAAACGTGTTCATTATTTAATCAAAACTTCATGATTTAGGAACAAAACTCATTATTTGTCATATCTATGACTTAAGATATATAATATGAAATATGATAAAATATTAGCAATTATACAAAAAACAAAATGTAATATGTTAAACCTAAATTGAAAACTTAAATGTCTGAACAATTTCCATATATTTATCAAACCTATGAAAATGCTCTTACATTTGTGACAAAGTATTTAATAAATCTGTGAAATGCTTTTACAAGTTTAATAAATGTATTTTACACTCATGAAAATGCTATTTTTGCATTTTTGTTCAACATTGAACAAAGGTTTTATCACAATTCATGTAAATTGGGCGGATTTTTGTTCCATTCCGTAAATGATTGTTCTTAAAATAAAAATAAACTTTCGATGTTTTGCCATTGGTTATAAAATGTGTATAACCAATGGCACAATTTAATTAATCTTTGTTTAAATTAGATGAATGTTTGATTTTGTTTAACATTTACGAGTGAAGTTTCTCTGGAAGACGAAAGCCAAGATTTCCAATAAGCGGGTGGATTCTACTATTGTTTACACTATCCCACAATGCTGACCTCCATTTCCCAGATAATATAAAGGTTATCGGTGTGCAGGAAACTGGCAACATTCAGGACAGAAACCGGAGGGAAAGTGCTTTTTTTTTTTAGACCATGTCTGTTTCATTCCCTTTGAGGGTCTTGCCAGAATGCACAATTTGTTAAGTTGGTGGTGAGGGTGAAGTGAGGGTTCGCTGCAATCTTGGGTTGAATTCACTTTGAGCCATGCCTGACTTTTGACTTGATAACTTGATAGCAATAATAATGGCACTATTATTATATATTGCACCACCCACACCACTATTAATGGACAGTCCATTTAATATTGACCTCCAAGGATGTTTGCTGTATGATACTGCATCTCTTTAACCATCTCATGATCTCAAGAAAACAAGTTCTGTTTCATTATGCTCACAAAAGGTCTTGATCATGGAAAAAACATATTGGCCTTTTACGACTTCTGTAAGTGTAATGATAAACCGTGGGCATTTGCTGACAAAAAAGATAAGAGCCCAATGCCCGTATTCCCAAAACATCTCAAGGCTAAAAGTAGCCCCTAACTTGTTGATTTACGAGAACTCTTAAAATTAATGGGTGTGTCAGTCCTAACTTAAGGACTCCTTAATTTTCGGTTTACGGGTATTTCACAAAGGGTTTTAGCGCTAAAACCAGCGCCTAAATCTGTGAAAGGTAGGGGTAGTCAAGAGGACTCCTAAATCACTGAGACTAAATCACAAACAATCCGAAAATTGCTGCTGCCGACAAGCCGCCTCATAATGGCATCAACGTTTTAGAAGCATTGAATAATACAGAGCTTTAAAAAGGTATCACCTTTGTGCTGGTTTCTCCTACCACACGCCACCCAAGTGGCGTTTTCAGGGCCCTCCGACACAGAGGACGAGCCAGGAGCAGATGGAACATCTCATGACAGGGCGCCTATCCTGGGTGAGTGTGAAGATGGGGGTTTTAACCTGTTGCTCATTAGCCCAACCAATGAGTAACAGGTATGCAGCCACCCTGACCCAATAACCTAGATCCAGGTCAGGTGTGGCTGCTAAAACCATCCCATCTCCACACCACAGCCTTAATAAACAGGGTATTATGATAATAGTGGCGCTAGTCAGGGACGCAGTCACTTCGCAAACAGAAACAACCCCACAGCGGAGATCCAGGTTCTCTACGCTGCTTGGCCACAGGGAACATGCAGCGAGGCAGCGCAGACCAACTGGGGATATCTCAGTCATCTGTCAGTAGAGATACAGACAATCACCTTAACATATACTTGACTAGTCAGTAGATTATTATTGGTTTCATGTGACACAGCCTACATTTTTATTTTAACATCTTTATTTGATGATGGCAACATGATACCTCCTTCTACAGTATTTCTATGATGAAGGCACTGAGACCCATCTCCCGTCAGCCAATCATAGTAAGAAATAAGCTTGTTAATCCAACATGAAATCATCCACAACAAGGTCAGCCCCGCCTCGCTTATGATTTCTCCCCATTCCCTAGTAAAAGTTGGTCTCATCAGCTTTGTGTATAGGTTTTAAGAGGAAACTGTGATCGAGAAACTTTTACTTATATTTGCAATATCTCTTAGTGGAAACAAAATATTTTCTGAATATGGGCCCTGGTTTTCTGGTAACAGTGTATCCATTAACGCATTCATTTATTTATTTCTTTATTTTCAGCAAATAAAAAAAGACAGGGCCTTGAAAGTAGCAGCCTGCCCAGATCCCTACTATCTGGAACCCTCTCAATAACATTTCTTAAATTCACTTTTATTCCCAGTAAATTTTCTGTATCTATTTTTGTGCAATCATTTACCGAACATAACAGCATTGCCGCGGAAGCCTATTTCGGTTTTTTTCAAACTGAGTTTTCCTGAGAGCGGCAGGAAATGTGTTTTTCATTCCAACTCACGCACGTTTCCTGAGCGGACTTTCTGCTTGGCCCGTAGCCTCTGATTCTGTGAGCTCATCAAAGTATACTTCCAAAACATGTTGCCTAAATAACAATTACAATGGGCTGTTATTGGTAGATTATTTTGTGTCCCCCCCTCTCTCTCTCGTTTTTGAAAACGCAACAAAAACTTTTCCTTGACTTATGCTGCAGAATTTATACTTGGCGTGCTGATTTTATGTTAATATTGTTTTCAGTTAATTTACAATATATAAGGGATGAAATTGAACCATTTTCATTTTTCTCAATTATTTTTTTCTAGTACTCATATTTGCTGACAATTCTAAGACAATACAGATATTTTCTTTTTTCTTGCCCACCTTCACCAAAAAAGTATGAAGAATGACACAGAAAGATTATTTGGGGTACAGTGTCTTGTACAGGAATAGGGTATTATCATAATATCAGACTGCTAGTTTCAAAAATAAATCCAAATGAATTTATTTGAATAATTTACCAAGTGCATGCAATGACAGGGTTTGATCAGAGTTAAAGGTCAATTAAACTAATAATCAACAGTCATTTGGTGTCGTTTCTCATAAATAAGTGGTTAAAGATTCAGCATGAGATGAATTTGGCAACTTCCAACTATTTCTTGTCGTCAGACCAGGTGATGTCATAGTCACTGAAGGCGCTTTTCAGCTTCTCTGCAGACACAGAGTGGTCAGCTTTGCCAAAAGCCTAAAAATGACAAATGTAATTTAAAATCATTTTCAAAAGTAAAATATGTGCATATTATAATACACGTGCAAAACATATCTTTAACATGAACTCAGGGACTCTCTCCCAGAGGTAAAATGACTTACGGTTGACTCTCCAAACACCCTGAGCTTCTTCTCTTGGCTGTTGTGTTCGATCTTTCCACCACCAAGACATTTACACTCCAGTCCCAAGGCTTCCATGGCTGGACTTACTTTCTCAAATATATGATCTAAAATGAGAGATCAGTGCAGTTAGATAGCCTTGTGGCAGTCCATAATAACAAATTGATGGTTTTATTTTAGTTATTTGATGTACAGGACAGCATCACAGAAGCCTACAAATTGTTTTTCGCCTGCAACACTGAAACTTTAAGTCTAGTCTAGTCTGTCCAGTCTAAAAAAAAAAGGTTTCTCTTTATAGTCAAATACAGCAAGTTGTCAACGGCTGTCCGTATGTATGTTCGTCCGTCCGTCCATGTCTGTACATATGTATGTATGTATGTATGTATGTATGTATGTATGTATATCCACCCGTCCTTATTTGTGTGTGTATGCATGTATGTTCGTTCGTCTGTCCGTATGTCTGTGTGTATGTATGCATTTCCGTTTGTATGTGTGAACGCATGTATACATGTCCATCTGTCCGTCCTTACATATGTGTGTGTGTATGTAGGTATGTACGTACGTATGTCCGTCCATCCGTATGTCTGCCTGCATATATTTATGTATGTCCGTCCGTCCATCCATCCGTATGTCTGCCTGTATTTATGTATGTCCGTCCGTCCGTCCGTCCGTCCGTATGTCTGCCTGTATATGTATGTCCGTCCGTCCGTCCATATCTCTGCCTGTATATATTTATGTATGTCCGTCCATCTGTCTGTCGTCCGTATGTATGTATGTATGCATGTCTGGACAGTATGTCCTTTTGATTATTTTAACAACCGTTCATCCCATCTAGTTTACACTTGGTGGGTGTATTGCTTGGGACCTAAGGACATGCAGTGTCCAATTTGGTGCAATTTGGACACGAGCATGCTAAGGACTGAATCATTGACTATTCTTTTTTTTTTTTTATACTCGTTTTGTTACTTGAACTGTGCCATTCACGTCTTAGAAAGTCTTACATTTTGAACGGATGTGCACTAGTATTTATTAAAACCTTGTGGGATGTCCAAATAAGAAGATACTGCAAAAAAAACAAAAACATTTGAATGATTGGGACGCTTCTTAAGTTTTTATTCAACTGGTGGCCCACGGGCCAAATGCGGCCCATGTATTAATGCGGTCCGGTCCTTCGAGAACAACTGAAGGTTAACAACTGTAATTAATATTAATTTCAGAAATGCCCAAAGGAATACCTGTAATACGACGCAAATAACGAGTACCAACAACCATGACTAAGCAGAAGCAGTGAGCACGTCAGAATATGAAACCTGGGTGAATATTACCTCGAAATGCATTAGTTCAATTTATGCTTTCCTGTAACTTTATTAAGATCATTTGAAGAATCATGGTGGGGTTTTTTTTTGTTTTTTTATCTTTATATTTCTTATTTAGTTTCATCTGTCGGGCCCCTGAACCGGCAATATGAATATAATCTGGCAGAATGCAGCTGAATTTGAGCCAAAACATAGAGCGACACAACGCATGCAGACAGCACGGAGCCAACACCGTCCCAACACGGAGCAACGCAGCTTACAGCCAACTTACTGTGGTACTCTGCACTTTTGGTGCCCCGTACAACATCTTTATGCATCTCTTCATCTTTAACTTTCAACCTTAATAGTATATACTTAAATGTGCCGTCTGGGTCGATCTCTACCACGGGAACTTGGGCCAGAGGGTCAGCCATCGCTGCTGCGCGGTTCACAGACCACGTGGTGCAGTGTGGGGGCGTGGTCTCCTTTGCCATTTTTGGGCGACGCAATGGCGACAGGGAATTTCGACGTCTTTAAAGTGGTAAACTAACAGTTATTTTGGCAAAGAAACCTCGATGTTCGACTTAATTTATTTTTTTTTTTTTAGTTGTCATTTTTCTCAAGGAAGAGTCGTTCAATGCATGTATCTAATGCTTGTGCAGTTTCCCTTGCCTTTAGAACAGACGTGTAAGACAAAGGACAAACGATGTGAAAAGGCCAAACTAAATTGTTCCTTCGTCCCTTTGTCATCCTTAACAAATAGACATGAAACTTGATTCCCTAGCCTGGAGTAGTTGTCGATGAATCAGAATGGGAATCAGAATAGCGTTTTATTTGCCAAGTATGCTTTTGCACATGTAAGTATTTTGACTCTGGTTTCACAGTAACTCACACATTCAACAATCAACAACGTAGTAGGTTTTAAGTCGATAAATAATTAGGCCTACAAACCTTGTTTTATAATTATTTTTTTAGTTGTCATAACAGGAAATAATAATAATAATAATAATAATTTCTATTTTTTGTATTTTGATGCATTTTAATGTATTTTTGCCCACCTCAGTTCAGTTGAAAATATATTTCCAAAAGGTACTAGATGAAATTATACACTTCGATGATCTAATGGTAAGCTTAAAGCACTATGAATCCCTAAATGCTTTGAATAAAAGTGCAAAGCTAACACGATAAAATAACATCATGATATGATTATTTTGTTTGTTTGTTATTATTTTATTGGTCATTTAGTCATCGTGCAAAGGTGAGATAAGTTGAACTTGTAATTGCCCATCATTTAATAATCAACAGAATCTATAAAGGGTATTCTTGTCAAAGCCCATTCCATCATGCACTCTTTCTTTGCACCCTTCGTGTTAAACAAATCAGAATTGTCGCACTGATAAAAACTCGTTCTGTCCACACCTTCCTGTCATGCAGGAAGGATATGAGCCATCGCTGGTGGAGGCGGACAGGAGCCGACAGGAGCCGACAGGCGCCTTGACTTCTGCCTCTCACTTTTTCAATCACCTCACTTTTTCAAGCACCTTCCTGCCTCCACAGACCTCCATAAAATCACAAACAAAAACTGCATCCTTTCCTCCTCCCTGGAACTGAGTTGTGCTCCTCTGGGCCGGGTGTGGGGGTTTCTCCGTGGGCTTCCGGCTTCTCTGGGAGCCCGGGGGGCCTTCTGCGGCTGTGGGGCCCGGGGCTTTCCTGCGGCCGTAGGGTGTCTGTGCGGCTGCGGGGCTCGGGGGTGACTTTGGCGCCCTTTCCACTGCTTGGAGGTGCCACAACTTAATACCGACCTTATACACCAGAACCAATTGGGATAAATCCTGTACACTCACTGATGGACACCTCACACACACACACACACACACACACACACACACACACACACACACACACACACACACACACACACATACAAGCAGTCTCATCACCGACGTGCCACCGGCACCTGCTTTAAACGCACCCCAGCACCCTCTTGGCATCCCTCTTGGCATCCCTCCCCTTTTTTTCCTTATTTACTGCCCTAACTATGACAGGAAGAGGCCACGTGCTCAATTGCTGTTCCAGTTTTCCTGGGCCAAAATAATTCTGTTTTTTCGATAGATGTTTTTTTGTTTTTCCCTGTACATGTTGTTGTTTGTTTCTGCCTTTGTGTTTTTCCTTGTTCATGTTGTTTGGTTCTATGTTTCTTTGTGTCACCCGTGGTGATTCTCCCCCTCTTAGAGTAGTGATTAGTTGTTTATAGACCTAAACATGGTAAAAATAGTTCTCCAAACAGTGGGATTGGTGGTGGTTCTGTACAACAAATAACTGTGCTCTTGTCATCCTACAGGTCGTCCACAGGGCAGAGTTATTGCAGCAGTTCTTGACGATTTCAGAATGAATAAAGAGTTGCATTGCAGGTTGAGAACTCGAACTCCACTTGCAGACTAACTCTGTCCTAGATGCAATGGCGTACACATACTGTGTTGTATGCCCAGCATGCTGACAGCACAGGGTAAAAAAATAAATAAATAAGTGCATCCTTTCACATGAGATGACTGTATGTTTGAGGGTTGTGTTTTTAGAAAGCTCAGATGATAGAGCATCAGCCTTTGCGATGGAGCATAGCTTCTGCCGGCACGCTTTATAATATGGGCACTCAAATTATGAGTAATTAATGCACAACCAAATGCGTGACTCAGCATGAATGAATGCATGGATTAATGCATGACATATCATGAATTTGAGATTTTCTACATGAATACACCAATAAATCACTCTAGGTTATTGTTTTGACTTAATACTGAATATACATACATTTGGTGCCATAACTAATTCATAACTAACCAAGATAAATAATTACAATTAAATTAATTAATCTGGTTTCATCGTGATAAAATGCTGTGTTGGATTCAAATGTGTGGGATATCTATTTATGTTCCCGTGGTTCGATAGATTCGGCTCAGCAGCATTATTTTCTTTTGAGAAGATATATGCAAATTTTACACTGGCGCTAGTGGGAATATCCCATGCACAGAATCCTTTTTCCTCTCCCTCCTTTTCGCTCACATGTTTTTACATTCCCTCTAATGACAATTTCCTGCCTATTCACATTCCATTTCCTTGACCCCCGCATGGACAATGGGCTTTCACATCTTGATCATTCTACAAGTGCATATATTCGTCAGGCCTGTTTCTAGTGCTATTTGTGATGTGAAAGTCTATTATGAATAATTATTAATTACAGTGTCTGGTAATCTTAAAAGTTTGAAAAAACAAAATTACACACGTGAAATAACAATATTTAATAACAATAATAAATAGTATTAGTATTGTTGTTGTTGTTATTAGGCTCCTCATCTCCAGAATGTAGGATTATTATTATATTGTTATTATTATTAGTATTATCATTATTCTATTATTATTATTATTATTATTATTATTATTATTATTATTATTATTATTATTATTATGATTATTATTATTATTATTTTTATTATTATTATTATTATTATTATTATTACAACAGCAGTTCTCCTTACATGGGCTTTCCGCCCCTAAGTGCAAGGAACTGTAAAAAAAATAAAAGTGAAACCGAGGAAGGGGGTGGAGGTGGAATTTCCACTGAAGAAGTCGAAACAATTTGATGGGTTCCCGGAAAGGTGGACTGGGCCACTGGAGTGTATATAAACTCACAGCAGCAGAGCACACAGAGTCATCTCATCCTCAGTAAGAGTCAAACAATATATACTATATTATAGGAGCAAACTGCAAGCTTTTAAGAATATACTGACAATGGTGAGTGCGGAGCCTTTTATATGATATGTAATGCTGACATTAAGAAATAAATTGTGATTAATTTGTAACTGATCATTTTTTTATATATTGCAAATGCTATTATTCCTTGCAACTTGCTCAGCTTAATAACTTTTGTTTTTTGGTCTCAGGACTTTTTCTTGGGATTGAATCAAGTCGGTGGATCCAAGCTCTCTACTTCACGCATCATTTGTTTTTATTTAAGTACGTATTATTTAAGTCTAACTTTAGAACCTGAATGCCAACAATATTTTGCTCTCTTAAGTGTTTTTTTTGTTTTTTTGCAAACGTTTGAATGTTTAAAGTGCAACCGCAGATTACTAGTTTCTTTTTTTATTAATAATTGTAATCTTTTTTTTTCCTCAGTGTTGTACACGTTAACCGGGGTAGAAAGCTGGTCTTACTTCTACTCCAACTCGACCATGAACTGGCAAACAGCCAGGGCCTGGTGCCAAGAGCACTACACCGACATGGTGGCCATCCAGGACCAGGAGGAGATCAGTCATCTCAACAACTGGCTGCCCAAACAGGCTTCATACTATTGGATAGGGATCCGCAAGATCAACGAGGTCTGGACCTGGGTGGGGACAAACAAGCCCCTGGCAGACAAAGCCATCAACTGGGCTAAGAGAGAACCAAACAATGGCAAGAAAAAGAATATCGGAGGAATGAATAGAAATAATGAGGACTGCGTGGAGATGTACATCAAGAGGGAGAAGGAGGCTGGAAAATGGAATGATGAGAGGTGTGATAAAAACAAGACAGCTCTGTGCTACACAGGTGAGCAATGCTTTTTTAGAAGGATAATAATTTCCAATGACTATTACCTCCTATTCAAAAATAGTGCTGTTTATATAAGATTATTGAAAGAAATGTGAAATGTACATTTTTTTCCCCACAGCTGCCTGTCGGAATGATTCATGTATCCATGGGGAATGTGTGGAGACCATTAACAGTCACCGATGCGAATGCTACGACGGCTTCTTTGGAGATAGGTGTGAGCACGGTAAGAGAACATAATGTTGCTTTTTTTTTTGTCACTATCACAGCCTCCTGTGCTTCCAAATCTAATTATTCATCGTTTTTATTTGGGTTATAGTTGTTCGGTGCGAACCAGACGAGGTGATGGTCCCCGAAAAAGCGAGTGTGGATTGCTCCCATAAGTATGGCAGTCACACTTACGACTCAGTGTGCCGGTACTCCTGTGAAGAAGGATACCGACTGAGCACGTCTAACCCGATGAGATGCACCGCCTCTGGGAACTGGTCAGAGCAACCTCCTTCATGTGAACGTGAGTTAAGACCACCACTAACACAAATTCCTTTCAATCCTTTTTGTCTTATCGCTCTGACACAATGTCATTTATTTTACAGTGGTTCAGTGTAAAGAGCTGTCCAGACCAGAAAAAGGATCCATTGAGTGTTCCAACCCACTGGGCTCTTCATCCTACCAGTCCAGCTGCGTGTTCACCTGTGAGGAGGGCTATGTGTTGGATGGATCTCAGTCTAACCACCTCCAGTGTGGCGCCTCCGGACTCTGGAACGACTCACAGCCAACCTGTACCGGTAGGGATAACACTGATCTGTAAATCAGCTTGCATTTCTGACTGTTTAGAGCACAAGGATTTCTCTTGCATCTATTTACAGGCTGACTGTTGAAACCCATTATTACCCTTCTGTTTTGCAGCCGTCCAATGCCCTGATGTCCAGCAACTAGAGCACGGGACTGTTAACTGCGGCGAGGACAAAGATGTTAGGTTCAGCTTCGGCAGCAGCTGCAGCTTCAGCTGTGCCCAGGGCCACCGTCTGCTGGGGTCAAGCACAGTGACATGCACGTCAACGGCAGAGTGGAGTGAAGAGATGCCTCGTTGTGAAGGTGAGGAGGCTTTTCCGATGTTAACATGGTCTAAATTTGATCTAATCAATATCCACTTCTTTTGTTCCTATGTACACACCCAAAAACGTGAATCCTTTCTTAATCTTTTTGTCTCTGTCCCTCGATTCTTCAGCTATCAGCTGCTCAAAGCCCAAAGATGAAGCTCACCTGCTGACACACTGCAGCAGATCCTTTGACAAACTAAGCCCTGACTCTACCTGCAGTTTCAGCTGCGATTCAGGTTTTGAACTCCAGGGGGCGCCCGTTATTCAGTGTTCTGAGGAGGGAACCTGGAACGCAAGCACACCTACTTGCAAAGGTAAAATGTGCAATAAATCTCAGCTATGATTTAACAGTATGTGTTTTCAAATTCTCGGGCATCTTGAATTACAGTCTAGCGTAAAGGTGTGTTTGATTTGAGTGTCGTGGAATGACACTTCCAACATTGCATTTTCCCTTCAGCACTGCAATGCCCTTCCCCTGCGGCTCCCAAGTGGGGTCAGGTCAGATGTGGGCACCCTTCTTCCACCTCATCCGATGGCCCGTACCATCCTGGCATCGCCTGTACCTTCAGTTGCAGTGAGGGCCATGATCTCCAAGGAGCGGTCAGCATGGAATGCACACAGTCAGGCCAATGGACCTCCGCTCCCCCAGCATGCACGGGTAAACTGACGCACTGATTTGGTCTTCATGATGAGATAGCCTTGTTTTGTTGTCAAACTTTTTAAAGATCCCCCCCGTGCTAAACACACGCATTCCTTCTCTCTTGTGCTACAGCAATCCAGTGCCCCTTGCTCATGGCTCCTCTTCATGGGAGTATAAACTGTTCCGACTCTGAGCTGCTGTACAGCTCTCAGTGCTCCTTCGCATGTGGCCAGGGCTTCACGTTGCACGGTGTCGATGTCGTCACCTGTGAAGGACACGGCAACTGGACGGGAGAGACCCCCGTCTGCCAAGGTACACAAATGAAACAAAGTGCAGGACATTCAAGTCAACCTCCTACAGTCAAAAATCCAGTTGGAGACGTCTAATGTGTTCATTTGTGTTTCCACAGCTGTCCCTCAACCCTTAGTGAGTCCGACCGCGATGGGTTTAGCCTCGGTAGGAGCTGTGTCGCTGTCCGGCCTGTCTGCAGCTGCATGGCTGCTCAAACGGCTGAGGAATAAGAAAGGGAGGAAGTTCTCTCTGAACAGGTGAGTTAGGCAGCTGAAGAACTTTTTACTCAAACTGAATATAAGAATGTATCTTTGCATATTCAACTGATGTGAGACTGAATTTTAAAAACAGGCACTCAAAATTGTCATCAACTGCTAAACTTACTTTGTCGTTGTTTCCCCCCCCCCCCCCCCCCGTTTCTTTCCAGCAATTCAGATGTAGAAGACCCTCCTCAGTCGTACACTGGCTTTGACAGTCTCATATAGTGAGCTCACACAAGAACAGACAAGAACAGATCAATAGATTGTGCCTATATATATATGTATATACAGTATGTAGTACAATGTGTGTGTGTGTGTGACCATCATATTTTATTGTGAAGGAGCAAACAGAGTTTTTAGCCGATCAATAATTTATAATGTGTTTGTAATATTGTGAAATATGTAAATATCATTTATTTTATTTTATTTATAATTCTATTAAGAATTCCCATGTTAACTTAAGATTGCTATACTGTGTACTGTACAGTATGTGTGCCTGTTATTCTCCCTAAGTGAGAACATTTCATTTGAACACATTGTTCTCGAGCTATTCGATTGTATTGGAAAGATGTTTATGTTACTACATTCCTTTGGGCTGTTTTGTCGTTAGGAGATATTTTCTCGTATGGTTTGATATCTAGTATAATGGCAAGTTTTGTGTATTGCCTTGTAGACAAAACTGTGATTTTGTTATTTCTATTTTAAAATTAGTGTACATTTATTTACTAACATGTCTTGGTTCTATTTATTTTGCAGCTGGTTATTGCATGTGAAATATCCATTTATGCATTTATTTATCCGAAAACTGTTTAAAATAAAGATTCAACTTTTCATAATTAAACAATTGTTTTTGGTTGTGTAAACAGTGTCTACGATCCTTGCCACCCCTTTTTATATGAATGTTTTCACACAATAGGCTTTTAACTGAATTAAAAGTGGTGTAGCACACATCTGGGGGAGGTCATTTCTCTCAATATTTATTTATGGTGATTCAACAATCTACAGGATTGAGGGGTTTTTCCATATATAGAGCCATGTCCTGAATCGGGCGTATAGGTTCACTTTTTCAAAAGTCCAGATTTCTTTTTTTTTAATCTTGCTGCTTATATTCCGTTATACTCAATATAGGTGAATGAATGTCAATACATGAAGAGGCCCTTATTTTAACTATCAAATTTCTTTTGTGAAGTGAACTTACTTATATTCAGACACACACATAGAAATCCTCAAACATACAGATAACATGAGATAAGATAACTTTAAGATTTGATAAGATTAAATTTGCTGTTTGGCTGTTTATATAAAAAGACATGTTATTTTTGGAATTACACTGTTTCATTATAGTCTTCTATCTGATGCAGTTATGCAATCATTCATTCATTCATTCATTCATTCATTCATTCATTCATATCCGACTGGGAGTTCCAGTCAGAATTTGCCCAGAGTATCATTCACTTCATCAGTCACTTTTCCCATAAATTGTCTCTCTGCTTATCACATCCATTCACTCTTCTGTAAAGTAAGCTCTGACACATCCAGGTATTCTTCAGTGAAACTGCTCTCAGTGGCATGGGAAAGATATATAAAGAGCAAACCCTAAAACCGGCTCCAGCCTCTGGTACACGAGACAAATGATGGTAAGACATAAGATTGTAAGTAGTCATCGTTTGGAAAATCATACGGACTTAGACAAATTTATATATATTTTTTATTTGTTAAATTGTGAAGGCTGCTAAGACTCCTTGTAATGACTTGTTTAGTCATATTTGATAATTAGATATTGCTTACCATTTATTCCAGATTTTCGTATATTCTTTTCACAGAGAACCGGTTTCCACAGGCACTTTTTCGGAAAGCCAATGCAACTGCCAAGTGCCATGAAGTGCACATCGATCATCCTCCTGAGTAAGTAGTAGCTCCAACGATAAGGTACCATGCAATATAATGTTTATTCGCTTTTCTTTTTTTTGATAATTCGTTTGGTTTGAGAGAATATGGGATTTGCATTTTACAGCAACAATTTGTTCTCATCAGACATTACATTCTGTATTCATATGTGCATGAACAGCATTTAAAATCAGTGTTGGAAGAACTACTCAGAGCTTTTACTTAAGTTAAAGTAGAAATATGCAAAATTACTCTAGTAAGTATCTAGTATCTAAGTATCTAAGTAGTATCTAGTTGAAAGTATACCATGTTGATGTTTCTACTTGAGTAAAAGCAGTAGCTCTCAAATGTACTCAAAGTATTAGAAATGAAGGTACTTGTCATATTCAGTCTACAGTATAATATGGCATTAAGTACTACTGTGCTGTAGCTTTTCTGAAGATCCTGACTTGTCTTGCTTTTGATAGATATAAATATGAACCCTGATTTAAAGAATGTATATATATGAATCCATATTTTCAAAATGTTATCAAATGTTATTTTAAGTGTATACAAATATAAATCAAGATTAAAAAAAGGAGAGATATAAGTGATAAGTAGAGAGATTTGCTTTGAAACGTAGTAGTGTAAAAGTCAAAAGTCTTTGAAACTGAGTACACTTCACTAAGTACAGATACTTGAAAAATGTACTTAAGTACTTTGTTCATTTCCAGCAATGTTTAAAATGTATAATCTTCAGCATCTAAAACATGAAATAAATTCAAATATCATTAACCTTAACTTTTACATTTCCTATGTAGTTTACCTGGTTAAGGACACCGTGGGCTGGAGGTTTTATTACTCTAACAACACCATGAACTGGACCCAGGCCAGAAGATGGTGTCAGGAAAATTACAAGGACATGGTGGTGATCCAAAACCAGGCGGAGAACGACTACCTGGTGTCCCTGCTGCCAGACAGAACAGCGAGTCCGTACTACTGGATCGGGGTCACAAAAACCCACATCAGTGATCCATGGACCTGGGTCGGAAATAACAGCACGTGGATCGGCAACGACTCGTGGGCAGCGGATGAACCCAACAACAACCACAGCACCGAGTTCTGTGTGGAGATCTACGTGAACAACGGACAGAACAGAGGGAAGTGGAATGATGAGAAATGCAGCAATTTGAAATACACAGCTTGTTATCAAGGTACAATAGGATGTGTTTGCGTTTTTCAACCTCCCGCTTATAAAATAATTTGGAAGGATTTCAAAGATTTCAAAGGATTTATTTGTCACATACATATTGTACGGTGTACATCATGCAGTGAATAGTTGTTTTTTTAAGGCTAACCCCAGAGTATTACAACTAGAAAAATAAATTTATAAAATAAAAGATAAAATAAAATGTAAGTAAAAATAGGAATAAAAAAAATCTAATCAAATCAAAAAATATATATATTTTTTTTAATTTAAAAAATATTAAACAAAAAAATGGAATACAGCATTTAAAATGTACCAACAATCAACCACATAAACTATGTATTATGGAAATGATTGTTGGTATGTTTAAAAAAAAATACCTTTTTATTTCATTTTACTTTATTTATTTTTTCACTCTTTTTTATTATTATTATTATTATTATTATTATTATTATTATTATTAAAGCAGGTTCATTTTTCCACAATAAAGGCACTTTTTGCACATTTT
>NC_137193.1:46654347-46679347 GCF_960531495.2 Zeus faber
TAGGAAACTACAGCTGCCGTTGCCACCCCGGGTTCCAGGGCCCTCGCTGTGAGGAGGGTGAGCAACCGTCAGCCAGGGCGCGTCGGTGCGGGTCACTCCCTCCAAACGTTCGCTAAGCGTGTTGGCATTAAATCTCACACGGACGTCTCCTGACTTCTCTCGACAGCCATCGCATGCGGGACACTTTTGGATCCGGAGCGAGGCCGCCTGAACTGTATCCACTCCCACGGACGTTTCCGCTTCAACTCCCTCTGCCGGTTCCAGTGTGACTTTGGATACCGCCTGGCGGGGGAGGCAGAACTGGGATGCCAAGCTGACGGACGCTGGGACCACCCCTCGCCACTGTGTCAAGGTATCCACGCGGCATGAAGCGCGACATTTTGATTCATTTCTCTTTCAGATGCTCACTCCAGTCCTTCTTTCCTGAAAGTTGAACAGTGCCCAGCTCTGGGCGACACGTCCGAGGGCCTGAATGTGAGCTGTGTTCACCCCATCGCCGCTTCCAGCTTCAACTCCACCTGCGAGTTCAGATGTGACGAGGGCTACGAGCTCAGCGGAGAGAATCGAACCCGTTGCGACCACACTGGCAATTGGACGTCCAGCTACCCATCCTGCACAGGTGGAAGGATTTTCAACGCTTTGCTCACTATGACATCAACATTACACTGAGCCGCCGCCCGGCGGATTGCTACCGCTTGTGACCCGGTAGAATAAAAAAAGCCTAAATAAAAGAGTTAATAAGCCTGCTGTGAGTTAATAAGACGACGCAGATGGAAGAGCACATTTTTAATGCGACGTAGTCACCCATTAGAGTACGAGACAGTGGTTTTAACTGAACAAAAAAGCTCACGTCGTTGGATATGCAAATTGAGTACGGGGGCTTCCCCCGTGTACGCCCCGGTCCTTCAGTTATCACTGATTAATGTGGAATCACATTTTCTGTGAAAGCCCCTGTAAAAACTCGAAACGCTTCTCAGGCTGTAACTTTCACTTTATTTTTATGTTCATTTGTGTGAGCTGTTTTTTTATGGCAGCCATCCTCTCCTAATACATATTTGGCTTGTGTTTCCATGGGGAAAACCCGCCCCGCTCTGCAAAAGGAGATTAGACTTGGCCCATGTTCAAGATCATCTATTTTACAGCCAAGTATGTGGCAAACATTGTCCCAATGAATGCAATTCAATGTGAATAGGTTCTTGCCATTTCCCTCAACTGTAGATTATGTCGACACCTTTATACGACCACTTCCCACATATGCCATGTCGATAAAAGGGCGCCTCTGAATCTATTACTACTTTTTACACTTTAATACATACCGTTGGAAGTTAATAACATGTGATGTGGATGTGATTTCTGTTCTCCATCACGGTCAGACCGTGTTCCTCCATCTTTGGACCCGCTAAGGGCAATATGACGTGCGTTGACAACCTGGGACCTTTTTCCTTCGGCTCCCGGTGGAGTTTCAGTTGTATCGAAGGTTACTTTCTTTCTGGAAGCAGCCCACTAACCTGTCTGGCCTCCGGACAATGGTCCCAACCCACGCCAGCATGCACAGGTGGGCCAGTGATAGAGAGTTTTTCCTCTACTTCCTCAAAGCAAAATGAAAACTCAAGAGAAACCAATAAGTACAAGATAGACAAGGGTGCATATTTCTGATTATCTGGCCCAATCATCTGAGTTGAGCTCTTTTCCGCCTTCACAGTTGTATGGTGCAGCACTCTAAAACCACCCTCCCATGCCTCTGTGCACGGGGCAGGCTAGGAGGACACAGCTTTAGGTCCATGTGCACAACGCAGTGTGAAGAAGGATTTAATCTGTGTTGGCATCAGCCTGACTCAGTGTTCTTCACAGGGCAACTGGAGCCATGACCTTCCTGTCTGTCAGGGTGCGAGGGCAGCTCCCAGTCAAATCACAAATATAACATTCTCCCTCTATTTCCCTCCATTCTTCTCTGACACTGTTTGAAGTGCTTTTTGGTCGTGGTAGATTGGTGTATTATTTATTTTGCAAATAGTCATCGTGTTTTTTTTACAACTTACAGCACGCCCCTGCCCCCTGCTGACTGATGCTCCACAGCAAGCGCCAGCTTCTTTTTCTTTATGACATGGCATAACATAGCATGACATGGCATAACATGACATTTCATAACATTAGATAACACGACATAACATTCTCCTTTCGTTTCCCTCCATTCTTCTCTGACTGTGTTTGAATTGCTTTCATGGGAATTCTCTCTCTTCTCTCCTCCCCTACAGCCCGGCCGTGCAGCACCAGAACCTCCCCCCTCCATGGGAACCTCTCCTGTTCTCACCCTTACGGCTCCTTCAGCTTCGGGTCCAATTGCACGTGGACCTGCATGGAGGGCTTCTTCCTGAACGGGACGGCCGACACCGTGTGCACGTCTCTGGGCACGTGGAGCACGGAGGTCCCGCACTGCTTGGGTAAAATAAATGATGACGCTCTTGCCAGGTGGAGCCAAATGATACATTTTTAAGAAAACTGTGTATTTCTATCCATCGGGTGTGGACGAAATAGTAAAAGTACCAGTGACATTTCTGCTTCAGCAAAAATATATAAGTACTTGCTTTTAAATGTATTTAAAGTAATAAAAATAAAAGTACTTGTCATATCCAGGGCCCTGATACAACAGAGCATATAATACACCATAAAGTGCGCTGCAGAAGAGTTAAAGGTATGAGTTGAGCTATATATATATATATATATATATATATATATATATAAATATAGATACTAGATAAATGTAATAAAATGCAGTTACAAAGTACAAATACTTACTCTCCAACACTGTTATCCATCATGTTTGGCTGCATGGTACAGTATACTGTATAATTGCTTCAGACCAACATATGGCCCAGTTCCTTTTTGTCGGTTTAGAAAGTGGCTTTAATTTCATTCATTACACTCAATCATTGAAATCTACTGTTCTACATGTTATAATTCAACCTGAAATGTTCCTGTTTCTATTGGAAGTGTTATTACCTGACTTTTATCAGACCGCTTATCCCCCCTGACTTACACCTTGAGGCCCAGACATTGTATTGTATCGATTTTACAGATATATTTGTTAAAGATTTTGGCTTTGCCCTGACTGCTCCCGCTCATATCTCCCTGTCTTGCTCTGAGCCCTACGGAGCGTTTAGCTTTGGCACTCGCTGCATGTACACACCTGTAGAAGGCTTCCTTCTGGACGGGACGGCCACCACAGAGTGCTCCTCCATGGGCACCTGGAGCAGCAAAGTCCATCAATGCCTCTTTAACAAAAACAATAATTCTTGGCAAATGCTGCACTTTCTCCTGTTTGGCACAGACTGCAGCTTTCCAATGACAACATCGTGTTTATGACCAATGATGACCATCTATGTTGGGTCTTGCTCTTGGTGAAGTCCATTCAGTGGTAATGTATTATTTTTTGCAAATATCATGGTCATCATGGTTTTTTACTACTTACAGCACGGCCCTGCCCCCTGCTGACTGATGCTCCACAGCAAGGCTGGATGAATTGCAGCCACCCACATTCCCCTTTCTCCCACGGCTCCAACTGTGACTTTGGATGCAATGAGGGCTTCTGGCTCTCAGGAGCCTCCAACCTGCACTGCAACTCTTCAGGCTCCTGGAGCCACGAGGTTCCTGAGTGTCAAGGTAGAGCCTAAAATTAGTTCACAAGTATGTGAGCCTATAGTATATACTGTATATATGTATTTGTATTATTTCCATAATTTTCATTTTCTATAATGTTTTCCTTTCCTTTTTTAAATTGTTATTTCCCTTTTATTGTTATTTATTCATTGATCATTTATGTATTTGTTTTAATTTTTTTTAATGTAATCTTATTGTTGTAGTTTGAGTTAATCATTTGCAACAAATTCTCTGCACGCGTTGTAACAAACGATGATACCGAAAACTCAATACAAATACTGATAAGATAAGATAACACTTTATTAATCCCTAGAGGTGATAAGAGCAGTATAGCAGTAGAATAATGCAAAATGCTTAATACTAAACTTTTACTTGACAGCTTACCCAGGATACCACCAATATATAACATCACATAACATATCATAACATAGCATAACATAACATAACATAACGTAACGTAACGTAACGTAACGTGACGTGACATGACATGACATAGCATAGCATGACATGGCGTGACCTGACATTGCATTGCATAACATTTCATGACATTACATAACATTACGTAACATGACATGTAATAACATTCTCTTTTTATTTCCCCTCGTTCTTAGTGTAACGCTGTATATAATGTATGTTATGCTAAATGCTCAAAACTAAACATTTTTACTTGACATCTTACCCAGGATACCGCCAACATAACATAACATAACATAACATAACATAACATAACATAGCATAGCATAGCATAGCATAGCATAGCATTACATAGCATAGCATAGCATAACATAACATGATGACAAGACATAATATGATATAACATGACATCACATGCCATACTATGACATGGCAGGGCATGACATTACATTGCATAAGATTACATTACATAACATGGCATGCCAGGACATAACATAACGTGCCATAACATAAGATAACATAACATGACTTGACATGCCAGAACATAACATGGCATAACATAACATTAAATAACAAAACGTGTCATTCCATAACATTCTGTATCATTCTATAGCGTAATATAACTTGACACACCACAACATGACGTGCCATAACATAACATGCCATAACATAACACGACATTGCATACCGAGATAACATGCCATCACATGACATTACATGCCAGAAAATAACATAACATGACATAACATGACATGACATAGCATGCCATTCCATAACATAACGTGTCGTTCATATCATGCCATAACATATCATAGCATAACATCTAACAACACAACACAACACAACCCAACACAACATAACATTCTCCTTTCATTTCCCTCCATTCTTCTCTGACTGTGTTTGAATTGCTTTGATGGGAATTCTCTGTCTTCTCTCCTCCCCTACAGCCCGGCCGTGCAGCACCAGAACCTCCCCCCTCCATGGGAACCTCGCCTGTTCTCACCCTTACGGCTCCTTCAGCTTCGGGTCCAATTGCACGTGGACCTGCATGGAGGGCTTCTTCCTGAACGGGACGGCCGACACCGTGTGCACGTCTCTGGGCACGTGGACCACGGAGGTCCCGCACTGCTTGGGTAAAATAAATGATGACACTCTTGCCAGGTGGAGCCAAAAGACACTTTTTTTTTATCCATCAGGGGTGGTAGAAATAGTAGTAGTAAAATAGTAAAAGTACCACTGACAATTCTGCTTCAGCAAAAAAATATAAGTACTTGCTTTTAAATGTACCTAAAGTAATAAAAATAAAAGTACTTGTCATATCCAGGGCCCTGATACAACAGAGCCTATAATACACCATAAAGTGCGCTGCAGAAGAGTTAAAGGTATACATATATATATATATATATATATATATATATATATATATAGATACTAGATAAATGTAATCAAGTGCAGTTACAAAGTACAAATACTTACTCTCCACCACTGTTATCCATCATGTTTGGCTGCATGGTACAGTATACTGTATAATTGCTTCAGACCAACATATGGCCCAGTTCCTTTTTGTCGGTTTAGAAAGTGGCTTTAATTTCATTCATTACACTCAATCATTGAAATCTACTGTTCTACATGTTATAATTCAACCTGAAATGTTCCTGTTTCTATTGGAAGTGTTATTACCTGACTTTTATCAGACCGCTTATCCCCCCTGACTTACACCTCGAGGCCCAGACATTGTATTGTATCGATTTTACAGATATATTTGTTAAAGATTTTGGCTCATAGCTCCCTGTCTTGCTCTGAGCCCTACGGAGCGTTTAGCTTTGGCACTCGCTGCATGTACACACCTCTAGAAGGCTTCCTTCTGGACGGGACGGCCACGACAGAGTGCTCCTCCATGGGCACCTGGAGCAGCAAAGTCCATCAATGCCTGGTTGATCACTCTTTAACAAAAACAATAATACTTGGCAAATGCTGCACTTCCTCCTGTTTGGCACAGACTGCAGCTTTCCAATGACAACATTGTGTTAATGACCATTGATTTTTTGGGTCTTGGTGAAGTCCATTCAGAGGTAGAAAAAGAAGAATCTTTGATTGTAGCACAGCACGCCACTGCAACACATGCATACACGTGTAGACACATGCACATGCTTTGGATGGTGGCCGGTGAAATGGGGCCTCTGCATCTAACCCATCTTGGCTTGTCCTACCTCTGGGGGGGCAGCCAGGAGCAGTGGGCAGCTTTCAACAACGCGCCCGGGGGCCTTGTCACATATGTCCATTGCAGGTCAGACGATGATGTTGTGCATGTTTTTGGTGGGGGTTCTTGCTGATATTAAATGGAGGAAACCCCATGTGAGCACAGGGAGAACATGCAAACTCCACACAGAAAGGCCCATAATTCAGAAATAACCCGCCGGGGCACGGTGCCAACAGCGCCCCAGGTGGCAATCGAGCCCCAGGACCTTCTTGCTGTGAGGCAGCAATGCAATGCACTGTGCCACCGTGCCACCCATTGTAGATTGGTGTATTTTTTTTGCAAATAGTCTTCATGGTTTTTTACTACTTACAGCACGGCCCTGCCCCCTGCTGACTGATGCTCCACAGCAAGGCTGGATGAATTGCAGCCACCCACATTCCCCTTTCTCCCACGGCTCCAACTGTGACTTTGGATGCAATGAGGGCTTCTGGCTCTCAGGAGCCTCCAACCTGCACTGCAACTCTTCAGGCTCCTGGAGCCACGAGGTTCCTGCATGTCAAGGTAGAGCCTAAAATTAGTTCCACCCAGAGTATATACTGTACATATGTATTTGTATTATTTCCATAATTTTCATTTTCTATAATTTTTTCCTTTCCTTTTTAATTGTTATTTCCCTTTTATTGTTATTCATTCATTGATCATTTATGTATTTGTTTTTTGTTTTTTTTGTATTTTTTTTAATGTAATCTTATAATTTTAGTTTGAGTTAATCATTTGTTACAAATTCTCTGCACGCGTTTTAACAAACGATGATACCAAAAACTCAATACAAATACTAATAAGATAAGATAACACTTTATTAATCCCTAGAGGTGATACGAGCAGTATAGCAGTAGAATAATGCTAAATGCTTAATAGTACTTTTGACTTTCTTACTTTTACTTGAGATCTTACTCAGGATACCACCAACCAAGCACCAACCACCAATCATAACATAACATAACATAACATAACATAACATAACATAACATAGCATAACATAACATAACATGGCATGACATAACATAACACAACACACGTAACATAACATGGTGTTCCATGACAAAACATAACATAGCATGGCATCAAATAACATAACATGACTTTTCATAACATGGCATGACATAACAAAATAAAATAACATACCGTGTCATTCCATAGCATAATACAACTTGACATGCCATAACATAACATAACATGATATGACATGGCATAGCATAGCATTGGGTAACATAACATAACATTACAGAACATAACATGTGTAATAACATTCCCTTTTTATTTCCCTCCATTCTTCATGTCACTCTGTATGTAATGTATGTAATGCTAAATTCTTAATACTAAACTTTTACTTGACATCTTACCCAGGATACCACCAATATAACATAACATGACAAAACATAACACGACATGGCATTACATTACATAACATGACTTTGCACAACATGGCACAACATAACACACCGTGTCATTCCATAACAAAACAAAACATAACATAACATAACATAACATAACACAACACAACACAACACAACACAACACAACACAACACAACACAACACAACACAACACAACACAACACAACACAACATAACATTCTCCTTTCATTTCCCTCCATTCTTCTCTGACTGTGTTTGAATTGCTTTGATGGGAATTCTCTCTCTTCTCTCCTCCCCTACAGCCCGGCCGTGCAGCACCAGAACCTCCCCCCTCCATGGGAACCTCTCCTGTTCTCACCCTTACGGCTCCTTCAGCTTCGGGTCCAATTGCACGTGGACCTGCATGGAGGGCTTCTTCCTGAACGGGACGGCCGACACCGTGTGCACGTCTCTGGGCACGTGGAGCACGGAGGTCCCGCACTGCTTGGGTAAAATAAATGATGACGCTCTTGCCAGGTGGAGCCAAATGACACATTTTTAAGAAAACAGTGTATTTCTATCCATCGGGGGTGGAAGAAATAGTAAAAGTACCAGTGACATTTCTGCTTCAACAAAAACATATAAGTACTTGCTTTTAAATGTACTTAAAGTAATAAAAATAAAAGCGCTTGTCATATCCAGGGCCCTGATACAACAGAGCATATAATATGCCATTAAGTGCGCTACTGAAGAGTTAAAGGTACTGCAACTCTTCAGGCACCTGGAGCCACAAGGTGCCTGCATGTCAAGGTAGAGCCTAAAATTAGTTCATAAGTATTTGAGCCCATAGTATATACAGTACATATGTATTCATATCATTTCCATAATGTTTATTTTCTACAATTTTTTCCTTTCCTTTTAAAATTTCCCTTTTATTGCTATTCATTCTTATAACCCTGGAGGTTGTAAGAGCAGTATAGCAGTAGAATAATGCAAAATGCTTAATACTAAACTTTTACTTGACAGCTTACTCAGGATACCACCAACATAACATAACATAACATAACATAACATAACATAACATAACATAACATAACATAACATAACATAACACAACATAACATAACACAACACAACACAACATAACATAACGTGACTTAACGTTACATAACGTTTCATGATGTTACATTACATTACATACTATAACATTCAAATACATAATATTACATCACATGACATTGCATAACATAAAATTGCATAACATGGCATGCCACAATATAACATAACATGGCATGACATAACATGACATTCCATGACATGACATTGCATAAAGTTGCGTAACATTACGTAACATAACATGACATGTAATAACATTCTCTTTTTATTTACCTCCATTCTTCATGTAACTCTGTATGTAATGTATGTAATGCTAAATGCTTAATACTAAACTTTTACTTGACATCTTACTCAGGATACCACCAATATAACATAACATAACATAACATAACATAATAAAACGTGACCTAACATGTCATACTATGACATGGCATTACATTACATTACATAAAATGACATAACATGACATGCCAGAACATAACATAACATAACATTCCACAACATAACGTGTCATTCCATAACATGACTTGAAGTGCCATAACATAACATAACATAACATGACATGACATGACATGACATGACATTTCATAACACAACACAACACAACACAACACAACACAACACAACACAACACAACACAACACAACATAACATACATGACATGACATGACATGACACGACATGACACGACACGACATGACATGACATGACATGACATGACATGTCATAACATTCTCTTTTCATTTCCCTCCATTCTTGTCTGACTGTGTTTGAATTGCTTTCATGGGAATTCTCTCTCTTCTCTCCTCCCCTACAGCCCGGCCGTGCAGCACCAGAACCTCCCCCCTCCATGGGAACCTCTCCTGTTCTCACCCTTACGGCTCCTTCAGCTTCGGGTCCAATTGCACGTGGACCTGCATGGAGGGCTTCTTCCTGAACGGGACGGCCGACACCGTGTGCACGTCTCTGGGCACGTGGAGCACGGAGGTCCCGCACTGCTTGGGTAAAATAAATGATGACGCTCTTGCCAGGTGGAGCCAAATGACACATTTTTAAGAAAACAGTGTATTTCTATCCATCAGGGGTGGAAGAAATAGTAAAAGTACAAGTGACATTTCTGCTTCAGCAAAAAGATATAAGTACTTGCTTTTAAATGTACTTAAAGTAATAAAAATAAAAGTGCTAGTCATATCCAGGGCCCTGATACAACAGAGCATATAATATGCCATTAAGTGCGCTACAGAAGAGTTAAAGGTACTGCAACTCTTCAGGCTCCTGGAGCCACAAGGTGCCTGCATGTCAAGGTAGAGCCTAAAATTAGTTCATAAGTATTTGAGCCCATAGTATATACAGTACATATGTATTCATATTATTTCCATAATGTTTATTTTCTACAATTTTTTCCTTTCCTTTTTAAATTGTTATTTCCCTTTTATTGCTATTCATTCATTGATCATTTATGTATTTTTTTCTGTTATTTTTTATGTAATCTAATTATTGTAGTTTGAGTTAATCATTTGTTACAAATTCTCTGCACATGTTGTAATGAATGATGACAAATACTGATAAGATAACACTTTATTAATCCCTGGAGGTTATAAGAGCAGTATAGCAGTAGTATAATGCAAAATGCTTAATACTAAACTTTTACTTGACAGCTTACTCAGGATACCACCAACATAACAAAACATAACATAACATAACATAACATAACATAACATGACATGACATGACATGACATGACATGACATAACATAACATAACATAACGCAGCGTAGCGTAATGTTACATAACGTTACATAATGTTACATTACATACTATGACATTCTATTACATAATATTACATCGCATGACATTGCATAACATAAAATTGCATAACATGGCATGCCACAATATAACATAACATGGCATGACATAACATGACATTCCATAACATGACATGACATTGCATAAAGTTGCGTAACATTACGTAACATAACATGACATGTAATAACATTCTCTTTTTATTTCTCTCCATTCTTCATGTAACTCTGTATGTAATGTATGTAATGCTAAATGCTTAATATTAAACTTTTACTTGACATCTTACTCAGGATACCACCAATATAACATAACATAACTTAATATAACGTGACCTAACATGGCATAACATGTCATACTATGACATGGCATTACATTACATTGCATAAAATGACATAACATGACACACCAGAACATAACATAACATAACATTCCACAACACAACGTTTCATTCCAAAACATAACGTGTCA
Organism: Zeus faber; assembly: GCF_960531495.2. Lineage (NCBI taxonomy): Eukaryota > Metazoa > Chordata > Actinopteri > Zeiformes > Zeidae > Zeus > Zeus faber. The sequence goes on from NC_137193.1 coordinate 46,665,403, forward strand.
TTCCATAACATAACTTGAAGTTCCATAACATAACATTGCATAACGTAACACAACACAACATTTAGTCATTTAACAGACGCTTTTATCCAAAGCGACTTACAATTGTTCAAACACCGACGGACGCAGCCATCAGGAGCAATTAGGGGTTAAGTGTCTTGCTCAAGGACACTACAGCATGCTAGCAGGAGGAGCCTGGGATCCAACCAGCAACCTTTAGATCACTAGACCAACAGCTCTACCGCCTGAGCTACCATCCCCTTAACATACATGTTAACAACAACATACCAACCAACATAACATACATGACACGACATGACATGACATGACATGACATTCCATAACATGACATTGCATAAAGTTGCGTAACATTACGTAACATAACATGACATGTAATAACATTCTCTTTTGTTATTTCCCTCCATTCTTCATGTAACTCTGTATGTAATGTATGTAATGCTAAATGCTTAATACTAAACTTTTACTTGACATCTTACTCAGGATACCACCAATATAACATAACACAACATAACATAACATAACATAACATAACACAACATACCATAACACAACATACCATAACACAACATACCATAACGTGACCTAAAATGGCATAACATGTCATACTATGACATGGCATTACATTACATTGCATAAAATGACATAACATGACATGCCAGAACATATCATAACATTGCAAAACATAACGTGTCATTCCACAACATAACGTGTCATTCCATAACATAACATGTCTTGAAGTGACATAACATAACATAACATAACATGACATGACATGACATGACACGACACGACACGACATGACATGACATAACATGACATGTCATAACATTCTCCTTTCATTTCCCTCCATTCTTCTCTGACTGTGTTTGAATTGCTTTGATGGGAATTCTCTCTCTTCTCTCCTCCCCTACAGCCCGGCCGTGCAGCACCAGAACCTCCCCCCTCCATGGGAACCTCTCCTGTTCTCACCCTTACGGCTCCTTCAGCTTCGGGTCCAATTGCACGTGGACCTGCATGGAGGGCTTCTTCCTGAACGGGACGGCCGACACCGTGTGCACGTCTCTGGGCACGTGGAGCACGGAGGTCCCGCACTGCTTGGGTAAAATAAATGATGACGCTCTTGCCAGGTGGAGCCAAAAGATACATTTTTAAGAAAACAGTGTATTTCTATCCATCAGGGGTGGAAGAAATAGTAAAAGTACCAGTTGGTTGTCATATCCAGGGCCCTGATACAACAGAGCCTATAATACGCCATAAAGTCCGCTACTGTATATATTTGCTTTGAAATGTAGTGGAGTAAAAATCAAAAGTCCCCCCATCTGAATATACTTATTTAAGTACAGATACTACATCAATGTAATGAAGTACAGTAACAAAGTACAAATACTTACTCTCCACCACTGTTATCCATCATGTTTGGCTGCATGGTACAGTATACTGTATAATTGCTTCAGACCAACATATGGCCCAGTTCCTTTTTGTCGGTTTAGAAAGTGGCTTTAATTTCATTCATTACACTCAATCATTGAAATCTACTGTTCTACATGTTATAATTCAACCTGAAATGTTCCTGTTTCTATTGGAAGTGTTATTACCTGACTTTTAACAGACCGCTTATCCCCCCTGACTTACGCCTCGAGGTCCAGACATTGTATTGTAATTTACTACTTATTTTACTATTTTACTATTTACTATTTTACTACTTACAGCACGGCCCTGCCCCCTGCTGACTGATGCTCCACAGCAAGGCTGGATGAATTGCAGCCACCCACATTCCCCTTTCTCCCACGGCTCCAACTGTGACTTTGGATGCAATGAGGGCTTCTGGCTCTCAGGAGCCTCCAACCTGCACTGCAACTCTTCAGGCTCCTGGAGCCACGAGGTTCCTGCATGTCAAGGTAGAGCCTAAAATTAGTTCACAAGTATGTGAGCCTATAGTATATACTGTATATATATATATACTCGCATCATTAGGGAACGGCTGCTGGAGACTGGGGCACCTCAAATGGAGTTTCCTGCACTTTCTCCAGACCTGAATCTCATAGAAAACCTATGGGATCAGCTGAGTCGCCGTGTAGCGGCTCATAACTCTGTACCCCAGAACCTCAATGACCTGAGGGCCGCCCTTCAAGAAGAGTGGGGGGCCATGCCTCAGCAGACAATAAGTCGACTTGTGAACAACATGAGACGTCGTTGTCAAGCTGTAATTGATGCTCAAGGCCACATGACAAGTTATTGAGACATTGACATTTTTTGTTGTGGTGTACCCACCACTGTTGTTGGCTTTTGTTTCAATAAATTGTTTGAGATGAGGAAATTACCATTGCATGCTTCTACTTAAACACCCTACTACCTACTATTAAACACTACTACAGCCCGGCCGTGCAGCACCAGAACCTCCCCCCTCCATGGGAACCTCTCCTGTTCTCACCCTTACGGCTCCTTCAGCTTCGGGTCCAATTGCACGTGGACCTGCATGGAGGGCTTCTTCCTGAACGGGACGGCCGATACCGTGTGCACGTCTCTGGGCACGTGGAGCACGGAGGTCCCGCACTGCTTGGGTAAAATAAATGATGACACCCTTGCCAGGTGGAGCCAAATGACACTTTTTTAAGAAAACAGTGTATTTCTATCCCTCAGGGGTGGACGAATAGTAAAAGTACCACTGACATTTCTGCTTCAACAAAAATATATAAGTACTTGCTTTTAAATGTACTTAAAGTAATAAAAATAAAAGCGCTTGTCATATCCAGGGCCCTGATACAACAGAGCATATAATATGCCATTAAGTGCGCTACAGAAGAGTTAAAGGTACTGCAACTCTTCAGGCTCCTGGAGCCACAAGGTGCCTGCATGTCAAGGTAGAGCCTAAAATTAGTTCATAAGTATTTGAGCCCATAGTATATACAGTACATATGTATTCATATCATTTCCATAATGTTTATTTTCTACAATTTTTTCCTTTCCTTTTTAAATTGTTATTTCCCTTTTATTGCTATTCATTCATTGATCATTTATGTATTTGTTTCTGTTATTTTTTATGTAATCTAATTATTGTAGTTTGAGTTAATCATTTGTTACAAATTCTCTGCACATGTTGTAATGAATGATGACAAATACTGATAAGATAACACTTTATTAATCCCTGGAGGTTATAAGAGCAGTATAGCAGTAGTATAATGCAAAATGCTTAATACTAAACTTTTACTTGACAGCTTACTCAGGATACCACCAACATAACATAACATAACATAACATAACATAACATAACATAACATGGCATAACATAACATAACACAACATAACGTTACATAACATAACGTTACATAACGTTACATAATGTTACATTACATTACATACTATAACATTCTATTACATAATATTACATTGCATGACATTGCATAACATTAAATTGCATTACATGGCATGCCAGAATATAACATAACATGGCATGACATTGCATAAAGTTGCATAACACTAAATAACATAACATGACATGTAATAACATTCTCTTTTTATTTCCCTCCATTCTTCATGTAACTCTGTATGTAATGTATGTAATGCTAAATGCTTAATACTAAACTTTTACTTGACATCTTACTCAGGATACCACCAATATAACATAACATAACATAACATAATATAACATAACACAACATAACATAACATGTCATACTAGGATATGGCATTACATTACATAAAATGACATAACATGACATGCCAGAACATAACATAACATAGCAAAACATAACGTGTCATTCCACAACATAACGTGTCATTCCATAACATAACATGACTTGAAGTGCCATAACATAACATGACATGACATGACATGACATGACATTGCATAACACAACACAACACAACACAACACAACACAACACAACACAACACAACACAACACAACACAGGACAACATAACATACATGACACGACATGACACGACACGACACGACATGACATGACATAACATGACATGTCATAACATTCTCCTTTCATTTCCCTCCATTCTTGTCTGACTGTGTTTGAATTGCTTTGATGGGAATTCTCTGTCTTCTCTCCTCCCCTACAGCCCGGCCGTGCAGCACCAGAACCTCCCCCCTCCATGGGAACCTCTCCTGTTCTCACCCTTACGGCTCCTTCAGCTTCGGGTCCAATTGCACGTGGACCTGCATGGAGGGCTTCTTCCTGAACGGGACGGCCGACACCGTGTGCACGTCTCTGGGCACGTGGAGCACGGAGGTCCCGCACTGCTTGGGTAAAATAAATGATGACGCCCTTGCCAGGTGGAGCCAAATGACGCTTTTTTAAGAAAACAGTGTATTTCTATCCATCGGGGGTGGAAGAAATAGTAAAAGTACCAGTGACGTTTCTGCTTAAGCAAAAATATATAAGTACTTGCTTTTAAATGTACTTAAAGTAATACAAATAAAAGTACTTGTCATATCCAGGGCCCTGATACAACAGAGCCTATAATACACCATAAAGTTCGCTACTGTATATATTTGCTTTGAAATGTAGTGGAGTAAAAATCAGAAGTCCCCCCATCTGAATATACTTATTTAAGAGCAGATATTTACTTGTACTTCTGATAATTACTTGTACCTCTGTTGTTACTGTACTTCATTATGTAATAATTAAGCCATAATAATAATAATAATAATAATAATTATTATTATTATTATTATTATTATTATTATTATTATTATTATTATTATTATTATTATTATTATTGTTGTTGTTGTTGTTGTTATTGTTAATAATAATAACACAATTTTATTTTCCAGCGGATGGTATCTCATTCCGCACTGCCTTGCTTGTGTATTCTGGAGTAACAGCTGCCTCTGTTGTCTCTGTGATTGCCTTGGTGGGACTCACTCTTTTTATTGCACGACGATTTAAGAAGGAAGGTGAGACAGAGTGTCTGTACAGATTCCCACACACCAACATATTGTACTGAGAAATTCATATCTGGTGAGTTTTTAATCCTTTTTTTTCTTTCGTCCCCAACAGGTATTGCTCATTCCTATGAATCGGTGTGGGAAGAGAGAGAAAATCCAGCCTTTGAATCTTAAAAGAGCCTTCTCGCAGAAGGAAATAAACAGCAGTGTTTCTTTGTGTTAAATAGGATAATTACTCAAAAATGCTTCTACCATCCTTATGTAAAAAGGAAAAAAAAACCATTATATACATATAATGAATTGTGCTGTGACTGTAAAATGATAGTTTTCATTTTGTTATATACTGTAGACATGGAATGATAAGATGCGCCCACGTGTTATTGATGAGTCGTTTTTATTATTATTGTCATAAACCGTGAAGGATATACAAAACACCTTGCTTTATCATAATAAATACCCAATTACTGTATACTGTATAGTATATCTATCTGAGGTCCATCTGTCCTTGCTGTCATCACACACCACAGTAGCTGTCCAGTTGGCAAATTTTCTTCTTGTCATGTTTTGGGTGTGATGCGGTGCGGTGTGACCCTCATGCTGCCAAACCTCCCCAGAGCTCACCATGTTCGAACGCACGTGAACTGCTGGGTCAGTTGGAGTAGGTGGCATGGAACCTGCATGGAACATGCTGCCAAAATGACAGTAAGTGTTGTCTTCGTAAATATACAGGGGTGAATGGCCCTGGCGTTTTGTGATGAGGAAGTGATCCATTTATAGTCGGTGTGTGTGCCAGGCTGAGGGTCAGTTCACCATGTGTGCAGAATGCATTACTCACAGATGTCCAGCAGATCTGACATATTTGCATGATGACTGCGACTCTAGAACCGTACACCAATTTCCTTTTTGCTATTTTTATAATATATTCTCTTCCTACAGTATCCTGAACCCTTGATCTGTGCCAGTGCACCTGAAAACAACCCTATATGCGACCATAGGCTTATGGAGATCCTTAAGCTCAAAGTGTGTGCATCTGTCTTGGCGCTAAAACAGCATGAAGCCAATTATAGCGGTTAAAAGACAGAGGGTTTGTGGCCGGTGCTTGGCACAAGGGGTGCAATAAATAACCGAACTGTTGACAGGAAACTGTTTGGCCAGCGTCAGAATAATAATGAGGTTATTGCTACACACTGGGGCTGTATGATCACGGTTTGATTATTTTTCTCATCCCACCCGATGTGGCTGGCAACTATATACGCGTGCCAACTGTGCAGAGCCCAGCACACAGGAAGGATATGCCCCTGCAGGTGAGCATCTTGGCTTAGTTCCTTGGTATCTAAACTTTTGTTTTTTTTCTCTGGCTCCATCTACTACTAAGGATACAGGGAAATATACACTGCTGTTTGTCTCTCAACATCAGAAGATAAAAAGGTCCAATCTATTTCTACAGAGGTATTGTCATCATGAGCATACATTGGCACGTGTATGTACGCAGAAACAGAAATGCACACATGCAGACCTGCATGGACACTTCTAAATACATGAAGACACACACACACACACACACACAGACACACACACACTGCACACTTTTTTAGCTGTGTTTGGCAGCGGAATGCTACGGTGACAGACAGTTGGATTGTTCCTGACCATTGACTTGTGCTCTCTGCTCGGCGAGGTCTGATTTCATAGTGGGAAATATGAGATGAGTCCAGGAGAGGGTTCACGGCTGGGGCAAGGAGGCACTCTATACAGTGGGGTTTCATATCTGTGTGTCACCCCAAGCATTCTCCCCTGACACAGCTTTCAGCCCCTCTGTTGTCTGGAGCTCCTCAGCCTCCCGCCTCGAAATCGCTGCATTCCAGCTGGGCACAGTGCCTGGGTGGTCTCCTCAACCCCTTTGATTAGAGGAAGCAAACTACAAAAAAAAAAAAAAATCTCTGAAGGCCCATGACCAGGAGGAGCACAATGTGAGCGTTGACGATGACCAGGCGGCGTGGACGTGACGCTTACCTGCCACTGACCCTGACTCCTGCTGCCGCGGCCCAGCCTTTTCAGTCTAGCGACTGGAAGATGTCTCACTGACCCGTCACCTAGATGGCACCGATAAGCTCTGCGGATGGACTGACCTGGCTGTAACCCTCGGCATGAATACCCAGTCCTCATACCAGGAGATCGACATCAACCTCGCAGCCTCTGCTTCACAGACTGCATGCATTGTTCCACACATTAAACTAGAGGTCCGCTAAATTGCAACCATCATTTATTGAGGGTCGCTTCATACGGGACAATCAGCACGTTGCATGGAAGGACAATATATACAAATACACACATACCACACATTTATTTACAGTTATTAGCGGAATCATTGTAATCATTGGGCTGAGCAGAGGAGCAATTGCATTTATACACAAGTTCAGAGGGTATATCCATCTGTCTCAATGGACACGATAAGGAGGCCAATCAGCGGTGTTATTACAATTGAGCGATATGGCATGGTGAGGTTGAAGCTAGTTTATCGACCCTGTCTTGTACCAGAAACTCTGTACTGGAGGATCCAACAATGAGAGGAGCGTGCAGAAAGCATTAATGCCCACGTTGCATAGAACTCCAGTGGGGTAAGGGTGGGTGGGTGGGGGGGGGGGGTTGGTCTCCTTCTGTTCTTCTCCCAAAAATGGGTCCTCCCTCTCAGGAGGTGAAGTAGGAGTCCTGCATAGAGTAGAGGCGGTCGATGGGTGTGAGCAGAGAGGAGTCTCCCAGGGAAAGGTAGTCGCTATTGGCCGGGTTGCAAAGAGTCTCTCCGTCCATATCGCCATACAGGCCGTTAAAACCTAAAATATGGAAAGACCACTTTCATCATCACTGGGAATTGGTGGAAATTTGCCCGTTGTGGAATGAGAATCTTATAGAATTACTGTTTTGGTTCCCTCAATATCACTTTTTTTTTTACTAACTTTATCTGACATGAATATCAAATAATATTAATAAATGTAATAAGTGTTGCTTTCCAGGAAGGATTATTATCTTTCATTAAGATAGCAACATTAATATCATTTTAACATAATATATTAAACTATCTTAATTTCTTAAGATCAATATATAGACTAATTACCAGAAAGGCGTAATATGAGCAATGAGAGGCTTTTAAGGCAAACTGATTTCTTGAGGTTATTATTACTATAGTTTAGTCCCCAACACCCATAATTTCCCATGAATGTTATGAAATAAACCAAGGACAAACATTGAACATTTTTGGGTTCCATACCGTAGGGGTGCATGTGGTCTCCGGGCATTTGCGGCGGGGTCAGGCCTTGTCTGAACGGGTCCATGTCAAAGTCCTGCTGCTCCAGGGTTGTGACCCCCAACTGCTGCCTCTGCTGGAGGTGGTGGTAGGATGAACACAGAGGCTCCAGGTGGGAGGTCAAGCCACCACAGGGGGGCGCTGTGGAAAACACCAGTTTCAAGTGAGCAATCCAGAATTTCTCCCTGGGAATTAATAGTCTTATATTTTCTTATTTTATTGTATATAATAATAATAATAATATAATAATAATAATAATAATAATTATTATTATTATAATCATCATCATCATCATCATCATCATCATCATTATTATTATTATTATTATTATTGTTGTTATTATTATTATTACTATTATTATTATTATTATTATTATTATGGATTTTCATTTGTAATTGAATAATGGATTTATAAGCATCAATGATTTTTTTTAATCTGCTTTTAGAAAACATTTCTCTTTTCTGAAAATGAACCCATTATGCTGCCAACCAAAATGTAGACCCTTTTAGTGTGTTTATTGAATCACCTTTCAGCGGCATGGTATTTGTATGATGCGATGGCTGTTCATGCTGTTTCTGTGTCTGGTTCTGCTCCTGCTGCTGCTGCTGTCTCCTCGCCAGTTTCTTCATCTGAAATCGACAAAACAACAACAGTTCATACATACAGTAAGACTACTGTAGATCTCACTTGTCCATCTCCCACCAAGAATCAGCTCTTCCTTGGAATATGGGCTTCATATTAATCTGATTATTCTGTTCCCGACAGCGGGGCAAAGGACATCTTTCATCAGGAAAGGAAAAAACATACACACGCACGCTTTGCAAGGAAATACAAGCCCTAATCTACCGCAATCTAGCAGCGAGATGTCATCAGTTTCCTGTATGAAAAGATAACGAGACAGATTTCCACCCTGGCAGCTAAACTCAGTGTCGAAAGAGTCTTTTTATTAGTGCAGCATGTGACCATGTGTGTGTGTGTGTGTGTGTGTGTGTGTGTGTGTGTGTGTGTGTGTGTGTGTGCTTACGTGCGTGCGTGCGTGCGTGCGTACCTACATGCGTGTGTGTGCAGTATTACCTTGGCTCTTTGGTTCTGGAACCAGACCTGCACAACCCGAACACTCAAACCAGTTTCTGCCGCCAAGGTCTCCCTTACCTTGTGGAAAGAAGAAAGTGGAGTGGAGTAAAAAAAAAAAAAAAAAAAGGGGGAAGGACATTGAAGGTCAATAAAAAGCGGCCTGACAGAAACCTTCAATCCAAGCTGGTCCACAAATAATCGACTTCTTAAAAGGAACATTTTGTAGAAAGATAATGGGAATACATAATCCATATCCCTTAGTATTAGCATATATTTCGATTTCAGAAATATCTAGAACACAGCAATGTCGTTTTATGTATACACACATATTCTATTCTTCTATTTTCTTCTATTTACCGGTGGTTAATAACTCTCATTTAAAAAAAAATCACTACCTTCCGACAGGGTTTGGAGGAGACCTCGAAGGAGGCTTTGAAGGCCCGTCTCTGCTGAGTGGTCAGGATGGTGCGAGGCCTTTTAGGACGCTTGCTGCTCAGATCCTCCGTCCTCCTACGCAGGCCTACAGCCTTCTCAATGCCGCCTTCCTCCACCTCTTCATCATCGTCATCGTCACCACTTTTCCCTGGTGGACAGACACGGTATGGCATGAAGGTATGACGTGGTCTACGCAAAGACGGAGGCCGTTTGTTTGAATGCGTAAATGTTCGATTCGCATACAAAGACACAAAGTGACATTTCCGTGCCTGTCTCGGAGGATGTCGGGCTGGCCAGGAACTGGTGGTACTCGTCCCTGGCACACAGTAGCCGTCCGTCCCTGAGGACGCAGTGGTCGCCGGTCTGCAGACGGCAGGAACACACGCTGCAGGTGAAGCAGTGCAGGTGGAACACAGCGCCGCCCGCACGCATCACCAGTTCTGTCGGGGAGATGGCTTCCGCACAGCCCCCACACCGCACCGCGAACAGGCTGACCGGACAGACAGACAGAGACCGAAAAAGAAAGAGGGAGAGAGAGAAGGAGAGAGAGAGGGGGGGGGGGCGGGGAGAGGGGTGAAGGGACAAGACAAGGGGGAGAAACTGTGAGAACCTGTGTGAACAATGGGAAGTAATGTTTTTGTTGTGTGGAGTACATGTTGAGTAAAGTGCCCCTCTGTCTGGGCCACTCGAGGTACAAGCGCCCCCACACCTCAATAAGAAAAGGAATCCACCAGAAAAAATGCTTGGTTGACTGCGGGAATGTTGCTGAGTCGCAACGTCAAGCTGTCCATCAAAACGACCTCCAGCCCCTTCTTCCCTTCGCCCGGGCTTTTCCCTTGTCCGCCCCCCTGAACCTGCCCCCAGTCTTGCCCCGGGCCACTCAGACACCACATACCCCCAGAGTGGCGGGTGTGCTACTTAGCGCCTGGCAACCGGGCCTGGTGGGCCAAGCCTGGGAGACTGTTACCGTGGCTCCGGCTGCCATGTCCGAGGCCGCACTCCCAGGGAGGCAGGAGAAAGGCTCTCGGCGGGCCGTGGCTCCAGGCAGAGGGGGGGAATCAGATCTCCCGGTGGGAGAGACTGAGCCGCCGGTCCCGGGAATTATCCGCAGAATTATCCCTAAGTCTGCTTAACCAGAGCTGGACAAAGGCAGAGACGGCCCCCAAGCAGCGGGACCATTGTCCGCTGGCTGGCACCACAGCATTTCAGGTCTGTCACGCAGGATGATGCGTCATCATTCTAGAGCTGGCGTTTGTCTCCGGGCCTGACTGGGTCACCAGCCCAGTCACCAAAGGGACATGAGAAAATGACAGCTCTCTCTCCTCTTTTTGTAAGCGAAACAAATATCTAATTCATCCCAAGGAGATACTATGAACATAAGTCAACCAACTGAAACTAAGTTAAGGGCGTTTCCTAAACTTAGATTGTGATTGAAAATGTGGGTTCACACTGTCCATATTGCAAGTACTTTACTCCTGGAAATCGGAATATAATTTGAATTAGGGAAAAAACATACAGTATATATATTTGAATATAAGCTTATTTCGTTTCTGCACACACACACCTTCATTGAAACACCCTTGTTAATGGCTCTTGGACTCCGACATCCTCAAGCCAAACATTTCTGGGACATTACAAACATTACGGTTGCCGTGGGGTCGCTAGGGAAACAGTAAAGCCCATTAAGAGACGCTCAGAGGGGTCAGCCGGGCTACTTGACCGATGCCGGCCGTCTGGCTTACAACTCCAATGGTATGTGCTTTAATATGGCCAACATACCGTCTGCAGTATGTGCATTCCGCTGGCAACAATACATCAATGAAGTGTTTCAAGGGGAAGTGTGGCATCGGAAATACGTCAAATGTTTTGGGGTTCCTATGATACGATGAAGCGATTACTCGAGCATCACAAGTCGATGCTAATGCACGCTCTGTCAGTGGAGAACAATCCGCCGGGCGTCAGTAGTGTTTGACTGTATGTGTTTTCCGTTACACACATTTATCCACTTTGCTTTATTCGATTATGAAGCGCTGCACTCTGCAAGTGTTGTTAATGCAAATTTAAAGAGTACCTCTAATACTTCGAAGGCGGCTGCTGGTGTTTAATATTTAAGTGTTTCCGTTAACATGATTGGCCCAGAGGTCCTGGAAGGAGAGCGGGAACAGAATAAGACACGGTCACGCTGGATTTCGAGGCGGCAATTTGTGACGAGAACATTAAGGCAAAATATGCCAAAGCAAATCCTGCTCGACTCCTTACTCATTGTTGAATACGCAACAACCATTTACCATTTACCACCACTCTCTCTCTCCCACACACACACACACACATACACACACACACACTTACGCCACCACAGCTCTCCTCTACCATTGTTTCTGCCCTGTATTCTAAAGCTGACCTTTAGCCGTCTTGCTTGTCCAGCGGCCACGCAGACAGATCCTGTTTCTAGATCGGGTTAACGGCGAACCTTTGGGGAACACACTGACAGAGGCTGGGTATCAGATAAGAATCTGGGGGTCAAGTGGACCGACAATAGCACCGGGAACTCTGACGACGCAATCGGTTGTCCAATCTACCCCAAGCTAGCGGACCGTTCAGCCATTATGGATCTGCTGACAATCCCGGGACAATCTGAACATCGTGAGGTCAATCCACCCCGATGAAGAACTCACATAGCAGCACAGCACCTCACAGGCCGACGAGCCTTTTTAGCCTTCTTTCAGGAACAGTTCCTTATGTGCATTTTGAATTGTGTTTTGACATTAAGACAAATTCCAAAACATTTTTAATTCTAATTTTTTTTTTTTTATGTTAATAGAGTTGGAGTCACAGGCCTGAAATCCTGAAATTACCATGCCCCCCCCCCCCCCCCCACTTCTTGAGTGGGCAAAGTTAATGAACAGCTGAGCCGAAGGGACATGAGGTAAGGGCCAGACACTGCAGTGTGTGATGGGGGACAAAAGCTGCCTCAGTATGCGACTATCAACACTCCTTAGCTGGCTTCACACTCCTTAGCTGGAGGGGGGTTTGGTCAAAGAGAGAATACTGACCCTGTTTCCAAACCCCGACGCCCCCTGCTGAGGACAATAACAGTGTATGTGCGTACATGGGGCGTGGACGGGCTCCAGGTAGAGTGGACGGCCGGCACATCGGAGGCGGCGCTTTGGCGCCGGGCCTCCCACTAATTGGTCAGGTCAGATATCTCATGGTTGGCTGGGCGTCGTCCCATCGCTCGACACTGGGGCTCCCGCGGGCCGAACCATCCCAACCATCCAGATGCTGAAACACGGAATGCCAGGCTCATGGAGAGCAACCCCCCAACCTCCCCCCCTCGCCCTCCCAAAAATAAAAATAAATAAATATAAAGAATCACACCAATGTCAACACTTCTCCTGTAGGTATCCCCCAGACCCACTTGACATATGGCTCGCTCCCCTCTACCCTGCTAATTACTGCACTTCTTTGTCCTAGACCATCGCCCACTCTTTGTTTTTGGGGGCAAACACTACTGTATTATAACTCAAGATACATCCCCGAAGTTGGACACTTCCATTTCTGCATCACATTGACAATCCTTTAGGTGTAGATATTGATGCTGTTGTCGTTAAAAAGAGAGACTGGTCGGACACGAGATCCTTCCGAGATACTGAAGCTGAATGCAATTATTTCGACAGACCTACTAATTTGGGACAAAAGAGTGTGACAGTCCATCGTCTCTCCACCCGCTTGGCAGTCAGAACGGTCACCAAATTGTTCAGAAATAATGTGAGCTGTGCTGCTGCCTTGCAAGGTGTGCAGTTTTTGGCTTGGCTCTGGGCTAGGTGTGAGAGGGTCTGTCTGCATGTGTGCGTGTGTGTGTCTGTGTGTGTGTGTGTGTGTGTGTGTGTGTGTGTGTGTTTGTCTGAGTGTGTGTGTGTGTGTGTGTGTGTGTGTGTGTGTGTGTGCATGTGTTTGTCTGAGTGTGTGTGTGTGTGTGTGTGTGTGTGTGTGTGTGTGTGTGTGTGTGTATGTGTGTGTGTGTGTGTGTGTGTGTTTTGGAGGCCGGCCGAAACGGGTGGGTAGGAGGGAGGAGGTTACTGCCTCTTTGACGACACCATATGCTGTCCCCAGCTTGCAGTTGCCACTCCGATGGGCCTTGAAATTTTAACACATTTTGACAATGTGTCAGTTGAGCTCACCCCCAGATCGCACAGTGTTCGTACGTGAAGGTGTGTGT
>NC_137193.1:46684347-46701847 GCF_960531495.2 Zeus faber
GCTTGGCGAACCTGGGGGGAGGAGGGAGAGGAGGAGGAGGAGGGAGATGAAGGGGAGCTGAAAGGCACGAACCAGGCCGTCTATTTGGAGGAGCGGGCGAAGGACATCTTTTAAAATAGTGAAAAGTGGAAAAACTGCACGCAACACGGTCTTGCAAAACTACAAAAAATGGTTCTTTCACAAATTTCACATACGATCTTTTCTCCACTACACCTGCTAAAAAGGCCAGATAGCTGTGGAAGTATCTCTTAGAACCCTATTTTGACAACAAATATTTATTGTTGTTATTTTTATTATTATTATTATTTAGTATTTATTATTCGTTTTAAAAAAAATACAGATTTCATCGTCAAAATTCACCTGCTTTTTTTTATATATATATATTTTTCTCTAAATTTTAAGGTGTCATCCGTCTTATTTTGTTTAAATACATCTATGTAAATTGACAGTGAAGGCACAATGCAGCGTATCAATTTTTTGGAAAAATAACAATTCCTACCAGAAGAGATTCCTGTAAAATATCCATTCCAATATCCAATTTTATCTCAATTGAGCTATTTTTTGTAAAGGTTACATTTTGAGCATTATATTAAACCAAATCCATATAAATGTACTGTTAAATTAAAGCTTAATTTTAAAGCAAAATTACACTGATTTCCTTAAATATACTGCTAAATTGAATCAATTTAAATTTACTGTAAAATTAAGATTTACACAGCTGCCCTGAACATTACATTACTGCAGATTCCAAATGCACTAGTGACAGTTCGACTCTTCCCCAGTGGGTCATAACAGCACAGTATCCATTTAAAGTAATGGCATAATTAAAGGAAGGGCGCTTGGTGCAAAGTCATGCAACTGAGCCAAGAAACGACATTATGCTAATGTGTAATCATCTCTCTGAGTAAGGATTTATAACAGCGGTTCTCAACTGGTGGCTCCCGATTCAAAACAGGGTCCGTGGGTTCATTTACAGTGGACCGCGGGACTATATGTACACTTTGGTATAAGGCCATTTTTCAAAGTGCACTAAATCTCCGATGCTGAGCTCTTATTTTGAAACAGCTTCCAACTGTGATGTGTGGCGTCATATCACAAATGTACCCGAGGTCACACCACCACACAACCACAACCACAGTGGTTAAAAAAAAAAAAAAGGTAAAATATAAGGAAGTAAAAGTAAACTAAAGTAAAAAAAAAATAGGTGAACAAATTAATAATAATTGATTTTGTGGAAAAAAGTGAAAGGGTTCAAGTCGTATGTATTTTGATGTCTTGCTGACCTGCCGGGTTGGTCGGGGTATTTCTGTTTGGTGTACGACTCCAACGAGGCGTAGACCTTTTCCCTCAGCCCCTCCACCTCCGCGGGGTTCGATAAGCCCTTGGCATCTGAAATGACATTGCACATACAACATCTTATCTTCTTGTGGGGGGTGTCACCATTCCAATTCAAAATCGAAAATCGATCGTAATGAACCGCTCCAATTCAATAAAATACGATATATTTTGCGATATATATTCTGCAGTATATTATGTCCACTTGATGGGTCCCCTTGAGAGAGCAGAACAGAGAGCGGCAGCTTGTGAGAAGTGCTGCTACACGCTCCATAAGAGGGGTTAACGTTATGGATATGATTTGGATTGTGATATCACAGATAAGATAATAATGTTAAATGGAACATGATGCTGTGATATGATGAGTAGAATTAGGAAAAAGTCCGATTGGAGAAGAGCAGACACGGACACGGACACGGAGGGGAAGAGACGCAATTGCAGTCGTTTTGAGAAGTTTGTCCCTTTTCAGTGAGAAATATTATGAAATATGTATGAAATATTTTGTTTATATTTATTCCACTACAAAAAAATAACATTATCTATAATGATTTAATGTGACTGGACTTAGTTACTTTTTGAGAAACAAGTGATTTTCATTACAAATCAAGACTCCATAGTCTAACAGTGTCATGGCTGTCGTATGTTTGAATCGAAAACCTAATCGAATCGTGACCTTAAAATCCAAAGGCAAATCGCATCGTGGATTTGGAGAATTGTGACACCCTTACTTCTTATACACTTTTCACAGCGTCAGTTACTCTTTTCTAAATCCATTGAGAATCCATTTAAGATCCAGAAAGCAGCCCTTGGAGATCCACGCTGTGTACAAGGTGAGGGCTCAGAGGTCAGAGGTCACACTAACCGGGGTTGAAGAGAACGATCGCCCGCAGGCAGCCCAGCTCCGTCTTGTCCATCTGCATGTCTTTCATTTTCGACACCAGCTCCGTCAGGACCCTATGAGAGATAATGAAAGAGGAATAGGATCCAATAAATACAGTTAGAGTAATACTTTTACTATTATAGTAAATACTACGATAGTAAATTCATTTGAGTCATGAGAAAATAAGTGCAAACCTAGGGGGGGCAAATACAAATTACAGATGTCATTTAGCAGGAATTAATACTAAATTATATAGTTTTGTATCAGCAAAAATAAATCCATTTTCTAATTCGCTATGGCTCATGAAGTATCTCAACTTATATATTATTATTAAATATTATAACATATATGAAAATTAATTGACAACAATTTTACATTTTACATTTTATTTTATTTTATAACTAGTATATATTTATATTGAATTCATATACAATAAATACTATCAGGGGGTAGGAAGCATTTGAAATGTGCAGGAGAAACAGACAAGAAGGCCAGAAATTTTTTTTTGCAGGGGTGGATGGAATTTCCTGCATCCTGGTTTATTTGACCGTGGTGTGTGGCCATGGTGTGGCGTTTTAAGGAGATATAATCAGAAGGGATAGCATACAGAGCTGCATTTGATATAATAACCAAAAATGTACATAGCTGCTTCCTAATCTCTACCTGTCAAAGATGGATCCCACTCCGGCGCTGTGGGCACTGCTCCTGTGCACGTGGAGGCCCGTGGCCAAGAGGATGCCGTCTTTTACCGTGACGGAGCGATGCGAGAAGGAGGCGATGAGCAACTCGTTCCAGCCTAGAAGAGGGCAAAATACCAAACGAAAACTATTTGTTATTTACTACATTATTTGTGTACAGCGAGCTAATCTATTCAGGCCTGTGTGTGTGTGTGTGTGCGTCCTCTCACCACCAGGGGGCGGTGTTGCTGAGCCTGTGAGCCACACAGGGCCTATTGAGGTTGTTTCTATTTATAGCCAGTCACTATGAAGGATGAGTTCACCAATGAGAACACTTAGTTGGTTTTTTTGGGTTTTCTTTTTTTTTTTTGTTTTTTTTAACAGATAGATAGAACTGATTATAAGAAAATACATAGATCTATCTTGAGAACATTATGCAGAATGAATAAATTACTGAATCAAAATTGAATTAAACTGAACCATTGCCTTTGAGTACATAATAGTGAAAGATTGTTTCAATATGTTTATGTTTGATTTTGGATATGAATATGAATATGAATGTGTTAATGACCTTAATGTGTAGTATTTTCTGTGTAAATGTATTTGTGTGTGTGTGTGTGTGTCTGTGTGTGTGTGTGTGTGTATGTTTTGTGTGTGCGCCCGCGTGCGTGCGTGCGTGTGTGTGTGTGTGTGTGACTACCTGCTCGTAGTAAGATGACCTGGTCGTCCAGGGGGAGCTCCGAAAAGTGTGGTATTCTCTTGGCCCATTCCACCAAGGTGAAGAGCTGCTTGTCTGCAGCTTGGCAGATGTTGGTGACGGGGTCGTTGGTCTGAGAGAGAAGGGAGATAAAAGAACACAGACGGCATCTTGAAATACCTCTCATGACATTGGAGTCTTGTGATGGAAAAGGTCTTCAGACAGTAAATCCAGTGGAAGCGTCAGTGTAAGGTCGCTGACTCAATATTACTCTCTTCTCCTTTTCCCTTTCCTCTTTTCCGTTCAACTTTCCATGACACTGCTCACTTTTGAGCTTTATTCTTTACATTTATTTCACCTTGTAAGTGATTGATTTCCTTTCCGAGCCTTGTCAAGCATATTATTATTTGTGAGGGAACTGGAGTGAGAGATAAAACACGAGATTTTCTGAGCAATGACAGAGACATACTCTGTGTTTTATCATCAATGATGAAATGTGCCGGGTGATTGCGCGATAGCGATAGTCCAGTTTAGACAGCATGCTGCACTGGAGCGGTGGACTCAAATTTGGTCAGACGATCGCCAATGTTGGAACAGAAAGGAAAATGGGCTTTGGGCCAAAAATGGTCAAAATGAGCCGTTAAAAGCCAAAAATAGGCACAACGTTTCTGTGCAATCCGAGGAGGCAGCTTTGATATTTATTTGACACTATTCTTACCGAGTTACCGGGACTGCCGTCGGTGTACGTTTCTGTTTTGGGCTCGACGGCTAACTCGGCGTCCAGGATCTTGTCCACGGGCATCTCTTCGTTGAAACTACTGGTGGACTCCACCTCGTTCTCCCCCCGCTCCTTCCCGCGCTGCCGCTCTTCCTGCACCGCTGCATGGACACACACACACACACACACACACACACACACACACACACACAGAAGGTCGAAGGTTAAACGTCACGCTTCCTGGACATTGGGTCTATGCATTATGGATGCATTGTGTGAAGCCCACCTTCTCGCTTCATGCCCATGGCGAGGCACTTCTGGTAGCGGCAGTACTGGCAGCGGTTCCGCTGGCGCTTGTCGATCAGACACTCCTTGCTGTCTCGACAGGTGTAGGTCAGGTCTTTCCGGATGGTTCTCTTGAAGAAGCCTTTGCAGCCCTCGCAGCTGTACACGCCATAGTGCTTCCCTGCATGGAGGGAGGGTCAGAAAAACGTCAACATCGAGTCGCCGCCTTGAAGCAGCAGCCACGTCATAAGTTTGCGGATCACTCTCTAGTCTCTCTCGGGGCTCTCGTCTTCAGTTCATTTATTGCAGACAGGAGCAGGCTCGGTGTTAGGGCTGGGCGACATATCGTTACGATATCTATATCGTCATATGAAACATCAAAGATATGGTCTCGGATTTTGGTAACTGTAATATCGTGATGTGGTTAAATATTGTCTTTGAGTGACAGTAACGTAATGCAGTTTTCTGAACTTCCAACACCTCTTACTCATTGGTCCTAATATCCATATTTCTAATCATTGTTTTATAAACATTTCTTGAGTGTAAAAACACAGCCATCCCAAAAATATTGTCAAATTATCGTTATGAAGGTATTGAGGTATTGGTTTTGTCCAATATCACCCAGCCCTAGTTGGCATGACAACTGAGAGCACATCAGCATCTACTGCAACAATACAGTCGCGAAGAAAAGCGTTTTATTCTGCACTGCCTTTCTTCCGGCCGAGCCGTGCAGGTGGAGGGGCTGCTGTGGAGGGGGCTGGGGGTTGTTTTTGGGAGCGAGGGAGTGTCCCGCCTCCCCCGGAACCCCTTACCTGAGGAGCGGTCCCCGCATATGGCGCAGATGTGCTTGGACATCCCCCCGGGGCTGGTGCACTGGTAGTTGATATTCCCCATGCTCTGCAGGCCTGGAGGAGGCTTGATGTCTTCTGAGCTACTAACACTGTTCATGGAGTTCATCTGCGGGTGACAGAGGGATGAGAAGAAGGTGGGGGAGGGGGGTTGTAGTGGAGATAGAGAGGACATAAGGAGGGGACGAGGACGAGGAGAGGGGCGTGGAAGGTAAGAGTGAAAATGAAAATGAGTCAGTGTCCTCGCTCTCGCTCTCTCTCTCTCTCTCTCTCTCTATCTTCCTTCCCCTAGTTTTTCTCACTCCCCCCTCCCACTCTCTCCTTTCCACCCACACAGTTTGTTTCGGAGGGTTTGATCACATGCTCGGTTTGAGGGAGGGGTGGTGTTTTCCCTACTTGAGGCCTGCCATACAGTTTTGTAATATCTGCTGACAGGAGGAGGCGCACGAGAGGAGCTGCGGGGGGAGGGACGGGTGGGGAGTCACGTGTACGGGAGGCTCAGTTCACCCTCTCCCGCAGCAGAGGACGCTTGTCTGAGGAATGTTCATTATTACATTTTTTTTTTTTTTGTGATTTTAATGTTGAGATGGGAAGTGAAAACCTCCATTGTGGGCAGAAATTAAAAAGCAACTGACAGAGATGACTTCCTGTTCATGGGAAACAATTTGTGCCACGATTTGTCTGCACATAGTGTTCCGTAAACAAGCAGACAGGATGACCTTTCCAAACGAACAGGTTTTGGTGTATAGATCTCTGTTTTTCTTATCATCTTCTTGCACTTTGACCCTCTGCGTTTGATTACAGAGGGACTGACGGAGAGAGCGTTTTGGTGCATCGGCTCCATGTCCTCACAAATGCATTTCTATTTGTTTATGTTTGATAATTAGTTTGTTTACGGGCACATATCTGTTCTCGGGATTGGGTAAATAATGTTGACCTCCAAGAGACCCTCTGTCCTATATGTCTGAGGCATCGTAGCGTATAGGACATCCTTCTCACAGCATAACCCCGGGCTGTTCCTATCATTTATTTATGACGTGCACTTTGCTCTGTCAATTCCCTAATGGTTTGGCCTTTTGCCTTATAACAGAGAAAAGAGGGGGAAAAAGGCAACGCGACAGAGGGGGACACTGTCCCTTTCTGCCTTCACAGAACGCTCAAAAGCAGTAGATTTTCTTTACATCTTTAACTCTTCCTTTCTTTCTGCGGATGCCTGGAAGGCAGCCAGTCGCTGTCAAAACGAGTATTCAGCCCCGATCCTCCTCAGGATGGTGAGACGCTGCTTTACTTTTTTCACGTAAATATTGACATGACAATCCCTTGTTTTGCAGTTTTGTCCCAAATACAGATGTTATGCATCGTCTCATTTGCTCCTGCCTACCCTCACGTTCAATCATGTACGACAGACTGTGTGTGTGTGTGTGTGTGTGTGTGTGTGTGTGTGTCGAGCAGAGCAAATGGCCACAGAACATGAATTATTAAAGCTTCATATATTCTTTATGCAACGCATGGTATGAACAACATATTTTAGTATACACATGAACTTGACCCGTGTCTAATAGTTTATGTTCCGGGAATGTGTGGAATAAAACATGGTTATTGTTGGCACAGTGTGTTTTACAGTGCAATAACCGCAGTTTGCTCCAACAGGAATGGTGTGTTGAACCGATTCCCCGTTCGGACGTTGCACTGCGCCCGGAAAATGGAGAGCTGCTAAAAGAGGGTCTCACTATGTGCTCATATTAACACAGACCGTCCCTCAAGGCTTCTAGACTATCAACGGAGCAATGTATATCATTGTCTGCCGTGCCCCAGAGGATTGGCTCTGACCCAGCTTCCAGAGCAGCGTGGTGTGTGTGTGTGTGTGTGTGTGTGTGTGTGTGTGTGTGTGTGTGTGTGTGTGTGTGTGTGTTTTATGTGTGGCAGAGCGTCAAAGCACTGAGCCTTTTGGGCTTTGTAGTTCTTTCAACAGAAGAGCTCCATTGGTTCTTATGGTTGCAGTGTGATGTCAGACAGTGAAAAGAGAGAGAGTCTTCTGGGTGTTGTTATTGTTTACACAAGTTGAAAAAGCCGCCCCCCCCCCCCCCCCGGAGGCCTCGTGCAAAGAGCGAGGTTATTATGGCAAACAGCCGTCCTTTAATAACCTAAATGGGACAGCAAAAGGGAGAGGGAAGAGAGGGAAGGAGAGAGTTGATTGAATGGGTAGCGGAAAAGGAAAAGTAGCGTTGAATGATGAAAAAAAAAAGGGGGGGGGGGGGGGGGGGAGAGAGAAAAACAGGAGGGAGCGAAAGAGAATAATGAGCCGCAGCAGCAGAAAAAGAGTGACGGGGGAGAGGTGAGGATAGAGGAATAGAGAGAAGAAGATCGAGAGAAACAGAAGGAGAGGAGCAGGAGAAAATGGAGGTAGGTCTGCAGTGCTCTCAGTAATCCATTACGGGGCTAATAGTTGGACGGCGTCTTAAGTCTCCCTGCATGTCAGAGCAGTAGCATACCACTCATGGCTGGTCTTTAGGGCAGAGGGGTTAAAGGTCACCACAAGGGTAAGGAGGGTAGAGGAAAGTTGGTGCGCCAAGACCGGCCAAACAGAGTGTAAGAATGATATAACCCATGGAAGACAAGATATTTTTCCCAGAACATCTT
Organism: Zeus faber; assembly: GCF_960531495.2. Classification (NCBI taxonomy): domain Eukaryota; kingdom Metazoa; phylum Chordata; class Actinopteri; order Zeiformes; family Zeidae; genus Zeus; species Zeus faber. The sequence goes on from NC_137193.1 coordinate 46,692,428, forward strand.
CTTGATGAAAGCTCATATTTTTGGATTTTCATTAAGTTATCGTTTTTTTTTGTCATTGTCTCTTTTTTTCTAGTTTTAGAAAATCTGAACAAAATTGTGAGAAACCTACATTAAAAAAATTAAAAAAATATATAATAAAAACAACAAAAAAAAAAATACAAAACAAATCACTTTCAAATAAAATCCCCTTAAAAATATCTCCTGGTCCTGCTGACAACATTTTTTGTCGGCAGGACATTTATTTTATTTTTTTATAACTTTGAATTTTAGATAGGTTTAGGAATGCTTAAGGTAAGTTTCTCGCCATATTGTTAAATTTTTTACAAAGCCCAGAAAAAAGAGCCAATATTAATGTAAACAATAAAAATGTAAGCTATCATTAGGAAAAATGTCAGGGGTAATGTACAAAATTCTGATTTGCTGAACCTTTTTAAAAATAGGTTGTGACTTAACTTGAGGATAGGATTGCCGTTTTTCAACGCAGGCGTTATTAAAATGTTGATTCCCATGTATAACTGTTCAACCAACACTTTATGGGTGAGAAACTTACCACCCTGCTGCAGCTTCTCGCTCTGCTTAAAAGCCTTCAGTATATAAAAATGATTTGCAGAAGTGCAAAGAGTCAATAAGACCCCCAAAAAAGGGATATAATTATCAAAAAGGAAAGTTTGTTTTTTTCGGCTTCAGACTTTGCCCCCTTGGACTGCGTTTGCTCATAGTGAGAACATGCAGCAGAGTGGTAAGTTTCTCAATAGTGAAGCGTTTCGAGAGTTTGTGCTCGGATCAGTCATAATGACGGGAACCAACATTTTAATAAAATCTGACTTGAAAGAATGCGCAAAATACACCAACTTAACTATCTATCGAAACAACCATCCAATCAGGCATACATGTCCTCTCACCTGTGGGCTGTTTAGCGTTCCAAAGTTCATGCTGGGCGTGGAGGGCAGCGATATGGACGGGGAGCCCAGGGACGATGTGATGACCGAGTACGGCGAGGCCAGGCCGTTCATGGACGAGCCCAGCGTGGACATCGGGGACGGCAGGTGTCTGGAGGAACTGATGACTGACGGGTGGCCCACCATGCCGCCCATCTGAGGGTGGTGGGAGTGGTGCGTGTTCATCGGCCCTGAGGAGTCTGTGGGAGTGAACACAAGAAAAGGACACACAGCTCAAGACATGACAATGGACTGAAGCTCTTTATATGCGAGGAGGCTATCATGAGAAGGAGTCAGTTTTGCTTCAAAACAGAATGAAAACAGGAAACTCAGAAGAACCTTTTGTATGACGGACTGTCTATCTGTGTGTTTAGAGCAAGCTGGGGTGCCAGACACACAACGCAAGGGGCCTTGGGGTAAGACCGTGAACAATTTGTGGCATACAGCTTCCTAATAGTCAAATATTGGTTAAGAAATCCAAATGAGTGTTCAAATATAAACATCAGGTATGTCCTGTAGGTTCAACAGAGAGTACGGATACTGTACCATGTACATGAAATGTCTTGCGGCGACCCAGGTTTGACTCCACCCTGCGGATTGCTGTGTGTGTGTCTCTCTCTAGCCCATATATGCTGTCTAACTACACTGCACTCTATAATAAAGGCAAAAATCCATCACAAGGCGCTTTACAGTCCTAAATTCAAAGGCCGCCACCGCCTGACCCTCAGATGGGCAAGGAAAAGCCGCCATAAAACCCAGTGGGAAAAAGAGAGAGGGGGGCAGCAGCTCAGGAGGTAGTCTAGTTATCCGAAGGTTTCTGGTCCGGTTCCCTGGTTCCTCCCGCTGGCGTGCTGAAGTGTTCTTGAGCAAGGCGCTTAACCACTAATCGCCCCCCATGGCTGCGTCCATCCGGGGTATGAATAATTGTGAGACGCTGTGGACAAAAGCGTCTGCTAAATGATGATGGAATGATGAGAGAGAAGGGAAACAGAAGAGGTATTCCCCTTCCAGAATGTCCAGTGGAGCAATGCTGCCGAGCGGGCCAATATGACATTAGAAAAAAAAAAAGGAAACACACAAAATAACTAAATGAACACAGTAAGGGATATCGAAGGTCACTGAAGTCAATGAGGCATCTGGTGCTGTCTCTGCAACACAGCTCTAGTAGCTGAAGTAGGCACGAGGTTTGCAGGAAATCAGACACCGTTCTGCGCATATAGCCACCCTCATGGCAGGTTCTGTATGAGTTCTAGTTCAGAATACTATACTAGAACTATAGCTGAACTATACAGCCCAAACAAGCACCAGCTGCACAAAGCATAGTCACCAGCTCTAATCGCATACATGAGCCTTGAAGTCATCATCCAGCAACAACAGATGGCCAATGTTTATATTTAGAGGCGTGCAGAAAAGCTGTGCATTTGAAGAAAATACTGCTATATCGCAGCACATCGGCCTGTGTCTGATGCAGACTGAAGCCCACCCCTGACGTAGCTTTGCATCTATTGATGTAAACCGACAGGCTGACATTTACATAGATGACCTATTTAGGAAAGCTGTCAGTAACCCTGGGTAATGGGGCGTGGAGTGCAACCTCATGCTTGTAGCTGTGAGGACATTCATAATCACTAAAAATGACTGTGCACACACGCGCACGCGCGCACACACACACACACACACACACACACACACACACACACACACACACACACACACACACACACCTATGAATGCACACATGTGCACCAATGTAAACACACAGAGCGGACAGCAGACATGTTTGATTGAAAACCACACAGGCCTGAGGTTTACACATTACACAACTAATTCTGTGGAGGAAGCCACTCAGATCAGATCAAAGTCAACATTTAAAGCGGACTGTGGCAGACCAAGGGGTGTGGTTAAGCCATGGTCTGCGGGTGACGGCGCTGGCTTCTTCACGCCGCCGCGCAGCTGTGCCGGGTCCACCTAATCAGCATAATTATCACTGTTGGTGGGACCTGGCTGGGAGAGCTTTCTTATCTTCACCAAAATCTGTTTTTGAACAAATTTGAGGCGAGATATAAGCAACCCAGTTGCTAAATCTTCACTCATATTAGATCTACCATTCCTCATTTAAGAGTTTGCTCCCGCAGCAAGGTGCTTGGAGCACCGTGGGATACGGTAGGGCTTGGGGCTTTTTTGTTTAATTCAATTGATGAAACGTCGGAAAATATAATAAAATAAATAAAATAAATACACCTACGTTTTTGTTTGGAGAAACACGGAGCGGATCCCACACCACAGCCTACAGTACAGTCAACCTACCGTGGGCACAGATAAATACCACACAGCTGGTATTAATTCCACTTTCTTTAAAAGATTTGTGCTGGTCTCTGCAGCCAACAGCAGAGCAGTTCCCAAGATTAGGTCTTAGTTTCAATGCTCGCGGGTCCGGTCGCACTCCAGCCGTGGGTGGCCACAGATGGGGGCAGTTCTAATTATAATGAAGTGAAGTGACATTACTGAACGTCTCGTTTCACCACATGTTTTCTGAAATAGACAGCTCACAATAAACTGCCTGGGTTGACTTATTTCACAGTGTGTGTGTGTGTGTGTGTTAGTAGATCCATCAGAGACCCAAATGTATGTGCACAAGCACTGAAAAAGTCGGTTTTGCATAACAGGTCCCCTTTATAATAAGTGAATGTCACATTAGCTTCACCGTTGGACACTTGGATTAGAGCAATTTGTTCTCTGTGCTGTGGCAATCTATAACACACGCACGCACACACACACACACACACACACACACACACACACACACACACACACACACACACACACACACACACACACACACACACAAATAAACACACATCACACGCACACCCACATACACACTGACACAGAGTGACACTGGGCCAAGTGCCATTGGTCTCAGTTAAATGTCACATTCCAGCGTTTGGTGGTCGCGGTCTGAACGCCTGCAAGAGAAGGACTGTGCACTGACATGCAAACACCACCGACTCCATCCCTCCACATCCTCCACCTCCTCCACCTCCTCCACCTCTCTCCCTCTTTCTGGATTCTGCCGGAATTTCTGCCTCCTCAACTCAATTTTAGCTTCGGAAACTCTAACATAATCAAGCGGCTACAGGAGATAAAAGAGTACAGCAAGGGACAGAATATTGAGAAGTATGGAGTAATATGTGGGGGGACAAAACAGACGGACCAAAATAACATTTTAATAACAGAATTCAAGTTCAAGTCTGTCACTAAGATCCACGTTGGAATGAAATGGCAACAAACATTGCTCGTCATTATAATAACTACTCTGTCAAACATGCTGTCATGTTTTGAATACCTAATATAGTTTGATATTTGGTTCTATTGTCAAGTTCATCTGGATTCATTTAACAACGGTTATTCATATGGAAAGGTCTGTGGAAACGTTATCAGTCCGCAAAGAGATTCTCTTATTCTGTTATTTTGCAATGGGTGGCTCCAGGGTACACTATTTTCACTTTTCGCTGCTCACAAATCATTCGGGCCGAAACTAAGAAGATGCGGTCCCATTAAAAAAACAAAACAATGATAGCCCAGTGTTCTGAGTGGCTGCACAGAAAACTCCCCATTTATACAGTGAAAGTAGTTTCTCATGCTTTGGGGGAAAATTGTTAGCTTAGGGGGCTACGTCTAAGAAATGCCGCCCTTTTATGAATTTGATGAAATAGAGAGAGAAGAGGACAGACTGTTGCATAACATGCATGAATGCAGAGGGATTTACACAAGTAGACACAACAAACACGCACACATGCACACACACACACACACACACACACACACACGCACACACACACGCACGCACACACAGGCACACACACACACACACACGCATACACACACGCATACACACATGCACACACACATGCACACACACATGCACACAGCTGGCTATTCAATCCTTCTCTGTATGTCAGGGAACAGATGTTGTGCAACTTCCTGTTTAGCGTGAAGACAACAGGCTCCGCCCCCTTTCTCATTTTCTCTGCAAGTTATCCCTTTCCCCTGCAAGCGAGGGTGGTGTAGGCCGTGTGGGCTGTTCTCTCTCCCACATAAAACTCTGGGAGGAGGGGTTGCAATGCGGTAACTTGGCCTGAAAAAGCTTAATTTTCCTTGCCTGTTTAGTTTTTGATGTGTATTGACATTTACATAGAATATTACACGCTGTGACACATGACCATGACTTCACCCTCACCCTTTAAACGCTCTTCCAGCGGGAGCTTAACCTTAGAGCGTTCGTAGATCCTACATTTGTTTAATGGATGAGCTTATGCAATAATTCAAAACTGCATGTGTGTGGACGGCCCCCACCGAGCAAGTCGAAATTCCACCCAGGGCAATTAAAGATCAATTCTATTCTAGAAGTGCTGAGCAGGAGATAGTTATACAGCCATAGCCCCCGCCGCCAACGATGTGCCAGCATTCTCTTGCACGGACCGACAGGCATAGCCCTTTCCATCGGCAGAAAAATAAATCGAAATATATTAAGGTTGTGAAATGGGGACAGCTAAATAAGTAACAAGATATACAGCGAGGAGACATAGTAGGACAGTCGCTTCAACAAAAGGCTGACAACTGCACAGTGTGAATTGATTAAATGTCAGTGGCAGTCTGTGTATTACTGGTGGTAGGTAACCAATTTGAATTCTTACACTTCCTACTTTCTAAGGCTGAATGTCATGATAAAAAAAAAATAATCCAGATGCTCATGAAAGAGTGAGTAATTTATTCAAAAGGTCACATTCCTTACATCAGTGTACTTAACTTTGTTAAGAACATGAAGGGCATCCAGCCTCACTGGCTCTTTGTCCCAGGTAGAGGTTGGAATCCTGATGTTGTTTTTAAACCCCAAGTGGGCTTTAAAAACTGCTATACATGCTGTATACCACTGATTCTGAACCGTTTCCATATCAAGGATCATCAATATGATATGATGGCATGACGCCAAAGACCCCATTACTGATAGATACTGTATGATTTAGTCCAAACCTACCCGTCTATGCCAGAGTGAGGAAGATTGCAGTACAACTATGATCAAAACAGTCATTATTTTACATTCTCTAATAGAGCTAATGTCTTGTAAATAAAATAATAGTGAAGTTCAACTATTAATCATTTTGCTGGGGACTCCCTGGGTACTCCTGAAGGACCCCGGGAGTACCTCAGACCCCATGTTGAGAACCGCTATTATAGAATACAGGAAAAATAATAATAATTGAGTGTTATTGTAGAACATAGTCAACTGGTGGGTTTCCGGAAAGGGAACGTAACGGCGAGGTGCCTGTGCTTCACGTAGGGAGTATGTATGTGTGTGTGTGTGTGTGTGTGTGTGTGTGTGTGTGTGTGTGTGTGTGTGTGTGTGTGTGTGTGTGTGTGTGTGTGTGTGTGTGTGTGTGTGTGTGTGTGTGTGTGTGTGTGTGTGTGTGTGTGTGTGTGTGTGAGGGAGCCAACATCCACACTAGGGGAAGCAGGAACTGTCCCAGGGAGGCTCCAGGATCCTCTCCTCAGACGCCCCACCTCTACTAGCTGTTTTAGTTCCATTCTATGTAAATCACTTTGATACAAAGAATGCTATGGAATGTCAGCGTGCCATTTGTGTTTTACAACACAGCACCGAGGAGCACGGGGAGAAAACATGTCCTCTTTAAGCACCAGGGGGTTCTTCTCAGGCGCTGGAGTGCGTCTGTAAAAGAAGGGCCTAATAAACCAATAATAAACACAGACATTAATATAAAGAGTCGACTGGGGTTGTTTCTCAGTACGGTTTGAAGCGGCCTTTACAGTACCGCTGGGCTGCAACCTCCTCTTGCAGAGAAAACAAACAGAGCGCGTTGTGGAGCACCTTTGACCTCCCTTGCTGTGACTCAAAGGTCGCCTGTTGCCAAACTCCAGAACCAAGTTCAACAGAGCCCCTATCTGTCGCTGGCAGCCACAACGACCATTCCAAGAAAACGCTGCTGTCCTGGAAAATGAAACTCACTGGTCGCACAAGAGCCTGAAATGACTAATTATAATAACTGATTGAATTATAATGATTAGATATCGGGAGTGAGTTGAGATCACAATCATAACAGATTAAAAGACACACATTGCATCTGCAATGACTGATTTAATGGAAATGAACATGTTGGGTGGCTCAAGGTCCAATGGCAGAAACTAGCACACAGGTCAAATTTAATAGCGAATAGTTGAGGAAAAGACATGTACCTTATATCTATATATAAGGTACATTTAAGATGTGTTTTATTTGCTTTAATTGTTTTTTATTAATTCTATGTTAAAGCAATGGTGCTTCCGCTTTTTCAAATGGAATTACGGTAACAAACCGAAAAGCAAAAATTAAGTAACTCTGACAAAAATATAGAGTGGATAGTTTGATGGAATGTTTCTCACCATATCATTCGGATTTTCCAAAACCCGAAAATGGAGACAATATTAAAATACACACCGATCAGCCACAACATTAAAACCACCACTAATAACCACTTATATTATCTAGGTCCCCCTCGTGCCGCCAAAACAGCTCTGACCCTTGGAGGCATGGACTCCACAAGACTTCTGAAGGTGTTCGGTGGTATCTGGCACCAAGTCCTTTACATCCTGTTACTTTTGAGGTGGGGCCTCCATGGATCGGGCTTGTTGTTCCAGCACATCCCACAGATGCTCGATCGATCGGACCCTTACCCTGGCCATCCACATGATGTAGAAGAAAACGTGATTAATCAGACCAGGCCACCTTCTTCCATTGCTCCATGGTGCAGTTCTGACGCTCACTTACCCATTGTAGGTGCTTTCAGTGGTGGACAGGGGTCAGCATGGGCACTCAGACCGGTCTGCGGCTACACAGCCTCATACGCAGCAAGCTGGGATGCACTGTGTGTTCAAACACGTTTCCATCATAACCAGAATTAACTTTTTCAGCAACTTGTGCTACAGTAGCTCTTCTGTGTGATCGGACCAGACGGACTAGACTTTGCTCCCCACGGCGTCAATGAGCCCATGGGTGCCCAGGACTCTGTCGCCAGTTCACCAGTTGTCTTTCCTTGGACCACTATATATATATATGTAGATATATGGGCTATAATCAGGAAATGTAAAATACCAGTATAGTCCTTGGTATGGGGGGGGGTGTTTCCCTTCTCAACAATTACATTTTTTTATTGTGTAACTGTGCAAACTATCTTATATAGTTGACAAGCAATATAAGATTGTTGCTTTTCCCGAAATGCAAAACAAACCGCAGCATCCACACAGCTATGTATAACCCTTTAGCTGCTCAAAGTAGGCTTACAACCACCTAATCCCCCTCTCATGGCAGCAGACCAGCTGAAGTTTGGAGCCACAAATATGGCCTATTGATTTGGTGACCAACTGTTTGAAAAAAAAACACAAAAAACACACACCATCACAAACCATAAAGCCTTTAAATCCCTCACTGTTAATTACAACGCAGTGGCGGGATAGACCTTTCCACTGTGTGGTAATTCAATAAGCATGTGGCCCGCTGACTAATAATATCCCGTCTGGAGTTTAGACAACAAGTGGGAGTGTGCTTGGGGTCAATGGGTGTGGGGTGTGTGTGTGTGTGTGTGCGTGTGTGTGTGTGTGTGCGTGCGTGTGTGTGTGTCTGTGTGTGTGTGTCTGTGTGTGTGCCTGTATGTGTGTGGGAGGGGTGGTGTGGGTGGGATGGTGGTGGATCTGCTCCTGAACGTCACAAGCCTCAGTGTCTATCAGATTACCCCCTGCAAAGAGAGGGGCAAATCCCTAGCGTGGGAATCGATCTGCCCCGTATGTGTGGATCTATGCATGTTTATAGATGTGTGTGTGTGTGTGTGTGGGCACATCTTACTGCACCCATCTGTCCATGGCCATACATGTTTGTAGAGTATGCTTGTAAATGAGTGAGCACGTGTGTGTGTTTGTGTATGTGTGTGTGTGTGTGTCTGTGTGTGCATGCGTGCGTGCGTGCATGCATGCGTGCGTGCGTGCGTGCGTGCGTGCGTGCGTGCGTGTGTGCGTGTGTGTGTGAGTGTGTATATGCATACAGTACATGTTTGTCCAGTTGTACATGTTCACACATCCATCTAAAGTACTATATGTGAATGTGTGAGCACGGGCGCGCGTGTGTGTGTGTGTGTGTGTGTGTGTGTGTGTGTGTGTGTGTGTGTGTGAATATGTGTCTTGCTGGCAACGTTGCGACCAAGTGACAGAGAGCAGAAAGCATCCTAAAGCAATCGGAGGGAGGGACGGCCTGTGGAGCTCATTAGACACAGTGGAAATGTAATTAAGAAATCTGCTCAATCATCTCTAGCATTGGCCGCCAGCGCTGCGACAACACTTACTCACACACAGACACACACAGACACACACACACATGCATGCGCACGCACACACACACGCACACACACAACATACACGACACACAGACATTTAAACT
>NC_137193.1:46706847-46897984 GCF_960531495.2 Zeus faber
AAAGTGTGTCGTTATGGATGAGAGGGGAGATTGAATGAGACATAATGAACTTGGCCGGAACCTTGTTGCCATTTGTGTTTCTTTGGTAGCACATCGGTGATGCAGCTGCACAGTATGGACATTTAACAAAGCACATGAACCATGAACTTTTTTTATATAACTGTATGATGACATCAGATAGAAGAAATATTAAAAATCATAAAACTCATGTAAATTACTTAACATGTTACATGAAGGATTTTCTGCACTAATCTGGTGACCTTATGTAGAAATGAGAGGTTATTTCACATAGACTGAACCAGGATATCATTGTTTTCAGCATTAAAGTCCAACTTTCTTGTTTAACATTTATTGTAAAAAAATACTTTCTAGCAGCTCAGTCCAATGTGTATAATTGAGCGTTTTTCATATTATTACTGGGACCAAAAACAGAAGTGCACCTTGGAGGGTTTCACAGGTACTTTCTTTCATCCCTCCCTTTTATTATATATATTATTAATATATATATATATATATATATATATATATATATATATATATATATATATATTAATGAGGTTACCAGTTACACTTCTGGATAGCATCTATCTATATCGCATGGATTCAAGATGTTTAATTAAAAGTTATTAAACATTAAGCTTGCAATTCATTGAATTAATTACATAAATCAATCACACGTTAAGAATTCTATAGGGCAAAAAATACTCCCCATAATATTCTTAAAGGACAATTCTGGTATTTTTTAACCTTTAATTTTATTTAATTAATTCTGAGTCAACCCGATTGATTACAATCTCTCCACCGCCGCCACCTCCATTAAGAGAATAGGTCAATAGATAGATAGGCATACATGGGCAATAACGATCGCCAAAGAAAGGTTGCGATCAAAAAATAAGGTTTCGGTTAAAAAAGAAATTATTATTCTCCATCTCCATCCTCCTGTTTGCAGTTTTGCTTCTGCAGATGAATACCGAACTTGAGCCACGACGTGCGTTTTCATGAGATTGCTACGATATGTCTGGAGTTTGAATAACTACCAGGCCTATGGGGTTCACAGCCTTCAAACATTCTTCAGTGTTGCATTAGTGGGAGAAAAGAGAATATGAGCGCTGTATGGCTTTAATTAGGTGTGGAATAGCAGGGTGCTGATTGGAATGTAAGGGCAGGCTCACAGACCATCGTCATAAGCAGCAAATCCGTCGTAACTCTCAAAGTGAAAACTCAGAAGTGGCACACTGATGTGTTTTTAAGCTGTGCAATATGCATTAGTCATTAGAGCGGTGGCTTTATAACTATTAAATGAGCGTTGCCTTGGACTTCTTTTCCCTGTTTAACTGTCAGGTATTTTCATAGGCCACCCCTCAAGATTTATTTTAACATTGGAGACAGGGGATCTGAAGGTGTGAATTCAGGTCTAATTGTATTTTCGGGGTTTCGGTGCAAAATGAAGAGAGAGTTCACATTTCACATATCTGTGTTTTCACCCAATTAGCAAGTAAGCATCTCATATCCAAACGACGTCGCGGCCCATGGGCCTTGTGAGGTTCTTTGCTTGATTTAAGTTAGAATGAAATCAAGGCATTGACCTTCTTCCCTAATGACTAATTACTGACAATTAGCCCAGAGAATGGCCTCCTTGCACCCCATCTTTCCCCCTCATCCGGTTCTCAAAATGAGTGCACGCATGCATAGACACACACACACACACACACACACACACACACACACACACACACACACACACACACACACACACACAAACAGACACACATCAATTCTCACGTAGTCTTTCAAGTATACACTCATATGAACACATGTTCAATGCATCTAAGGGAACTCAGAATAAACCCCACTGTGTTCGAATTCTGTTCCAATTCCCTAGTCCTTCAGCAAACATGGATCGAGAGACACACCTTCTACCTGTGTGGCTTACTTTTTGTCAGTGAGGGGCAACAGTTGGAGAGCAGGTTCCATTCTGCAGTGGTTTAAGCATAGTCAAATAGTCCTGACCACATTCTTCAAGTCACATGGCGGCATGCTTGCATTCTACTTTACATTACGCTACATTTTACATTGGGAGAGAGAGCGAGAGCAAGAGAGAGAGAGAGAGAGAGAGAGAGAGAGGGAGAGAGAGAGAGAGAGAGAGAGAGAAGATAGAAACCGCTCCCAAAAAACTGAAAGCAGAGGAATCATTGACCTTTGGCAAGAAGTTAGAGTTCATTGTGCTTGGTTGGAACTCGGTTGACTCTCCATCTATCTCTCTCTCTTTCTGTCACACACACACACACACACACACCCGCACACACACACACACACACACACACACACACACACACGTTAATGCAAGGAGAAACCTCAATATGGTTTTTTTTAATCTTTTATTTGAGCCTCTGCCATTCTGGCTTTGTTTTCCCGAGATGTCTAAACTAAGTAGGATCTTTTCCTCTTCCACTCTCCCCCCCTAATTCCAAACAGCAGTGAGGGGGCAACTGCCAACAGGTCTACAATCACTTCCACAGACAGGAAAAGAAATGCAGAAATCCTGTCGAGATAAAATGCTGATTCTGCTTGAAACGTAACTAAAGGCAGCGTGAGCAATGGAAAGAGTGTCACCATGTGAGTGCATCATGAAGCAATCCACACCTGATTGACAGACACTTCTTGTTTCTTTTGTGCCTCGGCGCTCTTGACTTCACCTCAGTTCACACACCACATGACACGATGGATTCCACGGGGAGCAGACTCGTTTTTTAAATCATTATGTGCATCTTAGCCAGGCCAGACCTTTACAGCTGAGATATTTTCATCGAGGCCACTGAGTGCATGTTGCAAGTGGTCATCTGCATAATAAATCATGACATGTCACTAAACACACACACACACACACACACAAACACAGACACAGACACACACACACACACAGACACAGACACACACACACACACACACACACACAATCCTGTTGCGGCTCATATTTAGCAACAGTTCAATGGCCCAACCAACAACTTTCGCAATAATTTCGCTGTAAATCATAAACATTATTTTCCCTTGTTTGCAAAACTCTTGTGACAACCGTTTTGTCAGTTAATAATAATGACTAATAATGTTGTATGTGTTGTCATAGACGTTGACAGAAAGTCAATACAGCCCAAGGAGAATGCTCTGTTGCTTATGCACACACTGTGCTTACACTCTATATGCTCTCCCATCCAGATGTCTCTCTAATTTGCACTCTCTCGAAAATGGTGCCCGGATTTCTGTGCTTACATGATGCAGAGTTTAACTACGACTTTGAATGCATATTTTCTTTATTTGCGTCCTTTTTCCTCCACACTATTATTCTTGCTCACAACAGAAGGTTGTGAGTAAAAATTAAAAAAAAAAAAAACAAGCTCACAAACGACAGTTTTTTTTTTTTTTTTTATAAAGCTCAAAGCATTTAGTTCAGAGTATCATCAGTAGGGAGAGAGAAAAATGATCACATGATAAATGTTGCATATAATGTGACTCGTGCTTTAAAGAGCCTGGGGCTTCATCATAAGTCCACAGATATTCAGAGCAAACAGAAGGTTTATGAATACACCGCCTTAAATACAGCATTAAACGGTATGCACTGTACGTGTTCAATGATCACGCGCTTCTCATTTTTTACTTTAGTTATAAATTCAATAACATAATTTAAAAAAAAAAAAAAAAAAAAAAAAAAAAGAGAGAGCTCTGGTGAGACTTGGGTCTTGGGGGTGGGGGAACCCCCCAGACAAAATCTGGTTCAAGTCCAAAGTCACCAAACAGAGCGGAGTTCAGCTTTTCCCGTTCAATGAAAAAGCACCGCAAGCTGTCAAGCCTGGAACAGCACAACAAGCGCAACGCTGCTCCAGCCCCATTTTTTTTTTTTTTTTTTTTTTTCAACGCCTAAATCTCTAAAAACGAAATCCAAAGCGCGTTCCGTGTTTTCTTTTAGGGGGGGGGTGGGTGGGGAGGGTGGGCCATTCCAGACCAATAAATTGTGTTTTCTGTCTCGGAACAGTTTAGGGAGAGAGAGGGAGGCGCGCGACGGAGCGCCATAAATTACATAAGCGCAATTAAAGTGCCGACCTCTGACCCGCCGGACGCGCGGAGCGGGTCACCTGACAGCGAAGAGCCCAAAAAGCAAAGTCAACTCCGCGGAGAAACACGGCTCCGCGACCCACGCCGCGGGGTCGGCGTTTTTAAAGTACGCCCGGGGAGAGAGCGAGAGAGCGAGAGCTCGCAAAGGGAAGGGAGGGAGACGCCATGAAGCGACCGCACGCACCTCGAAATCGGAAAAAGAAGAGAGAAACGACGCGCAACAGCTCCGCGGGGCGCGCCGCCCGCGCGATCCAGTAGTTTGGAGGTGGAAACGCACTTACTGAGGTGTAAATACGGGTCATTGTTGTCCATAATGTGCTGAGTCTTCCGCGTCGTTTTTCCCTGCAGTTTTGGAGCCGCTCCGTCACGGCAGCCAGCATCCCAGCATTCCACTCCCACAGCAGAAATGAGCTGTGAGAGGCAGCTCCGCGCTGGGGCCCACTGAGGGGGGTGGTGGGTGGTGGGTGGTGGGTGGGGGTAATTCTCCCAATGACAACAGTTGTCCGTATCAAGCTGCAACACGACCATGGCCAAAGCTCTTCGCCTCGTCTCCCCGGAGCCATGTGCTGTGGCAACCTCCTCCACGGGCAGAGTTGGACCGAGGGAGAAGCTTCTAGCTGTTGTGATACTGGGGTTTTTTGGGGCTGTTTGTTGTCAACTTGGGTTAGCTGGCGTGTCTCCGCATTATTATTGTGAGGATTGTATTGGAATCGTGAAAGACTAATGAGTACACTATTTGCCTTTTTTATGTCATTATTATTATTATTATTATTATTATTATTATTATTGTTATTATTATTATTATTATTATTATTATTATTATTATTATTATAATTCGTAGTAGCAGTAATATTAGTACTATTAGAGGTGGTAGTAGTAGTAGTATAAGTCTTATTATTATTATTATTATTATTATTTTTAGTATTATGTATTATTGTATTACTGGTGATGGTTGCCTTATATTAAGGTACAGCACCTTTTAGTTGCATGATGTATATAAAAGGTGCTGTGCAAATAAAGCTTATTATCATTATTATGTTATTGTTAATACTGAAATTCATACACAATTGTCATTCACACGATTTGACGTCTGAATTTGTATTTTTTTTTTCCCCCTTCTATTATGTTTCTATTTTTTGTTTTTGTCCTGACAAGATTAACAGCTCGTTGAACCTATTTTATTTGCCATATATTTTACAAACATTAAAAATGATTAATGATAATTGGTTTAATCTTGCTGATGGCAGAATCAGGGTCTAGATCAAATGCAGTCAATGGTTATAATTGTGTTTTGTTAATAAATCAATTATTACAATGTGACAAAAGGTACACACACTCTCTCCCTCACCCCATATTCTAATATACAATTCATAATGTGCAGACGTTGGGCCCATAGTAACGCGTGTTTTTGTTCCTCCTCCTCCATGTGGCCCCCATTTCAGATTATGTCATGTTTACCTCTTGGAGCAGCAGCAACAGCAGAGTGCGAGTCTCGGGACCCCCCGGACCCCCCGCACCCCACCCCCCTATCCCCCCTTCGGAGAGCGGGGTCATGTGAGGGTGAGCTCGGTACCTCGGAGGGTTATCCAGGAGTCACACTGATCCATTCACGGCGCTTGAACTGCGGAGCGGCCAGACGCTCCGTCACCGCGGACCGCTGACCACTCAGCGGGCTGATGGGGCTCGCACCCCCGACTCCCCTGTCCTTGTAACTCCGACCCATAAAAAGAGCACAGGAGGATGCTAACCAAGATGAATGGTCCCTTTTTTTCTGGAGTCATTCTGCACTAATCAGAGCTTTTCATTTGTTAACCCCCCCCTCCACAGCCTCTCCACCACCGCCACCTCCATTAGGATATAAGGGATAAATTCATTAAAGTCAAAGAGGGGACATTAAAATGGTCATTTGTCAGATGCCTCTTTGTGTGACCCTAATGGTGGCAAATGGTTCAAGGCTTTTTAAGGTGATTTTTGGAGGGGTTTTTCCTCACAGTTTTTAAAGAACATGGGACCTGATACAAAGCCTGTGTTTTGCATTCATTTCGACACTCCTTGGTTTAAAAATTTGAGACCCTGTATTGCTGTACACAAACAACTTTCTTATTAAAATGTATCTCGAATTTTAGGAATTTGTCTATCTTGAATTAGTTTGAATTTCTTGTTGTTTTTGTGTGTGTGTGTGTGTGTGTGTGTGTGTGTGTGTGTGTGTGTGTGTGTGTGTGTGTGTGTGTGTGTGTGTGTGTGGAATAAAGGACAGCAAATTGTTTAGAGTTAATGTGTTTGTCCTAAACTAAAGAGCTGTTTGAATCCTCTGGCAAAGCAATCCATCCATCAACGCTGAACCCCCACCCCAAACGCACACAAACACACACACACACACACACACACACACACACACACACACTCTCTCTCTCTCTCTCTCTCACGCACACACACACACACAGTCAATGAAGCAAACCTTTGCGCTAGCTAATCCCATTGTATTCACAGCACCATTCCCGCTAAACAATGTCCTAAACCAAACCAACAATCTTGGGCCACCTGCTAGCACAAGTAATAGTCCAGCCAGTGCAGCAAAAAGGGCAACACAAACTTGACTTAAATTGCTGTCTCCCTTGAAACACTGACCAACCTGTAGGATAATAACCTTCGTTCATGGATAGAGGGGATGCCTGGACGCACAAATTTTACTTCTGTGCATGCACACACCAACACAAACAATACAGTATTGACAACAGAAAAAAAAATAATAATCATTGAAATGCTTTTCATCACACACACACACACACACACACACACACACACACACACACACACACACACACACACACACACACACACACACACACACACACACACACACACACACACACACACACACACACAGACATGCGTATCAGATCGTGTTTTCTCTCCTGTCTCTCTGTTTCCCTTGGAGGTCCTCTACCACCTCACCCAACTTTCTGTCACCTCCACCGTACCCTGTTCCCTCTCTGGCCGGGCTTCAGGGACGGCGTGGTGCCGGCCAGGTCGTCATGGGAGACCACTCTCTCCATCTGCCTTTGCTCTCATTAGCCCACCTCCATCATGTATTATCAAGCAGACCTCCGCCACCCCCACCACCCTGGACCCTCTTCAGCATTCTGACAACCCCCGCCCCCCGCTCTATACATAAGCCTGAGATGATAAGTGTCCCCCCCCTTTGTGGTGGCCGGGATAAGACAATGCCACACAGCACTGCAGAGCATCATCCATCTCGTAGGTCATCCATCTAGGGCACAAAAGATGAAATGTGGCCCAAACGCCCGTTTGGGAGAGGTCTTTCTTTGCTCATAAGCAACCGCTTGTAAACTTCTCTGAAACCCTTTTTTTATTTTTTTTTTTTCTTTTGCCAAGGAATACATCTCTCGCTTGTGTGGCCTAATGAGGGAGAAAGTGGTAAGACAAGCATGCAAAAAAAAGATGTAAATGTAATATGTAAAGTGTAAAATGTATTATGTGATTAAAGACAGTGGTTGATTTAAAATAAATGATGTGAGCTTTTGATCCACTTAAGTATTCCACACAGACTATATTTAGACATTTACCAGCTCTTTACATCAGCTGTTTATGCCGAGAGGTTCATTTAAAATTACTTCCGATAATTTATTTCTCTGGAGACGATGATCATTTTCAGAGGATGATCGTTATTGAAAACATCAAGCTAGAGCCAAGTTCGAAAGTAGCAAGTAGATTCCGTTGTAGTGTCGAGATATTTATCGTATATCGTGATATATGTTTTTTCTTGTTATTCCTTCTCTAAGGAAAAAAATGTTTTATCTCAATTTATGTCTCTCTCTCTCTCTCTCTCTCTCTCTCTCTCTCTCTCTCTCTCTCTCTCTCGCTCTCTCTCTCCCTCTCTCTCTCTCTCTCTTCTACAGTATACAAATAGAATCACGTGATGTGTATGATTTTCAGGGAATAATCTTCTTGATTGTGTGCAAAGCCCTGGTGTCCAGACACGGGAAACCGATTAACAGGTTAACCTGAAGCAGGGCTAGCACGGGTTAACTAAACATCTGCGTAAAATGGATTAGGAACTTTGGTCACAATTGCCGTTACCATAGGAAGTGTCACAATGCTCTGCTTCTTTTTTATTTTCTTTCTACTTGATGGATTAAATGTCCTCGTTTGATAAGGTCTTCAAAATATCTAAGATAATAATCTATTTGTTATCATACCATACTAATCGATGCTTTATCCATTACGATAATCAACTTCAAATTGTTGGCACTCCATGTGGCCCACTTTTGGTTACTGACAGGCCACAATGAAATGATCAACAACAAGGCAGTGGCTCCGCTCTCTATATCTTTCTGCAGTTACTGAATGTGTAGTCATGATTAGTTAACGTTCTACAACCTCACATCACAGGTAATCTGGCAAAACGGAGGGCCGACTCGCTGCAACTCTCCCCAATCCGATTGCAATACTGCTCTCGCTGCCTGCAATAAGTTTACTTTCGTGATTCAACACTAATGGTAGTATTACGAGCACCATTTGTGTACTGACCCTGTAACTACAGTGGTCAATGCAGTAATAAAAAATGTTTGTTTAGACGGGGGGAAATTGTCTTTGACTGTTAATTAGCCATTTTCTTTAGCGCAATGTGTGTGTGTGTGTGTGTGTGTGTGTGTGTGTGTGTGTGTGTGTGTGTGTGTGTGTGTGTGTGTGTGTGTGTGTGTGTGTGTGTGTGTGTGTTTGTGTCTTGTTCTTTCAGAATGGAATGAACCGGACCACTTCAGGCTGATCTTGCGCCGACCTGAAATGCACATGAAGGATAAGCCTATAGAGTACACCTGCTGCGGATTTTCCACACTTACTCCTACAGTGTGGCATTTAAGATCCACAACCGGTCTAAGAATATAAACCCCGAAAGAGCAGGGTTCTTGTATTACAGGGTCAGCGTGTGTCTATCTGAGCATCCTATTTACAGATCAATGAGATAGGATTATACTAAGTATCATGATATGCCCAAATCTCCTCTTTCCAGATATCCAGATGTATAATATTATAGGCCTGAGCTGTCAAAGGGGGAGGGAAGGCCCTATGAAATCTCAGACGATCCACACGCTGTTGCAAAAACGTACACTTACACTTAACTGAAAAAAACTTCCAGTTTTGAAAATAAAAATATATTCAAGAGATACGCCAGAACAGTAACACACAATAAATGGTATTGCAATGTGGTGATCTGTTTCTTTGGTATGATTTACTTGTCCCGCAAACCAATCCAGTCGGCACCAGTAACCTGCCGTCCACCCCATTAATAAATTTAAAAAACAGGATCCATTAAACCCTTGAATGCACATCCAACTTGACTTAAATCTCCTGAGTGAGTGACGGCGTCATCTTTTGCATGTCTTCAACCTTGTTCCTCGTTTGTCTTTTGAGGAAGATACTTCCACTAATACCGTCTGTGTACTTCCAGTGACGGAAGAAATATTCAGACCTTTTACTTAAGTAAAGTAAACCCTGACTCAAAACTACTCTCATAAAAGTGAAAGTACCACTATTGTGCCTTAAAGTATCTGAAATTCCTTGCTTTTTAATACTTAAAAGTATAGGTACTTTTCAAATCCAGTGCCCTTGTATAACAGAGCCCATTGGTTTTGATTTATATATATATATATATGAGGCATATATTATACATTTATATTATACTCGTATACTGTATATATTTTTTTAAACATTTATAAGAATATAAATATACAAGTATATATAAATATATATAAATATTTCGATGTATAACTGTCCCTGTGCTTGAACTCATATTATGAGTTCAAGCACAGGGACAGTCCCCATGTGCCACCCCGTGGTGTAACTAGGTACTACTAGCAACCGTTGGCCATACCGCGTTCAGCTCGACGTTTGTCCCCCTACGGCATCCGTCGTTTTACAGTAATCAACGTGTACTACGTATCCACATTATGTAGTGAACTTCCGGTTGGTAAGAAGAAACGTCACAGTCGCGGATTAAAGAGCCTTCTAACATGAGGACATACTAGACCGCAGCCAAACCTATCGCCGCTTAGATTATCCATTACTAACCCGTCACTGATGTCTTCGAGGAGTCATGTCGTCCGATTCGATCTTAGATTTCGAAAACCACCCACATCGCGCTCTGATGAACAGTGACACCGGCACCATCTCCATCGACCAGGACGGCGAGTGGGGTAAGTGTCTCCCCAACGACCGGGGTGAGGGTCCCCAACAGGGGCGGGCTTCCCAGGAGAGCCGTTAACCGTCCGGTGCTTTGGCGCTGTTCCTTATTGCCGGTAAAACACGACTTTATGACAATGCAGCGCTGTCGAAACACTGCTTCCGAATCGACCTAAACAAGCCCCACCGCGCTGGTTGGTAGCGCAACAAAGTGATGCAACCTCTACGCGTCTGGCCGAAGCATGTCTCACTCAGTCAAATCAATTGTGAACAACACGTTACACTATTTGGTTGATTTGGTTAATCGCTCGGACGAAGGCAGACTTGGAAAAGAAAAAAGATAGACTGGTGAAGTGAAGACGAAGGGGTTGAAGAAGTGTGACCCACTCAACACAGAACATTTTATGGATAACCACTTTTTTTTTTTTGAAGCAAAACGTTATTTTATCATTTGAAAAAAAAAATAATCTATGAGCACAAACATTGTTTTACAAAGATGCTGGAAAACCGTGAACACATCGACACAATCTCTGCTCTGGTCGTGTCTTCATATTTACGGCAAATTTTCAGTGCCATGAATGTCCTTAACAATGTAAAAAAAAACAACAACAACAAATGAAAACAAGGAGGCCTTTTCAATATGTGAAAATAATATTCAACCTCACCCCTACTGTTGTTTTGATGCGGACAGCGCCGTTATCTAATATCTACTTAATTGCACTAAATATTATATTATTAAACACTGTTCAATGCTTGTCTTCAAACAGCGTGTTTGAGCCTGTTCGATGAGCTGGAACACTTGGGAGATGCAGATGAGCTTCTTGAGGCCCTGGGCCATGCTGCCTATGTAAGTAGTTATACAGGAGGTTCTCAGTGATAACGCCAGGTTTTAGGACACCTCCATTTTTCCAGTTGTTATTGAAATGTACACAGTTTAATGTCTCAATGTACTCTGAAATTAAAGCATAAAACAGATAAACAATTGGAATGGAACTTTTTGACTCATCAAAGTAGCCACCCTTTGCAGATATAACAGTTGAACACACTCGTGGCATTTTTTCTGCAACGGAGATCAAATCTTGTTGGGAAAGTTCTTCCCAATACTCTTGCAAAAGTTCCCACAAATGTGCTGCACTTGTACTGTAGGTTGCTTTGCTTTCGCCCTTCTGTCCAGTTCATCCCAAACCAACCTCCACCTGCCTTTTCTCCAAGCACTCAGTGTTATATTGTACTTTGCATAACACTGTGTCTTAGTTAACACATTTTAACACGATTGTTCATACAGAAAATACAGTGGGGGGAAAAAAGTATTTAGTCAGCCACCAATTGTGCAAGTTCCCCCACTTAAAAAGATGAGAGAGGCCTGTAATTTTCATCATAGGTACACTTCGACCATGAGAGACAGAATGAGGGGAAAGAATCCAGGAAATCACATTGTAGGATTTTTAATGAATTAATTGGTAAATTCCTCAGTAAAATAAGTATTTGGTCACCTACAAACAAGCAAGATTTCTGGCTTTCACAGACCCGTAACTTTTCCTTTAAGAGGCTCCTCTGTCCTCCACTCCTTACCTGTATTAATGGCACCTGTTTGAACTCATTGTCAGTATAAAAGACACCTGTCCACTTCAACAGTCACACTCCAAACTCCACTATGGCCAAGACCAAAGAGCTGTCAAAGGACACCAGAAACAAAATTGTAGACCTGCACCAGGCTGGGAAGACTGAATCTGCAATAGGTAGGCAACTTGTTGTGAAGAAATCAACTGTGGGAGCAATTATTACAGAATGGAAGACATACAAGATCACTGAAAATCTCCCTCGATCTGGGGCTTCACGCAAGATCTCACCCCGTGGGGTCAAAATGATCACAAGAACGGTGAGCAAACATCCCAGAACCACACGGGGGGACCTAGTGAATGACCTGCAGAGAGCTGGGATCAAAGTAACAGGGCTTCCATCAGTAACACACTACGCCGCCAGGGACTCAAATCCTGCAGTGCCAGACGTGTCCCCCTGCTTAAGCCAGTACATGTCCAGGTCCGTCTGAAGTTTGCTAGAGAGCTTGTCAGATGAAACCAAAATATAACTTTTTGGTAAAAACTCAACTTGTCATGTTTGGAGGAGAAAGAAAGCTGAGTTGCATCCAAAGAACACCATACCTACTGTGAAGCATGGGGGTAGAAACACGTTTTCTGCAAAGGGACCAGAATGAATGGGGCCATGTATCGTGAGATTTTGAGTGAAATCCTCCTTCCATCAGCAAGGGCATTGAAGATGAAACGTGGCTGGGTCTTTCAGCATGACAATGATCCCAAACACACCGCCCGGGCAACGAAGGAGTGGCTTCGTAAGAAGCATTTCAAGGTCCTGGAGTGGCCTAGCCGGTCTCCAGATCTCAACCCCATAGAAAATCTTTGGAGGGAGTTGAAAGTCCGTGTTGCCCAGCGACAGCCCCAAAACATCACTGCTCTAGAGGAGATCTGCATGGAGGAATGGGCCAAAATACCAGCAACAGTGTGTGAAAACCTTGTGAAGACTTACGGAAAATGTTTGACCTCTGTCATTGCAAACAAAGGGTATATAACAAAGTATTGAGATTAACTTTTGTTATTGACCAAATACTTATTTTCCACCATAATTTGCAAATAAATTCTTTAAAAATCAGACAATGTGGTTTTCTGGATTTTTTTTCTCATTTTGTCTCTCATAGTCGAAGTGTACCTATGATGAAAATAACAGGCCTCTCTCATCTTTTTAAGTGGGAGAACTTGCACAATTGGTGGCTGACTAAATACTTTTTTGCCCCACTGTACATCCCTTTAATACAGCTTTATTACAACTTCATATGCCTGGTAGTTGTTGGGAACTGTTTGAATTGTGCATGTTTTGTCAGGCCACGGAGGGTGATGACTTGGACTTTGACATCGACTTGACTCCATGGAACGCAGTGGAGGAAGCCAGTACCTGCACAGGTAAGCGAAATCATAGTCGATGCTTTCATCTACTTTAAAGGGATATTCAAGTTTTATGACTGACTATATGAGTAATATAAGTAATTATATAATACATATAACTAGTAACTTTAACAGAAAATAAAGTCCCTTTTTTCATAACTTCCAAAGTTGATATGACTCTGTTATTTGGGTCAGGCTGCACCCGATTGTTTTTCCCTCGGCCCTTATTCTTCTCGACACTTATCACATGTCACTGTAATGTGATAATGTCTGCTGCTCAGAAACCGTCCAACCCACGGACTCAAATAAGATTTGTATATGGGGCTCTCCACACATGCTGTGGTCCATTGCTACCGGGGTTTTTTGTCCATCCACTTTTAGGTATTATGGAAAATGTTTTTTGGCTAGAACCTGGTATTACGGTAATAGAACGTTGGCGATAACGTCGAAAGCCTATCGCTATTGTTTGTGGCCGCACAATGAGTGCGTGTGCCTGGAGATACCTCATTCTTAACACACAACACACTGTCCTCATAAGACTATGTGGTTTTATTTTACATGTATTTTATTGTGTTCCGTTTCCTCATTAAAGGTTTCCTTAAACAATTAAAGCACCATACATAACAGGGACACTTCCTCAGTCACTCTCTTCCCCCCATCCTTGTTAATAATTAATAACTATTTTAACTATCATTAGAGTAAACTTTATTTGCACTTCGGGTCCCTCACTACGTGGTACAATCCAGTGCCGGTGCTGCGGTCCAAGTTTGATCCACATCACATTATATCTGTAGGCGTAATTAGTGAAAAACTGTTTTCCCATGCCATGTTTTACCTCCGCTTAACACAGTAGCTTGATATTCCCTTGTAAATGTGACGTTTCTTTGGGCGTTTGTCCTTGCTCATCCAGATGGTGAGGTGAGCGTGGACTCTCTCTCACCTGCCCACACCCTGAGCTCGGTTCCCTCGCCTGCTTCAGTGGAAGCTCTCTCTCCATGCTTCTTTTCAGTAAGCCCTTTCCCAAACCCATCAACTAAATTTACACATGCTTTGTTTAACTTACATTTTTCTTGCAAATTTTATTTGTGCTGCTAGAAGGGGTTTGTATTTGTTTTGTGCACATGTTGCTTGGTAGCGTGAGTATTTTCGTACAGTATGTGGCGGTCTTGGAACATAGTCAAGAAAGGATTTCTTCCAGATGGTGCCCAAACGTTCTGTAAAAGTCACCAGCTCTCTGAATATAGATTTACACTTAATCACATACACACACAAACACACACCTGAGATGCTTATTAAACTGCCTTAAACACCTTGTCAAATTGATTATTCACTGGCTATTTATGAAATGCCCAACCCACTCATTAAAAAAGGTGCTGACATGTCACAAACATTAGCATAATTTAGCAGACAGTTGTTTTTACAGCATGTCAAAATGAAGACTGAAGTTCCATCTTTGTTTTGACCCCGATGCTCGGTGCAAACATTAGTCCTCTAGCTGGCTGACTCTAGCCAAGGTCGGGGTTCTTTACTCTAAAGTTGATCAAAACAGCCAAGGACACAGGCGTCATAAAACTAATATGTGAACTCTCTCTGACTCCGAGTAGGCTGTTTATAATTAACCCACTGCTGCTCCTTGTCCAGGACGAGGCTCCGTCCCCCCAGTCGCAGCCCTCTCCCGCGTCAGTCTGCTCAGACTCCAGCGGCTTCTGCGAGGTTCCCACACCCGCCAAGAGGGCCCCGAAAAGGAGCAGCCACGCAGTGAGAGGTGAGATAAGAGGAGGCTATTCATCTCATCATCAAAAATAGATGGTACATGGTTAGTGAAAAGATAGAAGTCTTGAAAGTGCCAAATAAACTGCGTGCATGACTCCCTTTTCTAGTTTTGAGTCATTGTCACAGTCAGTCAAGTTTTGCTTTGCGTTCAATCTAAATATAAATTTCTGCACCGCCAGATGCCTTCCTGTCAGTTGTGTTTCTCTCTATACAGCCTGCCATCTATTTATTCTCTCCCCCTGCTTCCTCACACCCCCAGCCAAACCAGCCCAGCCAGTGAAAAGGCCCATCCAGCTTAGCCCCAAGGTGTCTATCCAGCCCAAACCTGTGATTACAGCTGTGCCCTTGGCTCACACCACTGCCCCCCTGCAGACTAAGACCATTATAATTCAGCCCCTGCAGACCACTGTGCTACCTGTGGTCAAACCAGCTCCGGTCAGCATTCAACCAGCGCCCCCTCTTGGTCAGTACTAGCACTGCACATCAATTCACCTTCTTTTATCACACGCCATATTACATCCGACCTGTGCAATAGCCCAACTGTTTTGTGTTCATATGCAAGATGAAGTGTGTTCATATGTCTCAAATTGCTTTAATGTAAAGAGCTGATTGTATTGTTAGTACTGTCTTGAATTTTATGTCTGTATTATATCTTTTGGCCAGTAGGTGGCCCCTTAACCCTATGTTTAAATGTCTTTTTTGTTCTTTGTTTTGTCTTAATGTTAAAGTGAGTTATTTACAGTTTGAAACTCTCTGTCTGTTTTAAAATTTCACCTTAAAGCACCGACTATTATTTAATCTGCAAACTTTAAGTGAGTGGAAGTTATTCTCCAGGCTCCTGCCTGTGTGTTTGGTCGACAGTTCATCTTGGCGATGAAATAGTTTAGGTCACGGCCTCCCAACCTTTGTCTTCCGCCCCCCCTTCTTGCATCTAAAAAAAGGCCCTGCACACACACACTCACACATAACCTAAGCAAAAAGAACAGATCCCCCCCCCCCCCCCCCCCCCCCACCACCACCACCACCACCACCAAAAAAAACCCGCAGAATTTCCCCGGATCAATGAGGTGTTATCTTGTCTTTTTTTAATCTTATTTTTGAAAATCTCAGAACACATAAGTCCCAAGGGCGGCCTGGACTGCAGGAACCACTGGGAACCACTACTTGACATTACATGTGGTTGACGTTACATGAAAATGCTCCATGTAAATATGATTGCAAGGTCAAAAACCTCTTACATCAGTGATGTGGGCGGTGTCTCCATATTCTCAAAAACATTTTACTGTGGAGCTGACAGAAGTTGTGATCCTTGTTTGGTTTTATGTTCAGTCTATTGCCAAATTACAACATAATTGATCTTAAATACAGGTAATAAAATCTAAAATATAATGTTTGTTTTATTAGCTTGCTAAATATAAAATTCAATGAGCGCTCTTGCATTATGACACACTTCATTAGTGGCAAATGACAGGGAAATTCAATGGGGCAAATAGGAAAGTTATTGTGGTAGGTGATCAACACAGCCAAAACAAATCATTTTAGCACTGCACGCACATTCTTTATTACCCCTGGACAACGCTTCTCGCCCGTCAGTGCTGACAGGTTGTTTAGTATTAGAGGCGTAAGCCCTCTGGGCTGATAATGAGGGACGGTTCCTGGCACAGACTAACTGGAGGTACTTAGACCAGGGTTAGGCTAAGCACTGGGTGTCTCCCAGAATCACCACTGTAAACTTTGGACAAGGCAATTATAAATTCCAGTGTTTTTGTTTTTGTGGTTTTGTAAGTTTCTTGGTGTTAGACACACACACACACATGCGTCTAATGGTTTCATACCAAATGACACACTTTGATAAAGAATGCGAGGCTTACCACAGATTAGCACGGTAAACATCTTTTCCACCTGTACCTTGAAGTCCTATTAAAGCCCAGGGGTTTATGCAGGTCACTAGATGTGAATGGGTTCCAGAAGCTGCCGTGTACCATCTGCAGTGAAGGCTTTTTAAGAGCCAGCTGGATAAGGCTTTCCAGCTAGAGTTATTAGAAGATGAGTGGAAGAAGACACAAATATAGGGGAAAACACACAGAGGAATAGCACATACTTATGCTATTGCAGACAAGGCTAATCATAAGGAGAAAATATATTATCACAGTAAAACTACGCTCTACCAATTTGAGTGTTTATATGTTCTGTGTGTCTTTGTCAGGGCGTTGTGTGGTGCTGTCTCAGCCAGGCCAAGTGCTCCAGATCCAAACGCCCCAGGCTGTTCCTGGCCATGTGGTCACCATACCAGCCCTGGGCCAGGACAGGCCAGCCCCTGTTTCCGCTCCGCCAGTGGTCCCCGTCACCCTCCGAGCCCCCTCCTCAGACGATGATGTAAGTCCCGCCAAGCTATCTATGCACCATGAATGCATCGTTGTGACCAAGTGACACAACAAACATGACAGATACCACTACGCATGCGTTCAGGGAGAATTCTACCCTGATGTTTTTCGGGTAGAAACAGGCAGGGCAGGTTATTGATTGATTACTTTTAAGGTTCCATTAGAACCTAATATGAATTGTTTGCAGAGCCCAACAATTGGCAACCATGCCTGTTGGTTGCCAATACTGACAAAATTATTGCCAAATTTTAATCTTTTCATAATTGTGTGATAATGGTTCTATATAATTATAGTCAATATTTCAATATACTTGCTTTCACCATTTTAATTTAATTACAGAGTAAATCAATGCGGCAGGTTAATTCATTTTCCTTGGCATAACTTAACAAACATACAGAGGAGTCCCACACCTATTTTTCTGTGGTTGCCAAATGGTCAGTAAAGGTGAATCAGAGTATTATTTATAGATATTATGGGAGTTCTCTGCTCAGCATCTTAATTAATAATGTTTGTTTGAGCGAAGCATGGTAGTCCAATGAATGCCACAGCTCACATAAGATTTGTTTATGTTTTGCCCTTCAGCGCTATGTTAAGAAGCGTGGAGACTAAGGAAAGAGGCTGTTCCCAAGGTCAAACTAAATCAGTTTCAGGCTAATTCAAATCATGAGTTGAGATCAACTCTTACACAATGTCTCTCTTCCTCTACAGTGTGTGTGTTTTCTTGTTTTGTCTTGTTTTTTTTAGTTGCTTGCTTTAAAGGGAGGTAGAATTCAGTTTATCCTTCTCATTTTTCTTAGCAGTAATGCTGTCAATTGATTATGGTTTTCACCTCTCTTGAGATAAATTCTCTGGTGCAAATTGTTATTACTCCACACTTAAAAGAAAAGATAAACATGGTCAGGGGTGTAACTAAATCAGAATGTTTCACATTTTTGTTTTTATGTGTTGTGGCAAACCGTGCTGTTACATCAATTTAAAAGAGAAAAAAACACTAAATGATTAACTTCTTGAAGGTGTTGTATTTTCTGTTACTATAGAGGAGTTATCTTTTATACTCACAAATAGATAACATTTTAAGACTTTATCACTGTAACATCCAAAATGCTGGTGTGTCCCTTTAACCTACAGTTTACGTACTGCAGTGCATATACTTTGGATGATTCGAAACAATGTTGTGTTTGCGCTGCTCACAGGTTGCCAGGGATACTTACTACAACATACATTGTGTCATCCCACCCTATATTTAGTATTTTATATTTCACAATCCATTAAATTTAATGATCGTGCAAAAAAAATGCCAAGGGAGAAACAGTCACATAGTATTATTCATGTATGTTATTAATTTTTTTCCACAATCCTTAATAAAAATATGATTTATTCCACCACTTCACTTGTCAAGAAAGGCAGTACAAACAATTAACTTTACAAAAGAGCATTGCATGTTGAATTACAACATCAGAAGTGAGGAAAATATTTTTTTAAATATATCCTTAAATGATCTAGTCTGACGTGATGAATTAGTTATAATTATATATGATTATGCTCCAAAAGAATCCATGGATGCCATGCTCCAATGTTTTCCAATAAACCTCCCATAGGAAGCTTATTGGAACAGCACAGGCATTATGTAATGGTAAATAATTTTAGGACTGTGTCATTCAAGGACATGCACTTTGTGATAGAACAAAGGTCTCTTCCAGTACTTTGCTAAAGGATGATGTCAGGACAGCTGCAGTGGACAGATGATGCCGGTGCATACTGTGCTCATACGCACCGAAGTGATCTGATGTGCGGCATTTCTTCTTCACACACTCCTTCCTGCATGGCCTTGATGATGACAGCTCAGGACAGTCACAGTCACACGACAAAGCTTTTAGGAGATCTTTAGGGGACTAATTAACCACGGCCGTGCCTGCCTGACAGACCATTACAAGGAAACCTTGTAATTGCAGCACTCGCTCTTTTAAACATTAAGCAATGTGGTTTCTCAGTGGAAACCTCTGTCTTATATTTGGTGGGAGAGTTCATTACGCCCTGTTAAAGGCTCAGGGCTAGTTAGCTCATCTTAGTTCCTATTCACAGTTGTTAAGTTCTTTTCGACCTGTGTGCGTTCTTACCCTTTGAATCCCAATGGGATCTGGTGTGCAGCCATGGAACTATCACGATTTCCAGGCTCTTGTGATTTTCTCCAGTCTGACCTTTCAACAAACTCTCACTCTCTCTACATCCACTCTACATTTGTCTAATAATTTCCTTGTTCTTTGTTCAAACTTTGTATTTTTTTTTTTTACGCGCTAGGTGACTTTGACGTGACATTGAAGTGAGGGGAAGTGAATCGGTGGATGATTTGATGTCTTTGTGCATTACACTGAACCATTCTTGTTACATTTGTGGTATAGAATATAATTGTAATTTACATGATAGGTGGTTATTTTTGGCCCAAAATGTTACTCCACCAGGAAGATGAATGTGATTATAACGTTGTTCAGGGGATGGCCACATGTGACTTATGAAAAGTCCCGACTCCCAGTTTCAACATTCTCTTTTAGCAGTTGGCTCACATTTTATGAGGCAATTTTTCATAACGAACACCCAAAAAGGAATAAGTGGTTGTTGTTGTTGTTTTTATTATAATGAATACTGACATTTGACCTCTGGCTGTAAAAACACTTGGCTCCTAAAATGGCTGAGAAGGACTTGTCCAATTATCAGGGGCATAATCAAATCTGGAGAAGCGTTTGTTGTGCCAGACCTCAAGATCACTCGCATAGAATTCTAAGCCCCAGAGGCCGAGACAAACAAGTGGTCATTTGTGACCAGGCTGAGCAGGTAAATAAAGTTTACAGTAAGTAATTAAAGGGAGGAGTTAAGCACATTAGTTGTGAGAGAAAAACATTAAATTATGTAGAGGTTTTGGAAGTCACACCTCTGTGAAAGCATTTTCCAGGTTCTCTTGAGAAACTAGTTGATGGAAGTTTAAAAAGGGCAGCCAAAGCAGCATTGTTGTAAATCAACTAGAGTGTTAAAATTTCAGTTATGTAAAGGGAAATCTGATTCCCCCATTTCTCATTCAGTATTGAGAGGATGCTATCTTATGATTATAACAATTATCTCTGACAGACAGTACCAACCACATCCACTCCCACAGCTCTGTGGGAGCCGTACCATAAGGAATTTGCCATATTTGAATGAATCTGCAATGGTGCGCCAAAATTACATGAGCCATATGATTTTTGTTTGTACATGTATTTATTTGTTAGTGTTCACTGCAGCTGTGTTCAGGTTATAAGCTTGTTGATTTGGCAACAGCACAGTAGTTAACAGTACAGTCTGGGGGTTTGGGAAAGAGTGCAAAATAACAACGACATGCATGTGCCAGCTGTAAATACATTTTGTATGTCCGTCACCCTTTCTGTGTGTACCACTTCCTGTGTGTCCATGTGTATGCAGTGTCTTGGTCTAAAGTTAGGCTCTATAAGCCTGGCTGTGAAACGGCTGCTAATGATTACATATTTCAGACAGGTGTCCTGCAGGATGGGGTATTTGTGACAGCGGTAAACAGCCATCATGGATTGGGTCACTGTAATATAACGGGCTCCTACACATTCAGGGATTTAGCCAATGTGTTCTGGGCTGTAAATCAGACCAGGCTGGTTGTGTTGGCATCAAAACATCCCTCCAACACAACTAGGAAGGAAGCCCGGAGAAAGTGGTGCCATCCTGGCACAGTGCACACGTGTTAAGCTATCAAGGTGATTTGAATAGGAAAATGTTCTGTATAATGGTTGAATTTCTCTGTTATTTTTTTCCCTCTCATATAAATTCATTGCACTACTTTGTTGTTTTTTCCACTCTATGAGTTTTGAATAGTTTGGATAGTTTGATTGATATTGAAAATGACACACTCTGTAATGCTAAATTGTATAGGCAAGTTCTAATGCAAAAACCTTATGCGTGGTATTGTACAGAGTACAGTTGAACGGGACAAGAAAGGTGAAAAACCCCCAAAGCTAAAAACTTACCCATAGCTTAGAGTATTACTTTTATATTCTTCAAGGACCATACTGGTGTCAAATTTAGTTTTAGCCCATTTACTAGTCGGCACACACATCTCACACCTCTGACAATTCCCCTGATGATTTTCATTCATATTTTTAAGGTTATTTTAGGGTTTTTTGGAAAATGGCTGATGTGCATACAGACTAGAAAACAGGCTATATGTTACAGATTTTGGTCTCATGGTCTTTCGATATCTGCTGGTGAGACTGATTGTGTTCCTGTCCCTCACCTCACCCTCATACTTTTGGAAAAAATGTTTACCTTCAAATCAATCCACCTGTGGAACACACGTGCCACTGTTAACAGTCTTTATGTCCTCTTGTTAACTGGAGCTGTTTTCATCCTTCCTTGTTAAAGTAAGAACCATCTATTAGAATGGGTTTAGTGGTCGTCACACACTTCCTGCAGAATTGACCCTTGCCCTCCTGAATGGAAAAGGAGTGTCTCTAAACTGCAGGGCGGCGGTCAGGTGGATGGTTATTGGGCTGTTCAATTGCCAGTATGGGCATGCTCTCCACCACTTGTTTCTGCACATTTAATGTTTGTTATGCAGGCATTTTATTCGTTTTTTTCAGCTCCACCCTGCAACAAATTAACATCTTCATTCTCTCCCATCTTCTTCCATTTTTTTTTTCAACTTTTTTCTTTTTTAATCTAAGGACAGATGCAGGTCACACAGTGTAAAATTAAAGCAGTATTTTTCCTTCCATTTTTCTTCAGAAAAACTTTTCAGTTTGACCACCACTACAGAGGCTCTTGTTAGTGGTGTAAAGTCAACATCAATGCTGTCTTTTCTTAATGACTCAAAAATAAAAAAGTAGAACATTGCATCAAGGACTGTGAAGGCGATATTATTGTTTGTCATGTTTCAGTCGCATTGTATCGTCCTGAAATTATACATTGACAATTATGTTGATGTTAATGAGGAAAAGTTGTGATCATAAAATATGAGGACTGAAGGATTTCAGCGAGTT
Source organism: Zeus faber (assembly GCF_960531495.2). Classification (NCBI taxonomy): domain Eukaryota; kingdom Metazoa; phylum Chordata; class Actinopteri; order Zeiformes; family Zeidae; genus Zeus; species Zeus faber. Next base: position 46,729,303 of record NC_137193.1, read on the forward strand.
TATTGGTCTGATGTCATACATTTCCACACAGTGTAATATGATTAAATGTCAGCTATGTTCATAAAACTGGGCTTTCAAATGTATACGTAGATATTGTGACCTATGTGGATATGCTGTAAGATTTCCCTGGACTATCGTTAAACTAAATTCTTTCATATTGCCCAGCCCTCGTTGCTACTCTACCATCTTGGCCCCCTCTCCCACATTCTTCTTCTCAGCCCTATTGTCGTGGTAATGTGGAGTTCCCCACAGCCCGGCTCGGTCTCCTGGTAGCCGCTCTCTTACAACGTTCCCAGGCTCGGCCCAGTGGCATGGCTCCCAGATCAGGGCCTGAGACAGAGGGTTGTTTCTCAGGAGACAGAACACAAATACAGGGATCCAAATAACTTAATCACCAGCAGGGCCATTAGGGCCAGGCTTACTGCGCACAGACTGCCTGAGGAGATGTTTGGGGAAGGGTGGTCGAGGAACAGCCGAGAACCAGATGGACAACGAAGGTGTTTGGCTCATTATGTCCATTTGGTCATTTTTTATTAACATTTGCATACAGAAACTCCCCTTTTTTTTTTTTTTTTTTGTTTTCGGAACTTAAAAAAAATCCTTAAATTTATCTCTAATAAGATCTGTGCTCTTAAAATATGTATATTTATTTTTAACAGTTCCTTGTGGGAAACCCTGGACAGTTTGGATTATGTGGGGTTTTTTTTTTTTTTTTTTGTTTTCAATAAACAAGTCCATTTTGCCTGAAGTCAATGAGGATGCAAATCCTCTTGTTTATTTATAGATTAGTTCAATCCCGCAAAGCACAGACCACAGTAAGTAGGAACAACTACAACTGCACGCAAGCCTATAGAATATATTCTTGTCCAATGTTTATGTATGTGATTTAAACTCATTCCTCATGGAGTGACACGCCCCGTAAATGCATCCTCCGGCACGGAAAGAGCAGGGCCCTCGCACCCTATTCTCAGAACACTCGATTTGCCTCGGTGAGCATGACCCCTCTACTCCCACAGAGGATGTAGGTGTAAATATTTTCCTGTGAATTATGAGCGTGCACACTTAACAGTATGAGCTCCTCAGAGCAAAGTAAAAATGCGTTCACAGCAAAGAGTGTGTTCACTCCTGGACACGTCTCCAACATGTGTTTATTATTCTGCTCTGTAATGAGCGGGAGCATCAGCACCCACAGAAGTCTCCTAACGCACTAAAGTGCAGTATGCCAGGCTTTTTATGTCCACCCCCCCAAACACACACACACACACACACACACACACCCATACTCTGTCAAATTTCTTATCAGTTATATCTCTCCTATGTCTCCATTTCATACTTTGTTTAAGAACTACATTCCTGAGTGCTGTCCACTGGTGCTGTGTTCCAGATGCCTTGTACATGTGGATCTGAATGTGTCTGGAAGCCGGTGAAAGTGTGAGGTACACTGCAAAGAAGAGTATGTACACTAGTAAGGAAGAGGACACTCAGGGATTTGTCATCGGCTAGAACAAATCATATTTGTCGGTGTATATATGTGAGATTGATGCCTATTTTTGTCGCGTCTTGCACTTTTTTTGCAGCCTCTCTGAAACTCCCTTGCCAAAGTTGTCTTAAGAATGAACCTATCATCCTGCTGCTCGACAGGTGTTACATACAGGAAGTTTGCAACATTTCTTGGCACTCTCCCAGTTGTTTAACTCAGCTCTGCCCCTTCAGCCACGGCTTTACCGCTTGTTGCAATGTTCACACATCCAGATGTGCTATTTATATATGCAAATAATCTCACTTATCAATTTTTTTGTTTCACTCCTCTCTTTCACACTGTCTGTCTCGTAAGTCTAAGGTATCCCAGAGGCAGCAGAGAATGATAAAGAACCGCGAGTCGGCATCGTTGTCGCGAAAGAAAAAGAAAGAGTACCTGCTGACGCTGGAGGTGCGCTTGAAAATGGCACTCTCTGAGAACGAGGTGCTCAAGAACGAGAACGGCAGCCTCAAAAAACAGCTGGAAGGGCTGCTCACTGAGGTGAGGAATCAGGATGGCTGTGACACACTCTGGTGCTGGGAATTTGACAAGGTGGCTTATAATTAACACGTAACTGTTCCCCACAGAACACAGTGCTGAAGACCTCGGCACCCAAGAGGAGAGCTGTGTGTCTCATGGTGGTTCTGGTGTTCATTATGCTCAACGTCGGACCAATGAGGTGAGCGAGCAACACAAACTGTCGCCGTGGATGCCCCATTTTAGCAAAAAGATTTCCTCTTGAAGGCTTCATAAATCACACTGGATGTCTGACACGAAGCCTGGGAATGTGTTTAACTTTGCGGCCAGCTCTGCCTGCACAGCAGCCGCTGTCTGCGCTCGTGTTTGCATCTGGGCCTTTTTCTGTGTGTGTCACGTTGGGCTCTCTATTGGAATGCAAGATATATCTACATTAGAGGCCAGGCTCCATTGGCACTTAAGTGCCACCCAGTGCAGTGATAATGTTAAAAGTGTGTGTACTTCTGAGTATGTGTGATGCAAGACAAAAGGTTAAGATGTCTTTTTATTCTCAATGTTTTTAGAGTCCCATCGCAGGTTCTATTTTGATGTAACCATTTTGACCATTTTGAGACTGCATATGAAGGGGTGCGAGGTAGACTGTGTCTGCCACGGAAGTATTTCTCCTTTTTTTTACAACGTGAGCTCGTTCTCATCTAGGACAGTTTCAGTCGTCAACCGTACAAAGGACTTATGTCTAATTACATAAACTCTAACATTGAGTGCAAAAACACGGAGACGCCGCGCTGCATACAATACCCCGCAGTATTATACAATACTAACTGGTCGGAGACCTGGCCGTAAGTCCGAACAGTCGTTTAACAGGCAGGTTGTTAAGTGAGGAGTACCTGTATGTATTATAACTGCTTAAATTTTGATAAAGAAAGTAAAATGATCACCAGTTAATTTACAACTTATAACATGATTTTTCAACCCATTGACAAATTCCCATAGTAATCCGCATAATCAAATACATCATAGGGTTCGCTTTCACACAATGTCCCGTACCTTGGGCTTATGATAAATAGTCCTGGCCGCATTACCGCCGTAACCGCGGTATTGAGCTCATTACCGTCCTCACCGCAAATAATATGTTTTTTTGTATTTCGTTTTTTTGCTCTTGAAAGTTATGGAGGATATGAAAACACAATAACCATTGCTAAGTTATCATCATTGTCTGTCTTCCATGCTTTGCAACTTTTCAGTTGCTTTGCTCGTCACTTGAGCTTTACGTCCCGCGCGTGAGGGGCAGGATAGTCCATTAAACATATGGGGGATTTATTTTGTGTGTGTCATATTACTAAATATTTCTGGGGCTGTACCCAACTCAGAATTTTGTCAGGCAAAGGCATTCAGCTGTTCAATGAGAATATGAACGGGGCACAGCTCTCCGTGATCAGGGCGCACACAGCGCTGTGTCTGCGTCGATTCACACACATAAAAATGTATTTATAATTCCCCATTGAAATGTTATCCCTGTCCATTTTGTATTCTTCTGTCTGTTTATCCTGTTATTGTAATGCACACTGACTAGGGGGAAAAAAAAAAAGTGGTACATTTGGGTTTGAATGCACATGAGCGCTGGTCTTGTGTGGGTTATGCAGACAGGATCAGAGTTCAGGCTGTGACTTAAAAGCCTGCTGTTCACAGGATGTGGGTTACAAGGAATGTGGCTGTTATTTCATTCCATTAAATTGTTTTTCTTTTCAATGAGTTTTCTTTCATCTAAAGTCCACTAGATCTGCCTACACCCCTCTCCCCCTGTTGTCCTCCACCTACCTCATGATCTTCCCTCACTCCGCAGTCTGTTTAAGGGTGGCCCCAGCTCCAAGCTGCACCCTGGCTCCATGCAGCACAGTGGCCGACACCTGCTGGGTTTCTCCCCAGATCCAGAGGCTGAAGTGGGCCCCCAGCCCATTGATGGAGGCCCCGCTCAGACGTCAGACAGGTAATGAGCTCAACCACCAGCACTTTATTTACCCACCATGTCTGCGTTGGACCAGGATGCACCTGTGCCTGTGCCTGGGCCCTGGGCATGGTCACAAATGGGACAGCTTGTTACCAGCACATGCAAAGTGTGTGCCAGCCGATGACTGACTCTGTTGCAAAGCCCACCCATAGAAAGCCTCCAGGCACGCTAGCCAGGAAATAGAGATTTGAGAAACTGGGGGAGGTGGGTGTGGGTTGGGACTGAAGCTGTAAGTAACAGTAACAGTTTATTGTTTTAATGAGTAATAGATTTTGTTTTTCCTCCCAGGAAATGTGACACCAGTCCACCAGCCTCATTTGTAAATTGCTTGAATAACATTCTTGTCTGGTTCCTTACCTGGTCCACTGCTCTGCCTGGCTGAAAGTGATGTTTTTCACTGTGTTTCATGCTTCTTGTGTCTACATGGCACTGCCAGTCTGTGTTGTGTCAGATCTACATGTAGGGTAGGTCATGTTTTAATTCAAACCATCTCAGGTTACCCGGCAGTATTTTATAACGCTGGCAGGAAGGAACACATTAGCCTTTACAGAGCAGTGACAGAACCGAGGAAGACTGTGATGGGGGAGATATGCAACCCAGGCTTGGGTTACCTTTAAGCAGAAGTGTGTGTGTGTGTGTGTGTGTGTGTGTGTGTGTGTGTGTGTGTGTGTGTGTGTGTGTGTGTGTGTGTGTGTGTGTGTGTGTGTGTGTGTGTGTGTGTGTGTGTGTGTGTGTGTGTGTGTGTGTACGTGTACGTGTGTGTACGCCCGTGTACGTGTGTGTACGCCCGTGTACGTGTGTGCACGCCCGTGTGTGTGCGTGTGTGTACGCCTGTGTGTGTGTGTGCGTGTACGCCTGTGTGTGTGTGTGTGCGTGTACGCCCGTGTGTGTGTGTACGCGCCCGCCCGTGCGTGTGTGCGCGTGCGTCCGTGTGTGTGTGTGCCCGTGTTGTAGTTAACACTGAGGCCTCAGATAGAGTTATGGTCAGACCTCCATGTTCTGACATATTCTGTCTTGTGGAACCATTTCCAGATCGTTGAGTAACTGGATCGCAGGACATAGTTAGCGTGGGGGCTTGGACCTGGGGGGGCCCAGGGGAGAAATTATGGCTCTGACTGCAGTTTTAGCAACAAGTCCCCTGCAGGTGGGCACTGGCTGTGGACAGCTTACATCATCACCTCAACCCACATAGTTCAGTCACACTGAGTTATTACTGTATGTTATTGTAGCCACAACCAACAACATCCAAATAGGAGAGTCATGCAATGCATTGTTCATCTCCAATATATGGAATTCTATGACATGCTATCAGCCAGTCTTTTTGGACCTCCCTTTTTGTCTGTAATGATCTGTAATTATACGTAGTCTGCTGGTTGTTACTGCCCATTACATGCAGCATGTTTATGATTAGATGAATTCCTAGATAAGTTAGATCTAAAATAATACTGCCATGAAGACCATGGGCTTTGTATGTTCCCTTGAACTTGTAGTTCTCAGTAAAGCCTCTTTTCAGAGAATTATCCTTGAATTCTGGTCTCACTACTTTGGCAACCTCCCATTAGAACGCTGTCCTCTCCCTTCCAAGTGTCTTCATGCTTTCTTCAATTTTCAAACTAAAATATTGGACTTTTGGTACATGGACTGAACCCAGAACACAAAAGGTGCTAGAATAAGATTCTGTTTCTGTGGTGCAGCAGGACTAGGACCAGGATTTCTCTATGTACAGATGTGGACAAATTTGGTGGTACCCTTCGACGAAAAAAATAACCCACAATTTTCTCTAAAATAACTTGAAACTCATAAAAGTAATTGCCATTCATCATTGCTTATTCCATATTTGATAGAAATCAGACTTTGCTTTTGATTTTTGATTCGACAGAATGTTTTACATAATAAAACTAATTAAAATGGCATGGACAAAAATTGCGGGACCCTTATAACCTAATATTTTGTTGCACAACCTTTAGAGGCAATCACTACAATCAAGCGATTTCTGTAGCTCTCAATGAGACTTCTGTACCTGTCAACAGGTAGTTTGGCCCACTCTTGCTCCAGCTGTCTCAGGTTTGAAGGGTGCCCTCTCCAGACTGCATGTTTCAGCTCTTTCCATAGATGTTCGATAGGATTCAGATCAGGGCTCATAGAGGGCTCACTTCAGAATAGTCCAATGTTTTGTTCTTATCCATTCTTGGGTGCTTTAAGCTGTGTGTTTTGGGTCATTATCCTGTTGGAGGATCCATGACCTGCAACTGAGACAGAGCTTTCTGACACTGGGCAGTACGTTTCGCTCCAGAATGCCTTGATAGTCTTGAGATTTCATTGTGCCCTGCACAGATTCAAGGCACCCCGTGCCAGACGCAGCAAAACATAACTGAGCCTCCTCCATGTTTCACAGTAGGTATGGTGTTGTTTTCTTTGAAAGCCTCATTTTTTCGTTTGTGAACATAGAGCTTATGTGACTTGCCAAAAAACTCCAGTTTTGACGCATGTGTCCAAAGGACATCCTCCCAGAAGCAATGTGTCTTGTCAATATGCATTTTAACAAATTCCAGTCTGGCTTTTTTATATTTTACATTCAAAAGTCGAGTCCCTCTTGGTGTACTTCCATGGAGCCCACTGTCACTCAAAAAGCGACGGATGGTGCGATCAGACACGACTGTACCTTGACCTTGGAGTTCAGCTTGTACCTCTTTGGAAGTTGTCCTTGGCTCTTTTTCTACCATTAGCACTATCCTTCTGTTCAATCTGGAGTCGATTTTTCTTTTGCGGCCGCATCCAGGGAGGTTGGCTACAGTCCCATGGACCTTAACATTCTTAATAATATTTGCAACTGTAGTCACAGGAACATCAAGCTGCTTGGAGATGGTCTTATAGCCTTTACCTTTAACATGCTTGACGTTAATTTTCTATAACTTTCTGATCTCCTCAGACAACTCTCTCCTTTGCTTTCTCTGGTCCATGTTTATTGTGGTGCACACAATGAAACCAAACAGCAGAGTGACTACTTTTCTCCTTTAAAATAGGCTGAATGACTGATTATAAGATTGAAGACGTGTGACACCAGTTAAAGAAAACAGTTCGTTTGAAATATCACTATAATCCAATTATTTACAATCTTTTCTAAGCGGTACAACAAATCTGCCCAGGCCATTTTAGAATATTATTGATCTCTTTAGCAGTAATTTATCTCTTTTCACAGTTTCTTTGCTTAACTCAAGATTTCAAGATGCACAATATGTTCTAGACTGAACACAATAGCTACCTAATTTCTACTTGACTAACTAACTGAAACTAACCAACAAATTTGTCCACGTCTGTATGTAAACCTATCACTTAGTAAATGACAAGGTGAAACGAGTGTGTCTTCTCATGCTGTTACTATAGTTACGGGGCGCAGCAGAGGCCTGCAGTGTGTTTGGCTCACGGAGCTGATTTTCTGTTCAGAGGGAACATTTAAGCGTGAAACAGTGAACTGCAGTTTAATGTGACAGCACAACAAGCTTACTGTAATGATGTCAAGCTTCCAAAAGTGATTCACAGTCCATATCCATTGTAACGTCCAAAACACTCTGTGCAACCCCTGCTCACTCTCTTTTTTACGTAAAAAATGTTCAGATATTTTATACATTCTTGTATGTGTAGATTCTTTTCTCTATCATCAGATCCTACACAGGCCAAACTGTACTCTACTCTTTCTTCGTAGATGATCTCGGTTTGATCTTGGTTGTGATTACTAAATGGCTTTTCTATGCGTTTTGAAGCTGCAGGTAGTTATTTTTAGATTCATGCTGAATTGGCGGAGATCATAATTCAATTTAATATCTTGGAGAGTCTATGGCTGGAAATAAAATGGATATGACCACAATGATCTGCCGTAGAGCTTTAATATTCTGTTCGGGCTGTTACTGTAATATTAGCAGCGGCTGCATGTTGACACGTGGAATCAGGGATTCTGTGCACAGCATTTCAAAGCCTTCATTAGGTCACTCTGAAAGTCCGCCAGTTGTGCACATGTTAAGTGTCGAATCATTTTATTGGTTTACATTTCAACGGAGATTTAATTGTCTCCGCATGGATCATTCCCGGGTTCTCTTTTGGTGGTTTCTGCAGCATGTCACTTTTACCCGACTCCCCGTGACCTTTTCACCTACGCTCAGATGTTTACGCAGTCAAGGCGCTCTCTCGACATGTGGAAAGTGTTGTTTTGTCTTACATTTTTAACATCATCAGAAACATTACTTTTTTTTTTTTTTTTTTTTTTTTTATATATAACTCTGCCTCTTGTCCCCCCTCCCCACCCGGTCTTTAGATCAGAGGATAAGGCCCTGATGGTGGTGAAGGATCCCACTTTCCTCAGACCCCCTCCTCCCTGCCAGCCCCCCGTCAACAGGACCAAGTGCATGGAGTCAGTACCACATTTAAAGCCTCCGTTCACATATTTTCTCACCCTTCTTCATGAAATGGATGGAAACGTGTATATTGAACACAGAGATTCTGCTTTTGTCTTCAGGATGGCTCATGAGCTGAGGGGTTGGGTCCACCGGCACGAGGTGGAGCAGACCAAATCCAGACGCATGAACAACGTCCACCACAAACCCACCAGGACCATCCTGGTAAGTCACAACCTCTCTTGTCCTTTAGGAACAAAGTCATCATCATTTAATTCATTTATTTGTTATATGTTTATGTTAGAATTTAATCAGACGCGTGAGCCAAACCAAAATCTGTATTTTTCATCACTGGTCTACATCTACTTCCACCCTTTTTTTTTTTTTTTTGTCCTCCACCTCTTGGACTGAGTTTAATCCGACAGTCCTGAGAAGGTAAACCCACTGGTAGAGGAGAGCTGTGGGATTAGTGTCCGCCTGTTTTTTTTTTTTTGTTGTTTTTTTTCCATTCGTGCTATTTTTCAATCTTTCACAATGAGCGAAAGGTTACCAGCAGCTGCTGTCAACAGTTTTGAATAAGTGAATTGTCAATATTCATATTCCTATAGACCGAACGTTGACTGAACTGGTTAAAACACATTTGTTCTCCAATTTGCATTTGACTGATATTAACACACACGGCTACACAAAACTACAGCCACGTTGCTACCTTTCAACTACCTGTTTTTCCAAGCAAGACCCAACTACCCAGGTCTGATACCAAAATATATCAGGACCGCTGAGTTTTATTTTTAAGCGTTGACAGCTTTGTAGCTCCCCTCCTTGGCTTTAATGAGAGCAATCCCACCCAAGCTAAGAACTTGTGGATGCTGTTGATGTGAAGCTGTTCACCTGACTTTCTCACACCCATTTAGTATCAGAGTGATCCGCGCGTCGTCAGCAGCATAGATCGGAGCAAAGGTTGATGTGATATATGCTGGATAGATTGATTCGGATATTTGATATTGATGCATATTTAGTTTCATTTATTTGTCTGAACTTTTCAGTCCTGTACAAACCAGTAGAAGCCTTTCTTTCACCGCCTTCAACTGTGCCGGTGCTCTGTGCGCTGGGAAACGTCCAAGACGGCGCACACAGCATAACGGACTAAATTCAGTGTAGAAATTGAAGAAGTTCTGATTCCGACCTGTATGGGAAAGGTCAAACCAAACAAAGTTGTGTTTTCTTCCGTATGTATTAAACATCCCCTAGAATGTTACTGTAAAGTACATGTACTCTCCCCCTGAAAGGTATGATGTTATCTATTGACCCTCTCATTTGTAATTTCTTTGACTATGTAATATAGGATAGATTTTATGGTATTTATGTTATTATGCAGTTTGCGATATTATCTTTTTGTTAGTATTGTCGCTGACTGGTGCTGTTTAATTGAATCCATTTATTATGATTAAATGTAGGGCTTAACTTGCAGTTGCATATTTTTTCTCAGAATAATACTCAACTAAATTCATTCGATGACCCAATTTCCATCTTTGGATGAAAATGAAAGAGTTCTGATTGATCACTGACATAATTGATTACAAAATAATCAGTAGCAGAGCTTAATAATACAGTTAGCTTTTTGGTTTTTTTCTTTCTTTCCCCCGTCCCTCCTCATCTTTTTTTAATCTTGTTTCATTAAAAGAAAGCCGTGGATAAGGGAGTCGACGTTGGCCAAATAGTGACAGTGCAGTACACAGAAAACCAAGCAGAAAAGTAAGTAAAAGGGTTTTAACTTGCATTTGCGTATAAGCTTCCAAGCTTCCAAGCTTCCCTTACAGTCTGTTTGGCTTTGTTATTTTCAATTATTTTTATGTGACTTTGATTTAATGGTGCTTCTGGTGATATCCATATTCTCATCTGATGAATTTATAACAGCTTCACAGGGCGTCACAGGGCGTCGGCTGTCAAAAAGTTTCTCTGTCAGGCTCTGGTTCTGCATCAGCTTAAACAGGAGTCCTGCCGGCCTCAGACTGAAAAACTGTTAAACAAAGCTGCCAGACGTTAAAGCAGCAATTCCCTCTAAAAAATCAATAGTCTAAATCTATCCTCTGTAGAGTGATCAAACATTGTGTTTTTTATTATGTTTTTTTGGGGTGTTTTTGCCTTTTGTGTCGGAAATATCCACAGTATAAATTGTGGTGATGGAGGTGAAGCCAAACCCCAGGGCCGCACTGTTTGAAACAGCTTTTATACAAAATGAATATTGAGCCCTGGGCCAGTCATGGAATCAATTTATTTTTAAATCTTTTACATCGGAGTATAGGGCAAAATAAACTGTGTGTTACTCAGACAGGTAAAATTAATGATTGGTGAATTCATTGGTATTCATCTCTGGTATTGTTTATTGCTTTTATTAATTTATTTGTTCAAATTATTAATCTTACGGCTGATTTCGGCACAGAGATTCTGGGTATCATTTTGGGGTAGATAAATTGGTTACGACTTTTTAAGAAACTTTATGTTCGCAATGTTTTTACTTTCCTATTCCTCATTTCCCATCAGGAATTCTGGCAGCGAGCTGCAGGTGTACTACGCCCCCCATCGCACCTACAGCGACTTCTTTGACGAGATCAACCGCCGTGGCGACACTTTCTACGTTGTGTCTTTCCGCAGAGTGAGTTTCAAATCTTCAACATGGATGTTTATGGCGCTTTGACATTGTAAGACAACCGTCAATTTTAAGGATCAATGCTATGTGATATCGCTCCCTTTTCTTAGACCAGTTCCAGTTATTGGTGGTATTTACTGAAATCATGGAAATGGCTTTTCTTTTTGGAGTTGTTTTTTTTTATTGCTGAAAATGTATCATTAACATCTGTAAAGTTTAAGCAAACATTATTTTCAGTAAAGGCCCTCTTTCAACCATCCTAATTCAGACCATAGTTTACCTGGCCGCAACCCCTTTTTGAAATGACATTGTGTGATTATACTTTGTTTAAAGGCGTTGTGGGCGCAGCTGTGAATCAAATACAGGGATTTGGCAGGAGCAGTATTACCAAACCTCTGATATCATGTTTGAACTGATTACATAACTTGATGTCATAGGGAACGGTTTCAAAGCTCAGATAAAATTTCCAAATCCATGATGATTTGGTTTGTTCATAAGTCTGTGTAACGTAGCTGGAAATTGAATATGCCAGACGGGATACGCATTGATTGTCTAAAGAAACAATAACGAAACATCCAAAGATGAAGAAAATTGGATGTTTGACTGTCTCATTGCAGTGGAAATGGTTCGATTTAAGTATGAAATCTGGGTGAAAATCTGGGTCCGATACTAGGGCTGGGTATTGGTACGGTACTCAAAACCTTAAAGGTATTAACCAAAATAATACAATATCAAGTAGTATCAACACTTGATACTTGACACTCCAGTCAAACAATACCTGCGTTTAATCATTTTTGTACCGAGATTGAGAAAATGATGACTATTTGTATGGTTTTGCTCGCAGCCAATCACAAGCCTTCTTCGATTCAATGCGACGCATGATTAGTCTACTACTGCAGCAGCTACAAGCCAGCTAATCACCGCAAGCGTTTTTCAATTTAATGCGACGTATGATTGGCTCACTACTGCAGGAGCAGCTACAACAGCTACACGAGATGCTCCCTAAAAAATGGTTAAAAGTATGGCTATACTACATGCCTGTGGCGTCGGAGTGGAGTGGTGTGGGATGGGGGTGTTATACAACTGAATGCTTCCATTCACATGATGGGGTATAGTAGAAAAAAAAGGTTTTGAACGAAGTACTCTATTGGTATTGGTGTCACTTTAAGGGCACTGTTATTGGCACTGCTATAGTAATTTTGCAAACAATACCCAGCCCTATCCCAGACACAACCGTACCAGTCTTTACAGTCATCAGACACGGGTCTCGTGGCTGTGAAAAGTTGTTCCTCATGGAACTTTAGCCTCAACATTAGCAGTTTTCACGTCCCTGTTGAGGTTTTGATTAGTGAGGGAAAGTTGGAGGGGAGCGCCAGGGGTGAAAAGGTTGCCCCTGCCCTCGCCCAGGGGTGTAGTTCTACTTTTCCAGTCTAGCGCTGGTCCATTTGTAATCATCAAGACCATCATGCTTTGAGATTTTACCCATGAACATTATGTCAACATTCATTTGCGGTGTCTTTCGTCAAAGCTGCGTTTCTATTTTTTATTTTTTATTTTATTTATTCTCGTTTCTGGAAAAAGAAATGAAAAAAGCTGGATGATATATACAGAAAGAATTCTATGATTGATTCCGGATGTTTTCAGAACACTGTGTGTCCAAAAAGTCTATACAGTATGTAGAGCCCCACTGCTTTACATACGTGTGCTCTACATCTGACCCAGCAAAAGAGAACATGAAAAAAACATTTTTTTGCTATCGCTCACAATATAAATGAGGAATTTGCAGCTACATTTATCTTATTTTAGTCATTTTGGTTAATGTGACAAATTATACAAATAACCTTTGAACTAACTCAAAAACCTTGTCAAAATAAATAAACAAAAAACGAAATATCCCGACAAATTCATTTGTTGTCCCCATGAGACAATAACAATAACTATCCATTATAGTTTTTAGGACATTCAGGTTGTATGGTTACGGAGGGTAAAATAAAGTCAATGTATTGATTAACAAAAATTCTAATTGTAAATTTGTGAGAAAGTTCAATAAAAAAAAATTATTTCTTGTCTACATTATGTCATGGCTGAGTGCAGATGTTTTCACCTTTCCGAGAACTGTGATGTGACCTGTATTGTTTTTTTTCCTTTGTTTTATTTGCCTCTATTTTGTTTCCCGGGCTTCAGGGTGTGTTCCCCCGAGTGAGGACTTGCTTTTGCACTCATTCCAATGTTTGTTTAATGTTACTACAAAACTTCCAGAGCTCTGGATTAAATTCGTGTAGAATTAAAAGGCATTCAGTGCCCATCTTTTTTGTGCTTTTTCACCTCCCCTAAAAAGAACTATATGATTGGGTTCATGTTGGCCCTTTGGTGCCCTTTCAGGGAAAGCAAGGCCCATCCCTCATTTTGTGAGCAAATGACGTGATGATGTGTAGGTTCACGTTGTATTAAAGCTTTAACAGACGGCACCTGCGGTGTTGACTAAGTGTGACATTGACTTATTTGCTGGGAAAAAATGCATAGTATTCAACATAACCAAAATGTGGAACTGTTGTGGAATTGTTGTTGTCATTTTGTGGTCATGCTTGTCGTCTTGGTTTGTTTTGGGACCTGTGATTTTATGTTAGTTTGCCTTGAGTCTCCAGTGAATTTCAGGAGAACCCTTTGCCGTGGTGGATGCAGAAGGTAGTAGTAGTAGTATATTCCTGTAGAAAGAAGCAGAAATGTAGCTGCAAGCAACAGTTGGTTATTTTTACAGATATTGACAAATCTTAGAGAACAATCAGTAATCACACGCACAAGTTATTTTTATTAATGAATTTTTGACATTTTTAATTTTGGACTGTTATAGTGCCACTATCAGGACAATTTGCTCCATTTTACAGTATAGTGCCATTTTGGTCCAGACTTTTCATTAATGGGAAGGCAGCTTTTCTCATGCCAAGCCTATAGTCCCAGTTATCTAAATATCCCCTTTGTGGGCATGTTTAGGATGTAGCTAGCTAGACTGAATATATACATATATTTGCATGCAAATGTATTTAGATTTAGTTTGCCTCAATCACATTGACTTACATATTCTCTTTGCTTTCTTCTCGCCACAATTCTTTAGAGCCACAGTTGGTTCTGACTGTTGGATTTGGAAAGCCAGTCAGTATTTTTCGGTGGAGAGATCAGGTCCCACAGGAGATGGATTTAAGATCTTTATCCTCTGCCTCGACTAAAGTTTCTCTTGTCTTAATTGGCAGCGTCTCTTTCTCCACATGGCCTGTTTGATGCCAGATACAAAAAGCAATTGCTGTGAGATTTTGTCTCCGTGGAATCGACTTTGTGCAGTTTGTGTGATTTGCCTTGTGTGGACCGTTGGGTTGGGTTTTTGGGTGTCTCTGGATGTTTGTGAAGGGAAGGGAATTTCAACAGGAGTGGCTCACACATTGGTTTGCTTACTAGCATACCCCTTTCCCACTACCCCTTCTGGGTGCATGTTGTTGGGCCACATTAAAACATTTCATTCTCATCTTTCACATCATTGTTTCCAGAGTTCCACATTTAAGGGAGAATTTCATTCATTTATTTAACTGTAATGTTAAACACCCATATGGCAAGGTGCTCAAAGCGGATCAAAGCGAAGATATCAATACTACAGTTTCATTATAACTTCAAACCTTAAAAAAACAAGCAAGAGGAAAGTGCTCACATGGGAGCAGTTTGGATTCTAAAACCAGTTTCTGTGGTGTGGGTGGCTATGAAAATGATCGCCTTGAACTGCGACCTTTGAACTTTTGGGGCCTTTTTAATTTAGTTGTTGATGCATTGCTGCTTACTGCCTGACTCAAGTTCTTACCCAACTTATTCATTTTGTCTTAGTTTAAGAGTTAACCCAAGCTTCAGAATGTGGTAAACTAAACAACTGCATAAACTCACAAAAAAATAACAAATAACTACATTCACTGCCATAAAGTGTAGTATTTTCCTTTGATCGGGCTCTCCCTTTGTTCACAGGACCACCTTCTTCTGCCTGCCACCAGCCACAATAAAGGAAGCCGGCCCAAAATGTCGGTGGTGCTGCCAGCCATGAACATAAATGGTAAGAGTGCTGGTGCACACTCTTGATTTAGGAGTTTTCCAGACTGTCCATGCTGCACCAAGCAGCAGATGAAAGGCAAACTGGAGCAGTTTCAACATCACCTCGCTCTTCAAAAATGTACTGCATGGTACTTCAAGACTGGAGAAAATGCCTACCTATCAGGCCTATTTAGGCAATAGTGATCCAACAACCAAATGTTCGAGGAACAACACACACAGTTTGGACACATTTGGACCTCACTGTGGACATTTGGCACAGGAACTGAGAACTGAATGGAGCTATTTTTAGATATATTCAAAGGATGGAAGGAAAATCCTGGATGCACAATGAACAATCACAGCACCATTCAAGGTTGCAGACCAATAGTGTTATACCCCCAACTAGAGTCTAATCATGCATGTCTCTGAAACCTGAGTAGGGAGTAGTTGTTTGGCGAAGTGCTAGTTTTGTGTGCAAACAGTTGTTTGCATCCCTGACTTAGCGTTGTGTGGGAAGCACAGGCCCATTTTAGAAGCAGTCATCTGCTGAGTTTGCTCTACGTCACCCCATAATGAGGTGCGGAGAGCGGTTCATCAGCTTCTGCACTGCTGGATTTTCCCATTGAGAATTCTAAATGAAGCTGGAGAAAATGTCTGAATTTTTTTTTTGGAATACTAGTGCATGCCCGTTCAAAAAGCCTTTCTAAGACATTTTAATGGCACAGTTTAACAGAATGTAAGGACAACTTTGCAAGAAAAAAGAAGCACCAAATGTGAAAATCTAGGCATATTAGTACTTCGGGAGGATCAGTTGAGTCGAGGTTTCTTCTGTCAGTGATTGAGTCCTGTTTATATCGACTATAAATCCTTTATCTCATCAGCACCTCTTCATAAACAACATTGCTGAGAATAGGGGATGTAAAACTAAACTGTTTTAAGGTATACTATGGTATTAAGCAACCATGTTTCTGAACCGTAAGCATTTCCCTGTAATAACGTCCCCACGGTATGAATTAACGTTGCAAAATTTAAGATGTAAACTTTAATTCATCCTCATCTTATGTTGCCGCTGCGCAGTGGCAGACAGCCAAATGTTGTAATAATCCATCCAATGAATCATTTCCCCAGGCGCTGCGTTCCAGCATCTTTATTTACACTTGCTCCCATGCGCAAAATCCGTTCTGCCGCTGATCCTCCCAGCCTTCACCATGCTTACCATGTGTTTTTCTTTTTTAATATAAACAATTTTGTGGGGTGGGTGTGGTTTTAGCAGTCACACCTGACCTGGTTCTAGGTAATTGGGGCCCAGGATCACAGTGGCTGTATACCTGTTGCTCATTGGTTGGTCTTACAAGCAACAGGTAAAAGTCCCATCCCCACACACACTCAGGAGAGGAACCCTTGTCATGACACATGTCCAGTCGACACTGCATGTCCTTGGGTCACCAGAAATATACCCACCAAGCGTAAAGTAGATCGGATGAACGGTTGTCGGGATAATTGATGGACATACATATAGACAGACAGACAGAGATTCCCTCTCTGTTCTCTTGAATAACTGAGGCCCAATCTATGGGTATTTTGAAAAACTTCGTTTTTTCTCTGTGTTTTGGCGTTCAGTCCTCATCAAAAGCAGTTTCAGGTCACTTAAAAGCGAGCTCTTGAAAAACTCCTTCCAAGGTGGAGATTTTTCAAAGCTCTGTTTTCTCTGAATTCGGGTGGAACGGTGAGAAGAACCGGTCATGTCCCTGATTTACCGGTGTGTTAATGTATTGCTAGTACTGTTGGGTTTAATGTATGGTATCTCCCTGTAAATATCGCATATTTTTAACATTTCTTAAAAAAAAAAAAGTAAAAAAAAGTTTAGCGGCACCTCAATCTCCGCTGACCGCTGCACGATCCGCTGTGAATCTCCGAACCAATAATAACAGTGTGTTTTTATAGTGGATGTATTTATTGTAGTTAAATGAAACAAAAAAAAAACGCTGTGCAAAACATAAGCTTGAAACCGGGAGGTCTGGTCACCGTAATTTAATTCCATGTTTTCACGTCAACCCAGCGTTACTTCATCATTACATCGCTGAACGCGTATAAATACACTGCGCCGCATAGTTGCCAATCCACCTCTCAAAGTATGTTCAAAATACGCCTGTGCTGTGTTGTTGTTGTTACGGTTGTTGTTGGTGTTTGACATCAGGCCACTGGGGGGGGCGATAGTGTGAGCGTTTTCAAGCGTTTTTGCATTCTCGTGTGGACGGAGATATTTTCAAAAACACTGTCGGTGTGGACGGGAATTTGTTTTTAAAACAGAGGGGGAAAAGTACGTTTTTAAAAATGCCGATATATGTGTGGACGAGGCCTAAAATGCAAAGGATTGATCAGTATTCCCTAAGACTCAGCAAAGTATGCAAATGTTTTGAGCATACATTTTTAACAATCGATTTACTTTCTCACTCAGCTGAACTACAGGGAGGTGATCAGATCTGAATTCCGTCCTTGTTGAAGTGGTCAGGACTTGGGTGTGAACAATAAGAATGATATTAGACTGTTGAGTTGGCACTTTTATCACTGATCCTCTTGTCCTCCGATATCTCCCTGTCTCTCCCTGGCTCAGGATGCAGCAATAGATTTGATTTAGTGTTTCCACCAGCACCGTGAGGAGTGAGTCAGTGGAATATGATCCACTTACTCAGCAGAGGGGACAGGGCTATTGGGAAATGCTTTTTTCTTTTTTTTTCTTTTCTTTTTTTCTTTTTTCTTTTTTTTTTTTGGATGAAGATTGATGAAGGTAAACATTGTTCTTGGTTGGTCTTGTCAGGAAGAGGGCTGTGGTGGTCAGATGGCCTATTGAAGCAGCGGTAAATGGCAAAAGCCCAGGTCTTCTCTTTAGCCATTAAGACCTAATGCCAAACAATGGTGGTATTTATCAGGGAGATACCAGGAATGGCAGGATGGTCGTTACCATAACAAAAAGGCCTTTAGGTTTGCATGATTTGTCCTGGATGCAAGCTGTCACCCACAAACTCCGAACACTGTGTTTCTGGGCTCAAAGCAGATGTCCCTGTGTATTTATTTCAAGAACACGCGTTTGTTTGCATCTAATAGAATGACTTGATCCTGCAGTGTTCTGGAGTGTGATGAGTACCGGCTATTGGAGGTTTGATGTATTTACAACCGCATCAGATTCAGATGTCCTTTTGATAGTTATTCAGTCACCAGACTGATAATTATTGTTTAATATCAGACCAACAGAACCTCGCAGGGAAGAAATCTTCTCTTGCGAGGCATGGAATAATGGTGACTCTCCCGTAGCAAATGAACACATACATGTGTAGTCCCATGTGGGACACAGATGACACAGTCTCCATACAGCATTCTAGATTCATGTAATCTTTGTGTGAAACTCTAAAGTGATGAAGTTCAAATGTACATCTTTAGTGAGGCGAGCCACGACCAAAGCAGAAACTATCCCCCTCTCCGCAGCGAAGGATAATTCTTTCCAGCTTCCTCCTGCTGCTCTCTCTTAGGAATGCCTCCCTCGTTCAATCACTAAATGGCTTTCATCTGGAGGAGGTGGATGGAGTCTACTAATCGGGCGCAATGGCTCAGTCTGTCCTGGTCAATAACCGAATATTGAAGAGCAGTAATTTGATGTAGGCTGATATCTGTTTAAGTCCGACTGCGTTTCCACAGTTCAGGGGGTCCATTCCAGTGAGTTGGCAGCGACCTCTCTGATTCTCTGAGAAAATCTCCACCAAACATGGGCTCCATGTAAGGAGCGATGGTGTGTGTTGATTTAATGATCCCAGCGTTGACGAGAGCTCAATCAATTGGAAATGACACGTTTCAAGGGAAGGAAGGTTAGGGTGGGTGACGACATTCGCGGGGGATTGCAGGTGAATAAGATCAAAAAATATCGTGACACGTGAGCTTGTGTGCCACAAATAATTTTATTCTTTTAAGTGAAATGTGTGCTTCATCTCAGCAACAGCGTCAGAGGCAATGAAGGAATTGAGGAGTAATCAAAAATGGAACATCTGCAGCGGTTCTTATCCAAGTGAAACTCAACATTTGTACTTTTCATTCAGTGACCTCATTTCTGCATGTCTGTTATAAGATAAAATGTTATTTTCTCTTGAACGTTTACATTTCTGTTGAAAATATTGAAGCCTAATGATCAGGGTTGATTTACTTGAATCCCTATAGTTTGTATCTAAGTGGGATATTGGCCATTTGGTTGGTAGATGGAGTGCTTAATCGGCTCTAATGGGCATCCTATTAGATGCTAATTTCATTCTATTTACTTAAATGGCCTCTGGTGATCCTGTGATTATGCCGACTGAGTAATTTCTTTAGTGTAATCAAAACTTCTGCCTCAAACTTGACCCATTTCCTCCCTGTCTTCATGCCAAGACGGTAAACACATACACACACCGGTGCCCTATTGAGTTTCTTCAAAGGTGATCTTGTCAGACTCAGGAGCTTAATCAGTGTATACCGGCTCACTGTCTGCCACTGGAAATGGGCAGCACGGATCCATCTGGAACATCTCCAGATGGCACTATTAGGAGCGAGCAGGAGCCCTGGCAAAGCAAGAGGGTCCGTTTTGGCAGCTCCTTCAAAGGTCCGCTGTATGAAGTTGAGCTTTGTGCCGGTGTGTTCGGATGCATCTCCTGTCTGCTCAAGCAGTTGTTGAATGGAGTTTGGGTACCTTGGGATTTTGGTTAATATAACCAATTTCACATGGTTACATTACCATGTTATCGAATGTCCTGCCTTGAGACTATCCTCCATTGAGAGGCCCATTTAGGATGTGATCTCATGTTTGATATCAAACATGTGTCAAAGGGAAAAAAAGTAGTATCCAAACTAAATCCCAGACCATAAACTTAAGAAAATGGAAGTCTGGTTTCAGTATCCATCCCCTTATGTAATTCAATGTATTATATGGAAATGTAAACCCTGTAGTTTTGGATCAGAAGTCCCAAAGACCAAATAGTGTGACAATAACCCTGTGATGACCTACAGAGATCACTGCTTCAGCTGTGGCCATTTGAAAAGTCCCAGTTTCACTCCGTGTGCAAAAGGAGGAAGTTGTCCAGTGGATAGAGACACATTGACATTACATCTGCTAACAGTCTTAATAAGCACACAAGGGGATCTTTCCAGCTGGAGAAAGACTCCCCACCCCCTTCCTCATCTCCTAAAGTATATGTAAACCCTATGGGAGAGGCACAGGAAGCTAATATCTTAGACAGGTGTCTGTGGAAAAAGACTGCAGGATTTAAGCAACATAGCTAAATTTTCTCCTTATGACACTGTACTTAAATTTAAGGAACGTGTGGTGTGGGGATGGTCTGGTTGAGCAGCCACACCTGGCCTTGTCCTATGTGATCGGGTCAGAGCGGCTGCATACCTGTTGCCCGTTGGTTGGTCTAATGAGCAGCAGGTAAAACCGCCATCCCCACACTCACTCAGGATAGGAGCCCTGTCATGACATGTTCGATCTGTTCCTGGCTAATTCCATCCAGCCTCCTCTCTACAATAAACTGGTGTCTACAACCCATCGTCTTCCGTGTCTCTGTGGCGGAGGTCCCTGAAAACGCCACTTGGGTTGCGTGTGGCAGGCAGAACTGCCACATCATGTTATTGTCTTAGTCTTAGAAAATCAGGTCTCTTGCAGCTTTTAGAGATGGGGGGTGGTAGTGGGCGGGTGGGTGTAAGTATGGAAGTGTCAGTCTGCTAAGTGCAAGGTGAATGTTAATGTAAATAGAGCAGGCGCAAAGGGCTTTTCTCACAAAGTATTTACAAGTGTGTGCACTGAGATGAGATGTTACACCCCTGCGCCTAGTAAAATGAATTCAGGCTGCGACTTGGACCACACCAAATGGCTCATGTTTGATATGAAAACACAGGCAGGTTTCTCACATATCTTGCTTTCCCAAGATAATTTAGTCTGATTACTTGTTTTGGGGTTGGACCTTTTGTGTGAAAATGTGTTTTTCCTTAAAGCTGGATTTCACACTCACTTCACTGTTTTCAATGTTATCGTTCTCAGGCGTTTCAAACACGCAGCCTGACTCTATGTCACTCACCGCTCACTCTGCCCAGAGGTTTTTCTATTGTTGTATTGTTCTGCCCTCAGAGCTGCTTATTCTCCTCTTGTTTGGAGATGGGTTGTTTATTTCTCCAAAGCAGAAATCCATTGTGACTCATCTTAATCCTCCTCTACATTCCCAACCTCAGCATGCCGCAGCTCTCTTACTCCACCCTGCAAAGCCACGAATCATTATTGTAATTTAGCAGATCATGAGTAGCCAATTCAAACCCCAATAAAGTTGCATTTGCTTGTCATGGGAACTAACAGCTTTGTTCTCTCTGTTCTGCCCTGACAGAGAGCATCCTAAGGGACAACGAGTTTGAGGTGATGATGCAGATCGACTGTGAAGTCACAAACACCAAGATCCTCCACATCAGGTCTTCCACCATCCCCCCTCTGCTCAGAGTGAACCGCACAGAGACGCTGTACCAGCCGTCCTCCCCTGACAGTCAAACCACATCTCCGGTCGGGGTGCTCATGGGCTCTGCGTGACTTAATTGACCACATGTCAATACAAACTAAAGATAACATCTAAACCAATATTAATCCTACATTTTTATTTTTTTATTCTTGGGGATTTTTAAAACGGCTTGTTCTGATCTTAATTTAATGAATGTGTGGTCTCAAATGTTGTTTTGGGTGAATGTGGGTCTTTGTCAGCCCAGGAAATTAGGTCCAAGTTGTACTAAGTTGATCCAAATGGCACAAGAGTCAGCCAAATTGTTTTCCAGCCATAGTATCGAGGTGTGTGTGTGTGTGTGTGTGTGTGTCTGTGTGTGTGTCTGTGTGTCTGTGTGTCTGTGTGTGTGTGTGTGTGTGTGTGTGTGTGTGTGTGTGTGTGTGTGTGTGTGTGTGTGTGTGTGTGTGTGTGTGTGTGTGTGTTAAAAAAAAAAAAAGGCCCGAAGGTGGCCGCTTGCTACCTCTGTGGTAAGACCGGCTTCACCCTTGAGCCCCGGATGCCTCAGATGCCCCGCACTGGGTTAATTACTGAGCCCAAGGGGACAAATCATTGGACCCTGACTCACCCCCATCACAACAGAACAGCTGTCACCCAGCGACAGCTTTCCTCAAACGTGCCCTTTCTTTGTGGTCGGTAATTGCAGAAAACCTAGCTCTAAAACCTGGTTTAACAATTAGCGTTGTTTTTTTAAGCAAATATAGGTTGTTATTATTATAAACCTATCATGCCCAAAATACAAAACTGACCTGTTGCCTTTAGCTCTGGCGTTAATAAATAGGAAAGAGTTCTGATTTGTTTGTTACTACCAGAATGTAAGGATTTACATTATTTTTCAAGCTCTTGCTCTCTCCCTTGTGGTTGTCCTGTCCTTTTCTCTTGTTTGTTTTGTTTGTTTTGCCTTTAAACTGTAAATGAAGCCATTTTAAGTTCTGGTTTTCTAACTAGATGCCTGACAATATTTGCAGCCGAGAAGGCACACACTCAGGAAGCCAGCTCGCTGTCTCACCACTATGTTGTTGTCGTGGGTTACCGTTCTCTCTCTGTCTATATCTTGGCATTGTTTTGATGAAGAATTTATGTTGTGGGTTTTTTTGGGTCTTTGTTTGCACTCCTCTTTACCCTGTGGCGGGATTTTTTTTAATAGGTTCAACAACTTTATTTGAAGTAATTCTGCCACATTTCCAAAAGTGGCTCTTGGGAAAGAAGTAATACTCAGACGTGTGTATGAATGTTTTCATAAATACAGACTACTGTATTGGAAAGGGTGACATTATGTTGACTGTAAAACTTTCATGACTATCTTTTTAAGGAGAAAACAATTGGTGTACTATTTTAAACACCAAAGATTATGTTCCATCATCTCAAAATGCCAAGGCCCTTTACAGCCAAAGCTGGTTTAAACCATACCCACCCCTCCACCATTGTCCACTGACGCAATAGAACTTTTATTTCATTTTTGACATTTGCTAACGAGCATTTACCTATACTGAAGATACTTTTTCTCAAGTCTTTAACACAGCAACATATCTACGTCACACAATTAGCCAAATAGTGAATTTTCTGCTCAAAACCACATTTTGTTCATTTAATACCAACTCTACATTTTAAAATGCAAAAAAAAGTATGTACACTATCAAAACACTGCAAACCTGACTCAATATCAAATCATTCTTTCAAAACACTCGCACATGTTTTCCTTCCATGTTTTCCTTCCAAAAGGAACATAGTCATCGCACTACGACTTTCAAAATACAAACAGTTAATGGCATGACAAGAACCGCATTACTTTCCATGTTTCACTTCTACCTGCATACAATAGACAATAATACAATAATCCATTGTTTTTTATAATTCAGTTTCCTTGTACTGTAAACCACTACGTGTTTTGGTTGAGTGATGGAACACACTATCTAAAAGTGAATGAGTCATCTTTATTTAATAGAATGCGCAGTAGAAAAAAAATGTGACAGAATTGCTGCAATAAAAGCTTTATTAGCAACATGAAATTACTGCCAGTGATCAACAAAAAACCCAACATACGTTTGGTTCCAAATGTGGAAAAATACACAAACACAGTAAAAAAAAAAAAAAAAAAAAAACAAGGCACAGAGGGGAAGAAAAAAACAGAAGAAATGCGCAGTCCTGTTCTAATCGATACGATCTTCAGCATTTGGCCGCATGTTTTCATCCACATCACATCTCGTGTCGTCTTCCTCTCCCTCGTCCAGGCATTGTTTTCTGTGTTGTTCTGTATCCACATTGAGCAAGATCATTCAAGAAAGTCCCCCTTTTTACTGAAAACATCCATGTCATTGAAAGAACTTCAACGACTATCTCAGATCGTAAATGGAATCTGCTGTTGGTCTATTTACACAACTTAAATCCGCTGTTGCTCAATGATTCAAGGATCTGTTCATTCAAACATGCTTATCAGCGGTTTCTGTGGAGCTTTTGAGCTGCTGCTGTTGCAGAGGTAGAGGCTTTATACTATAAGGTTTTGAACATTAGGTTTTCATATCCAGCATGCTGTGTGCAAACATTTGTAAATAAGACAAAAATCCATCATTTTGGTATTTGGTAAGCTTGTATAAAGATGTAAAATGTAAGCATATTAGAAACATTAATTGACTACATATTCTGTGAAAACAACATGAATTGTGTTGATGGTATGGGCCACAACAGACTGATGTTGTGCTAATTGTCTTTAGAGTTTTGAAAATGTGACTACAAGTTCAAGTTCAAGAGATTATTTGTCACATACATTACAGATTGGACAAAGGGATTTTAGGGTTTGTAAAAAAAAAAAAAAAAAGCTAAGGACTTCAATTTAAGACTTGAGATAAAAATGTGGCCTTATGAGAGAAACTTCACTCAAATGGTGAAAAAATAAATATTTGATTATGGGTAGAATGGATGTATTTTAAAGGATCTGTCGGCATAAATCAGTTCAGTGACTACGTGTTGAAATGAAATTTTGGCAACCATTCCAATCATGTTTGCTTGCTTGAATGGGAACCTTGTTTTCTTTACTAATGGTTGGGGAAAGGGAATTCACTTGGGGATTGTGTTGATGCTCCAAATGGAGTTGTCCTTCATGGTTTTAAGTCGAAGGTTCTTGTACATGTGTTTGATGTATTTGATGATGTTTTTGTTTGAAATTACAAAATGTCAAAATAAAACACTGGATTTACCTAAAATGCTACCATGGCCATTTTTTGCCATATGGCATGGCTGATCATCATTACAAACTGTGGATTGTGACTTCTCATATTGAACAGTAACCAAGAGATAGGAGTGAAATGACTCCTGTGTAGTTCTGTTCTTGTGGTTGTATTTTGTATCTGGTGGCCTTTCCTCTTGACAGTATTCTTACTGGTTTACTGCTCATATGGTGTTATCACGCCCACTTTGGTTTCACCAAAAATGAAGGCAACAAAAGGACAGTTCTACTTCTTTTCAGACCTTTATTGCAGTCTCTTCAAAAACAGTACAATCTGATATGGAAGGAGTAAGTGCTTTCACAAGAGGCCAACAGCGATCTGTGATCGCACCACAAAGATATCACCACACAGATGGACCTATGTGGCATACTGTATGTGCAAAGAAAAAACAACAAAAAAAAAGTAATACAAAAACATGTAAAAAAAAAAATAAGTGTATACAACAGAATATGGAGTACATTTTTGGTGGTGACTCCACGGACTTAAAATTGCAGATGATTTATTGATGTGGCATTCATTTGACCAAAGCTTTAAGGTGGGCTGGTGGCATGTTTCTACATTCATGTTTCTCAAAATGATTTATAGTACAATATATACAACTGAATGGGAGCTTTCCAAATATTTATTTTGTTACTTCTACCTACGGAACAATTTCTTTAAAGCCTGCATTTTCCTCACAGCTGTCTGTGAAAGCAAACATGGACTGATCTACAATCCACAAGAATTACTTTGCTTTACACAGGTTCATCTAGTATTCACAATATAGAATGATATAACGTTTGTTTATATAGACCAGAGATGTCTCCTGAAGAAGGCTGTACAATGCAAACACAATGTATTTACTTGTCTCTAGTCTATAGAATCAAAGTATACTGTATATCATATTACTTTTTTTTTTTTATTACAGATACAAATAAATCCTCACTAGGGGTCTACGTATGCAAACGTAATGTTGTACGTGACTTGGTGCCCGTTGTCCCACGCATAGAGCAAACCCTCCTTGGGGTTGTAGTCGATCTGCGTAGTGTACCTGTAGTTGTTGGTGAAGGGCATTCTGGGAACCATCTGCGTGTTGGTGTGCGTGTCAAAGGCGTATGCCAGGTGGGCGTCTCGGCGCTCGTAGCTGTCCACGGCGTACAGGACACCGCACACCATGAAGCAGTTTCCATAGTGGTTCCGCCGGAGCCCGGTTCTCCAGGTGCTCTCCCTGTCCATACTGAGATCCGTGGGGTTGAGCCGGGACAGAATGATGACTTCCTGCAGGAAGCCCTCCTCGTCCAGCGCCGGGTAGACCACCCACAGGCCGCTCTCGTCCGCGGCAAAGTCGATGTTGGAGTGGCCGTGCCATTCCCAGGGCGACGACGACTCCTCGAACACGATGTTGTGCAGCATGGTCCAGGCGGCCACTTGCCGCAGCCGCAGGTCGAACTTGATGATGTCACGGGAGAAGGCGCGGTTGTAGTAGAAGGCCCCATTGTAGACCACGTGGCCCGTGCCGATCCAGTTGTAAGGAAGCTTGTAGGAGTTGGTGAAACGTCCTGGGAAACGTGAGAACGTGAGATTACTTATAGGAAAGAGGAGGGAGAACTTCTGTTCATTAAGACATCGTCACTGGCTCTCACCGTGCTTGAAGATCTCCATGTTCTTAAACTCCAGCAGGTTGTTTCCATAGTGGTGGTTTGTCACGTAAATTTTGTCATCTTTTGACTTTGGGTCTTTCATCCACGCTCCCTCGTTCCGGCCATATTTGTTGTGAGTTACTGGTTCTGAGATCCCAGCCAACGTGTCCTTACACTCCCCTGAGAAAGAGTCAAATATTTACAGGAAAAGGATTTAGTTTCTCTTTTAACAGTGTCGAGATCTGAGACAAATATTTGTGAACGGTTCTTACAAATTGTTATTAGCTCATTGGCCAAGCTTGGCCTCCAAAATATGAATCCTAAACTGCCACATAAGATGAATTTAACTCACTTTAATGTGACTTTCCAGACATGGCTATTGTACCAATTTTAAAAAAACTTTGGAATACATCAACACCTCCTATATTTACTGTAGGGCTAGGTGATGTGTGGTTGTGGTGTGGGTATGGTGTGATGAGCAGCCACTCTTGACCTGGATCTAGGTGATTGGGTCAGAGTGGCTGCATACCTGTTGGTTGGTCTAACAAGCAACAGGTTAAAACCCCCATCCTCCAACACACACACTCAGGATAGGAGCCCTGTCATGACATGTGTCTATCTGCTCCTGGCTAATTGCAGCTGGCCCACTCTCCACAATAAACTGGTGTTTACAACCCCCCCGTCTTCTGTGTCTTCTGTGTCTTTGTGTCGGAGCGCCCTGAAAACGCCACTTTGGTAACGTAACTGGCGCCTGAACAGGGAAGGGGACAGGGAAGGGACACAGAAGGGCCATCCAAAGACGTCCTGGAGCCACCAGCAGTTCAACAGGCGGGCCCCAGCACCAACCCTCTCCCGATTGGCAGCAGCAGCATCCAGGGGGTCTGGCGGAGGACCAGGGGAGAAGCAGGCGCAGCAACCGCCACAGGTTACCGCTGGCAGCTAGCTTCTCCGCACAGCAGCCATCGCTGGGACCATCCAGCAGCCCATTTTTTTTGGGACATTTGTTTATTAAGGTATGGAAACCCTGTGTCAGAGTCCTGTGTTTTAGCATTTTAGATATTGTAACCCTATGTCAGTCTGTATTTTAGGCTTGTTCTGTTTACTGCTTGGGGGAGTTGGCTTCGGCCAGGTAGTCTCCCGGGCCTCAGTTTGGTGTCGGGTATGGTGTGGTGAGCAGCCACACCTGACCTGGAACTAGGTGATTGGGATCAGCGTGGATACCTGTTGGTTGGTCTAACGAGCAACAGGTTAAAACTCCCATCCCCACACTCACTCAGGATACACGCCTGTGTCATGACATGTTCTATCTGCTTCTGGGCTAATTCCAGCTGGCCCACTCGCTACAATAAACTTGTGTTTACATCCCCCCCATCTTCTGTGTCTCTGTCCCGGAAACTGCCACCGTGATGTATCATTATCTTTCTTATTTTTCCACAATAATGGCATCCAATGATATGTTTACCTTTCAAATACAAATCACACTCTAGTGGCATTTATTTTACACTTTAATCTGGACAAAGTCCATTGCTGTCCTTTTTGAAACAGCAGAAATGTGCAATTGTTAGACTCATTCAAAGAAATTCATTAAATGGGAAAAAATACAGCAAGGTGGTATTGGGAAAGCAAACTGACTCACCAGCTTTCTGTAGAGTGGGCTCTTCATTCTGTTGCATCGGAATCGACTCTCTATTACTTTGCTCTGGTTCCACAGCTCCCCACTCCTTTCTCTCCTCCTCCCATCTGATTTCTAACTTTGTTTTTGGTTTGACAGGGACGGTCTGCCTGGTCGTGGTGGTCGGCGTTGAAGTCGTGGTTGTGGTTGTGGTTATCGCTGTGGCCAAGGGTGGAATGATAGAGGACAGGGAAGCACTGAGCGTTTGTGCTCCAGGGGCGACGGTCGACCAAGCAAACAAGTTGGATTCAGCTTTTTGCTCTTCAGTTAAGATCGGTTCTTGAGCATTTTGTGGAATTGAACTGGCGCCCACAGTAGTTTGCATTTTGTCAAGTGTTCCCGTGGGTTTTGGTGGTTCCAAAGTAGATGTTTTCACCTTGCTGACTGGTGTCTTGGGTGTTGTCAGCACATTGAGTGTTTCCTCTGTGGCTGGCGGTGCAGAGGTTGTGGTGGCGCTCATGGTGGGTTTGCTTGGTTCCATGGTGGTTCCAAGGCCTGGGTTGCTGGTCACCGTGGGAACTGGTTTGATCGTGAGAGGGATTGGGCCATTAGTGGTTTTGATCACGTTTGGCCCAGTGGTCTGTATGACCTGAGAATTAGTGCCGGCTTCCCTGTTTCCATGCGTGGCTTCCGATGGTCTTGCTGTGACGCTCCCTGTTGGTAACAGTGTAGTCTTTACACCTTCTGCCACCGTCCTTCCATCACCAATGAACATGTCCTGGATTCCTACGTCGGGCTGTGTTTGTTTGGGTTTTGGTGTGTCACTTGTCTTTTCCACGCCGCCCATAGGGTCTGAGATCTCGGGTGGAGATCTTCGAGCTCCTGCCCTCATCCTGGGACTGGGGGGTGGTGTCCTGTGCTGGAGGAGCTGCTCCTCGATGAACAGATTAATAGGACCTTCACCGCTGAAGCCATGATACTCAAAGACTGAAACGGAGAGGAAAAAGTAGAGAACACATCATCATACAATTATTTCAACAATCTGACAAGTGTTATAATAGTTGTGTTTTATAACTGTTTAAGAAAAGGACATTTATGAATCTTCCGTTCCACAGATAGTAGTAAGTGACACAAAGTACCCAGCCTAGTCAAACAGCTCATTTCAGTTTGCTTTGAATTTAAATAGATTGTATTGATATAATGCAGTGTAGGGAAGCATCATTTTTAGTTTGTCATTTTCCTTGTGATCTCTA
Organism: Zeus faber; assembly: GCF_960531495.2. Taxonomy (NCBI): domain Eukaryota; kingdom Metazoa; phylum Chordata; class Actinopteri; order Zeiformes; family Zeidae; genus Zeus; species Zeus faber. The sequence goes on from NC_137193.1 coordinate 46,758,675, forward strand.
TAGAATATGACTATAAAACATCAAATAAATGTATTGTTTATTATCTAATGTCCTTGTCTACTTGATGGAAGGATCAGTTTGCTTGATAGTTCATTGAATTGGTGGACTGGATTTTTGGTATTTGGACTTACAGTTCTCGCCAGGGTCGCCATCATCTGCCACCATTGGATCAGGTTCGGATTTATAAAAAGTCATTCCTCGGATAATCATGCCATTAGGGCCACTTTTCACCACCTTAGGAGGCTGCTGCTTAGTTTCCTCTCTGGGAGTGGACAGATGAGTGTGAGCAGCAACATCGTCCTTAAGGAGAGCATCAGGCTCACCAACAAACTTCTCATCATATCTCTCCTATGAGAGGAAAGGAAAATAAAACACATCTTAAGTGCAAGAAAAACAACACTGTTTTCCTGATAACATGTAACGAAAGGTTAATATCAATTTCATCCCTTTTTGATGAGCTGTCAAGCGGCACTTCAGTGAATTGGGGGTTGCCATGAAATGCCTCACACCAGAACATTAACGTCAATAAGCTTTTCCGATGCTGCAAAGGTATATTTCCCTAATTTCACAGGAGCTAGGCTAGCTGATCCACCTCTACTATGCATTGAGTGAACACAGTTACTGTGCAGGTAGCATGTCTCTATCTGTGTACTGGACACAAGGATGAAATTGGTATCAACCTTCTCGTCTGCAGATTGTGTCAAAAAATGTGAGTCTATTCTCTATGTGAGTGAGTCTGTCCTCGTTTGTGATCATTTTCAATCGGTTGGCAATTCTGACTTACAGCAACATATTTGCATGTTGGATCATGTGCATGTTACATTCAATTCCTGGCTCTCCAGTTTACATAGGGACTACTACAAGTCATGAATTAGGAGTTATGAATCCGGGCCCGCAGAGCCAGGTGTGAATGACTTGATCGAGGTCGGCACATGTCACCAAAGTCCACTGTGATGTAAAAAACAAAAAAACAAAACTCAACTGGGCCTTGCCAAGCGTCCCAATTACCTCAATAAGTTAATGGTTATCATATACTCTTGGGCCTCAGATATGGAAAAAAGCACTTCATTGTTCATTTGGTTTTAGAAGCCGTTCAACAAGATGTGAGACTCGGTTAACATGCTTTTTTTTTGCCCTACTGAGAGGTGATTCAGTTTCTATTTAAGACACTTTTTTTTTATATATATAAATAGTTTTACCAATATTTTTTAAGATTTTTCACAACATGACCTAACATGATCCATTATTAGGATTATACTGTTTGTGCCCCAGCAGAAAACAAACCATCACCAATGACTGGCGATTGCATCACCTTTTGGACCACTGGGTTTTGGATTTAATAACCCCTTTCAGCGGACACGGACATTGACCTCACATGGATCTACTCACATCTGGATTGCGGTAGGCTGCTGCACTCTCACTCATCTCACTGAGTCTCTTCTTCTTGTCCTGGCGCTGGTGGTGGGAAGGTGTGGCGGGGCGGTCCGTCTCCTGAGCCTCAGCGAGGGGACTGGTCTTCGGCTGGACCTCGTCTCCACTGCGGTCTACAGACACCGCCTAATGACACAAGACATTGGTATTCATGTTTCACGGAACGTTCAACACTGTGTTGAGCAGACGCACCAATAAGGCACATTAAAGAACGTGACCAAATTGATCATACCGTTCACAGTGAGACATGGCAACCTGATGTTTATGGTTCGAGAGAGCAATCCTGATATGACCAAGGACTGTGTTTTACGGAACTTCTCCTAACGCACAGAACTCTTTCGATCACAGCGTGCCCCATGAGAGACGAACATGAGGTAAAACCTATCAAGGTCTTAAATGTGTCTTATTGCCAAACATGCTGTTTTCCATTAGAGCCATGGGCATACCCACTGACCTGGAGACCAATTCTCACCCCATTGACAAATGAGCCCAGTAGATTGCGAAAGACCTGTTTTTCCTGCATGGCACTTCTAGATTTTACAATTCATATTCCACTCTGAATCCATACGACCAACCCAGGGCTCTTAACCACGGCAGTACCTTTTCAATGTTCTCCACCCGGTCCAGGAGCTTACTGGTGATGGAGTGCAGCTTCAGAAGCTCCATGCCATAGAAAGACCCTTCCAGCAGGTCGACGACGGTGGAGAGCTGGAATGACCAAAGAATATTCTTTAATAAAACGGGTGTATCCATTCACGATAGGAAATGTGTATCCAATGCAGTATCCAAATCCATTTCGGAGAGAAACGACTCGCACGGGGGGGGGGGGGGGGGGCATATGAACCGGAGGCTGTTGAGGGTGGAACATCACCTTCACGTTTTCTCTCACAGCCTCTTTAAGTTTGTTCAGCCTCAACTCCGCTTCGCACGGGTTGACGGCAGAGGGGGGAGCGCTGCAGGCGCACTTGCACCCCGGGCCCGAGGAGACCGCCTCCACGGTGTAGGAGTCGTGCGGCGCGGCGCCGCCCTCCGCCGCCTGTCGGCAGGAGCTCCGGCTCAGGGGTCTGACAACACATTGACACCGACAGTCAGAGCCTTCCGAGAGGGCTTTCACTTTGTCATAATCACCCAGAAGCTACAAAAAGAAGAGGAGGCATGTGTTTTGGGACCACGCATAATCACATTTTTAAATAGTATGAGAATTTGAAAGACATGAAAAAAATAAAATGCATCAAATCCAAGCACCAGAAAGATTGAGCTGTGCAGCCTACCTGAAATAGAATGTGTTCCTGTGCATAAGCGGCTTCTTGCAGAATTTCACTTCCCTCACTTTGGTCACTGTGCGTCCCATGTCCAGACCAGTTCCTCGGTGCAGCTGCGCACCATGGAAGGAGCGTCAGGCACATTGCGGAGAAAACGCACATTTTCTCCATATTTTGCAAAAGATGAAATGTTATATATCTAACTTAGCAGGCACAGCCTGTCACTATTTAATTTAGCTGGACTTGTGATTACATTGCCTCACTTTAACTACAAAGCCAAACAAATGCAATCAACAAGAAGGTCAGTGCAGGTTCCCATCTCCTGTTTATCTACAGCATGTCCACTCAGCCGCTGCATGTCCCAGTATGAAGTCCCGCTCAGATCTGCTGCTGCTGGGGGGCGGACCAACACCAAGGAGGAGTGCAACTTCTAAAAGAAACGGTTTTTTTTTTTCTTCCCCCCACCACAGAAAGAAAGCAGCTTTCTCTGGGCTATATCAAGAACCTGTAAATCTGTGTCGTTAAAATACATTTTTATTTTAGAATTGTATTATTAAAAAATATATATACACAATACAATTACCATTCATTTTCTGTTATTCTGTATTTGGACAATTACGTTGGAATCCACTGGCCCAAAATAAAATTGATGAGAAGGTCCAAACGTCCCAGTGCCCCCGCTGCTCTCTAGCGGCAGAAACATGCAATGCAAGACCGGTACATCAAATCAAGTTCTGATCGCCAGGTTTATTTACATCATAAGGCACAATTCTTTGATGTTCTGATTTCCTTGAGTGATTTTATTTTGTCCGTTTCTTGAAATATAAAAAACAAACACAGATTTCAAAATGTAAATTCTATGATATGCTTTTTTTTTTTTTTTTTTAAATAGGTTATTTTTCCATTGTAGAAAACAAAAAAAAAACACCTTTTGTATGTCAATTTTGCAACCCAGGCAATGTCGGTTCCTATAATTTATAACTTTTCATAGCACAAACTCGCTGAACTACACTATTGAGAAACTTAGCACTCTACTGCAGCTTCTCACTGTGCTAAGTTCCTCAATTGTAAAGCACTCTGTGAGGCTGTGCTCTGAACAGTTCTAAATGACAGGAACCAACCATTTTAAAAAGCCTTGGGTCGTACAGTAACATTACACCATTTCATTATCAAAAAAACCCAGAGATCATTTTCTGAGTTCAAATTACCTACGCATGTTTTAAAATCACCAGTAGGCTAAATGATTAAAGTGCCCAACTCAACCTTATTTAGGTCAAATTTCCAAGTTCAAGGTAAGGTTTCCCTTTAATATGCAGACATTTAAAAATGTTTTTATATGTGACATATCTTAGTGCACAGCGCAACTCTTTAGTGTCCGCTTTTAATCAATATTCATGGCATCCCTAGACTAATCAAGCGACCCCGAGGATGACAGCAGTAGTTCTGTGTGGCACTTGACAGACAGGTGAGTGTGGTGTTAAGAGATTCTAACAAGGCCGCTTTATGCCCCTCAACATCCATTATGCTCTACTCTCTCCTCTCTGACCACAGGGAGAATGAGGTGAGAGATGCGACTCCACAGGCCGCTGTACTTATCAAGGTCCATCCTGTCGAACGCAATGGAACTGCCGGAGGAGAGGAACTTTTTCTTGAGGTGGTCGTCCACCATCTCCTCCACAGCACTCAAACCCAACTGGGCAGGAAGCTCCTCTTCTTCTCCCAGGAGGACTGTGAAGATCAGAGAAGTCTTTTTGTAGGCAGCGTTCTCGTGGTCGCAGTAGCGATAGAAGATGAGGGTGGAGCCCGGAGGCAGCTCCTCAAAGCGGTGGATGACGGCTACGGGCTTGTCCCCTTCAAAGGCTCCCCGCAGCTGGCTGTCAATGTCCAGCTTGACCTGGTCACTGTCCTGGTGGGCTTTACTGGCTCCGTCGATGTGCAGGACAGAGGCGTTGAGGGCTGAGGAGAAGGCAGAAGCCAGGCCCTGAGCCAGGCAGAGCAGTGTCCTCTCAGCCCGACGTCCTGCGGTCAGGATGAGGCTGACTGGCTCTGTGGGCTGAGCGTTTTCCAAGTGCTTTTCCAGGTGAATTCTGCTCCTTCTCCATAGCTCAGAGCGCTGGTTGGGGAACCGAGTTTTGGAAATTTCAAGCTCTCTGAAGAAGATTTCGACTTGCTGCATGTTGTTCATCTCTCCCGGAGATTGAATCTGGAGGAGGTAGTGAACCAACATGGCGAAAAGTCCCACGATGACAAATGGCATCCAGTATTTCACATTTCCTGTAGAGCATAGGATACAATGTTACATGGTTTCAAGAAATGGTAAAATTATCCATCTCTAAGTTAGTGTTGATACTGGGTTATGTAGCTGTGTACGTACACATACACAAAAAAGTGATGGAACGGAATAGAGTTGTCTGCTTAATAGGCAGGTTTTGGCGATGGCATTATGTGATTTGTGGCGCTTAATAAATGAGTCACTGTTTATACAGGTACTCCCACTTATACAGGAGGCACTACAATATAATTCTGACCTCGTAGACAAGAATTAATTGGGACCAATCTTGTGGAAACACACACACACACACACACACACACACACACACACACACACACACACACACACACACACACACACACACACACACACACACACACACACACACACACACACACACACACACACACTTCTCCTTTCCTCTCCTTGACTGCTATAACCATCACAGGAAAAGACCACGTGCCATAATTGCGGTCCCAATTTTCGTCAACTTAATTTGCCATGTTTTGTCAAATACATGTTGTCATCTGATGTTTCTATGTTTAGGTTTTGTCAAGTACATGTTTGTTTTATGTTTATTTGTCTCACCCGTGGTGATTCTTCTCCTCTTGGAGTAGTTATAATGCTTACTTGTTTATTGATCAAATCATGGTAAGATCATTCACCAAGAGGGGGATTTGTGGCAGTCATGTATGACAGAAAAGCTGTGTCCTTGTCCTCCCTCAGGTCACCCAAAGGACAGAGTTAATGCAAGCATTTCTTGATGATTAATAAAGAGTGGCATTGCAGGTTGAGAATTTGAACTGCACTTGCAGATTAACCCAGTCTTGGATGCAATGGCATGCAAATACCCTGTGTTGTATGCCAAGCACGCTGACACCACAGGTAAAACAAACAAACAAACAAACAAATAAACTAGTCTTGGATGCAATGGCATGCAAATACCCTGTGTTGAATGCCAAACATGCTGACAGCACAGGTAAAATAAACAAACAAATAAACTAGTATCTACCGTCTCCAGCACCAACGTCTGCAATATTTGCAAACATTTGCTGTCCATTATTTGGTTCTCCATCTTGCACAGCTGTGGGTCTTTGCAATTCATCATCATTTCCGTTGTCCAGCATAAGGGTCGCATCGTCCTCTGGTGAAATCCCTCCTACAGTGGAGTCTTTTTCTAATTGAGATGGGGAATAAATGATTTATTCTGTGCAATATTGTATACAGTTCTAGATGTTTGTGAATGACAACATGTGAATTTTAAGTGACACTGAGGAACTGTGGAGGGACAAGATACTTTACTTCTGCAGTTTAATTATTAAACTCACTGGAGGACTCATCAGGTTTCCCAGGTGGCCCACTGCTCCACGGTATCACACCACTGTTTTCCCCATCACCTTTCTCACTATCCAGTGGAATGGAAACATTCTTCCTCATGTCTTTTTTGATGTCGGAAACTGTGTTTCCTGTAGCATTGTGTTTTGTGCCTGTAGGTTGATCAGTTGATTCGTATGAGTTATATATAATAATAATCAAAATGCAAACATGCACAAATAAGTAATGGAATTCCATTTCCCCATCCTCATTTTCTAACTGACTGAGTTGTCAACAAGTTGGTTTTGGCTACGCTTTTCTAATATGATTTGTGGCTGTCAATAAAAGAATCAATACTTATTAAAGGATTTTTTCTAATCACCCATAAACATATAATATTCACACAAATAGCGGTATGTAATAGATAATAATATAACAATTATTTAATATATAACTATATCACATGATATAAAAGCATAGGAATATGATTACCTCGAATCTGTGCAGTAACCTCTGCAATAGAAGGTTCTGCAGTTGTCTCTTCAGATGAAGACCCAATCATCTCTGCATCGCTACATCTTCTCTGGATTTCTTTCTCAAAGAGTCCCTGCGGAGATGGACTTTGCAGGGATGTTGCATGTTCTTTTTGATCATCTGTTGTCTCCGAGAGTGAGGCATGTTTTTCCACCTCTCTGTCATTTCCTGAGCCCGAATTCTCTGTTGCTTCTTTAAGTTGAGCAGTGTCTGTGAAAACAGAGTAGTCATGAGTTATGGGATTGGAAACATTGGATGTTTACAGAGTAACAGCTATCCCCATTCCAGAACTCTTTCAAACTAAATTTAAACAGATTTTTTCCATATCATTGTGCACTCACTGCAATGCATTTGCCTGGTCAAAATTCAAATCAGAATGGCTTTGTTTTGTTCCGAGTAGGGCTAACACAGGCCTGGTAAATTATCATCTGAGCAACAGAAAAAAACGCAAATGTAATGAAAAAAAACAGAAAATTTCATTTAATAGAATAATAGAACACTATTCAATGTTTCCCACAGAATCTTCTCATTGAAATGGCAAATAAATGTTTTTTTCTGTGCAATATTATATAAAGTTCCAGATGTATTGTTTGTTCAAACTCACTGGAGGACTCATCGGGTTTCCCATGTGGCCCACTGCTCCTCGGTATCACACCACTGTTTTCACTATCTCCTTTCTCACTATCCAGAGGAATGGTAACATTCTTCCTTGTGTCTTTTTTGATGCCAGAAACTGTGGTTTCAGGCCTTTCTGTAGAATTCTCTGTTGCTCCTGTAAGTTGATCAGTGTCTGTGAAGATAAGAGTATACAGGTACTCCTCACTTAATGACAGAGTTCCGTTCCTAGGACCAGGTGGTTAAGCGAATTGGTCGATAAGCGAGGACCCGTGTTATTTCACGGTACGGGGGCGTGGCCATTGCAAACACTAGTGTAGTGAATACTGACAGACTGCGGGAACGACACTGAGACTTTGTGGCTACGAGATTCTAAGCTCTCAATAAAAGAATCAATATTTATGATGAATTTGTACATCCAGAAAACACATAATACTCACACATAGGGCAGTATATAATGTTATAATACAACAACTACTTACTATACAAGTTTATCACATCGTAGGGATCAAGCATGGGGATATGATTACCTCCAGTCTGTGCAATAACCTCTGGATAAGAAGGTTCTGTGGTTGTCTGTTCAGATGTGGGCCCAATCATCTCAGCATCGCTACATCTTCTCTGCATTTCTTTCGCAAAGAGTCCCTGGGGAGATGGACTTTGCAGGAATGTTGTGTGTTCTTTTAGATCATTTGTCATTGCTGAGAATGAGGCCTGTTCCACCTCTCGGCCATCCCCTGAGCCTATATGAGCCGTTGTTTTTTTAAGTTGAGCAGTGTCTGTGAAAACAGAGTCGTTCTTATGAGTTATTGGATTGAAAACATTGGATGTTTACAGAGTAACAGCTATCCCCATTCTAGAACTCTTTTAAACTAAATTGGAACTGATTTCTTCCTTTTCATTGTGCACCCACCCACTGCAATGCATTTGCCTGGTCAGAATTCAAACCAGAATGGCTTTGGTTCGTTATAAGAAGGGGCTAACATGGGGCTGATAAATTGACTGTCATATAGGTTTTGTCAATTGCAACAATCTATAGAGAAAAGATACACATATAGTAAACCTATGCCACTATGATCTCCTCCATGAATGAGAGCATATATCACACTGTTCAGATAGATAGATAGACAGATAGATAGTTCAGCATACTCCCTGGGCAAAGATTGGTTCTACATCTGCTCCCCAGGCGCCGCTATATGGCAGCCCACTGCTCCTACGTCAGTTACTGGGATGGGTAAAATGCGTAGAAATGTCTTTCGTTGCCTCAGTACTTGTACTCTGTGCAATGACAATAAGTTTAATCTAATCTAATGTAGACAGACCAAGTAAATGATGAAAATAAAGCAAATACATTTCCTCAACTTTAGCTTCAATAACACTTACAAGTGGAGTGTTGACCTTTTGACAATGTCTGTCTCTTTATTTGTGATTATGGAGTGTGGAGATGGATCTATACCGTAGGTGTAATTTACATTAAAAAAAAGAGATTACAAAAGAAGTGGAAACGGATCCAATATGTACAGACAAAATGTTTAACTATAACTTTGTAATGGACTATCCTTTCGGTGCTCTTCTATTACTTTCTGAGTGAGATCCACCTCTCTTTCCTTGGTCATAGCAAATGCTGTAACCATACTCAATTTGTTTAAGATGGTTTCTCCCTCCTCTGTGTCTGATTAAAAAAAAAAGACGTTCTTAAATTATGACAACGACTCTCAGATATGTTTTTTTGTTGTTTTCATATATTAGGCATCACGTGGTTGGTCCTTTATTACAGTACCTGTCATGTCATTAATGGTCTTGGCGTCTTTTTCTGCCATATCTGTTGATAGGCGATAAAATCTGGACATTCAACGCTGGACAGAAACAAAGGTGTTTAAGGGTTGACATTGGTTTATTTATTTAGCCGAGATGTTATCCATCTATCTATCTATCTATCTATCTATCTATCTATCTATCTATCTATCTATCTATCTATCTATCTATACTGCTTATGGCCAGATGCTACTCATGACCATCCACAACTGTACTATTGAGCTAATGCTAAAAATGCTAAAAACAACTCAAGGCAACAAAGGCTAAGTAATATATGAACAGGCAAGGTACAGCACAGCACTAGCGCTACCATCTAATTTATCTTTAGGGGGGAAATAGGAATTATATGTAATAACTTGTACCAAAACTTGTCATTTGGGGCTGCGCTCGGCTACATTGTTAGCTTTCCTAACGGTGCAAATGGTATTTACCGACCGTCAAGCTAAAACGCTAACCTTAGCAAAACAGAGCAAAGATCTCAAACCTCTTGACCCTAAAGCCTTCCGCGGATCTGAAACGTCCACGTTTAATGTGGGATATTAATCTCTTCTTACCACAGGTCGATCTGTTATGACATTAGCCTGGAAGCGCACCCAGGTCTGCCTCACGCTGCTGACAGCTCACGCAACCTTTGCCCGGAATCTTTCTTTGTCAGCCACGTTTCCGTCGGACCATGACACGACGATGTCGCTTCCCCGCAGACCGGAAGTATCAAATAAAAACACAGAATTCTCAAATCTCATGCAGTATACGTACATATCAAACTATTTAAATACAGTTTCATACATTTGAACTTTCAGCAACGGCGGGCACTAATGCAGTGAATGGGCGGACGAAGTCTTCAATGTGAAGTTTGCCGCTTTTTACCGGGTGGTGCCGAAATCGAGCCGAAGCTCCGGGGCATTGTTAAACGGACACAGCGACATCTAGTGGTTGTCGCGAGTTATGGTAGCCACTGCGTCTAGAGACTGGAGGAAGCTCAGCCACAACGGCCCATTAAATCTCATTTGTGCACAATAAAAACCTATAAGAAAGCTTTGTGTTTTCATTTTGATCTTCTGTAAGGTTAACCTCCAACCATACGGATGGGAGGTTGACCACCTTGGCTTCCTGGTGCGGCCAGGTGGACTGCCGCAGAAGGCCAGCCCCTCCTCCCCTGCTCGCCGTGTCCCCGGTCGACACTGTGGAGTCCTCCAGTTTCCTGGGCACCACAACCGCTCAGGACCTCCAGTTAAGCATCAGCTCCCTCATAAAGAAGGCCCAGCAGAGGATGTACTTCCTGCGGAAGCTGAAGAAATTCGATCTGCCACTGGCAATGATGGCGCACTTTAACACCCCCATCGTTGAGTCCATCCTGACCTCCTCCATCAACGTCTGTTTTTTGCTGCTGCCACTGCTAGGGACAAGGGCAGGCTGCAGCGGGTCATTCGGTCTGTGGAGAGGGTGATCGGCTGCAACCTTCCTTCCCTCCAGGACCTTGAGGCAGGCGGAGGAGTGGCTGGCCCTTCCCGCCCCCGGACACCACTTATTTCAGACTCTGCCATCAACCATCAGGACCAAAACTTCACACCACAAGAACAGTTTCTTCCCCATGGGACCGAGGCTCACCAACAGGCACCCTGCCCCCATTGACTCTGATTAATGAACAACACCCCAACAGAGGCACACACGCACACGCACGCGCACTCACACACACACACACACACACACACACACGCACGCACGCACGCACGCACGCACGCAGGCACACACACACACACACACACACACACACACTTCCTCTCCTGTACTGCTACAACTATCACACAAAGAGTAAAGTGTATTCATATTTATCCATCTGTACAATACTGTATATCCACCTATATTGTATTTTATTTTAATTATACCCATAACAATACTACCATACTGCCACTAAGCCACAGCTATTGCCTTTTAAAATAACTCTTCTTTGTACATTCTGTATATTTTGTTGATTTGGATTTTTGTTTTTTATTTGGCTATTCGTTCTTTGAAAATTTGGCTATTTTGGTACACTTTATTTAGCTGTTCTTCTTTTACTTTTTCAGACTGCTAATTTTTGCAAATTGTCTGTTCAGCAGTGGACCAATCTTACCGCGACAAATTCTTTGGATGTGAAAATGTACTTGGACGAAATAAACAGATTCTGATTCGTCTTATATTCTTATTGTTATTAAAGTTGTGCAATAAATGCATATATAATAATCTATGTCGATCTTCTTCAATAAAAGGTTTAAACGTCTTATAGCTTAAGTTATTTGTTTCAGTGAAAGAAAAAACAGGATGATGGCAGTGTAAGCCATAACCAATCTAAGCATATAATGACTACTACTACATAGTAGTTTAGGTCCTATAACCACTCTGGGTTGATGCTTTTTCCTTCATTATGTGACACGTGTTTCATCTGAGCTGAGGGTGATTGTGCAATGAGAGATCAGTGTTTGGTAAATAAATGTGAAACGGAGCCAAATAAAGGGCACAGAGGCTAAATGACTGTACTTGTGCAACAGGGGAAAGGGATTGAACAGTTTTATTTATTTGCATGTTTATAATGAGATAAAGTATTTGGACGGTAGGTGGAGAGATTCCCATGTGGAGTGAGCAGCAATGTCCTCTGTACTCTTCTGTTATTATCAGCCTCTACAGTATGTATATACTGTATATATATGTATATATATGTTTATACTGTATATGTATATACTGTGCATGTATATAGTTTATACCACAACTGATCAGGTGAGAGTTACACATCAACAAAGGAGGTGAACCGCTTTCATGGGACAGCACTGAAAGCGTTAACTTCAGAACATCACCAAACCCCCTTCCGGATCCGGCGAACGTGTGACGTCAGCGACGTCAGAAACGTCTGACCTCACGACCCACCGGAACTCGACTCAGCCTCCGACGCAGTGTGTTGACACCCTGCGCTCGACAGGGTGAAAGAGGCCACTTCTACGTTCCTGCTCCAAGGTGGCGTGACAAGATGGATCCGGCGGTTCCCTCAAATGCGGCTTCTCGACCCACAAGACCCTTGACGAGGTCCTCGGTCAAAGGTTAGCTCAGAGCTGCGTTAGCTCACTCTGCTAGCTGACACGAGCTAGCTGGGAGTAGCAAGTAGCTTTCTCGGTGTATAGTTTGCTTCCGGTCATGGGACAGTTTTCTCTTATGTTGTGCTAAATTTAGACTTGTTAGGAGGAAGAGGAAGAGGTAACTCCCTTTATATATCATATTGTCATAACCGTTTTACTTTCCACCCTGCTACACAGACGTGTGTGTGTGTGTGTGTGTGTGTGTGTGTGTGTGTGTGTGTGTGTGTGTGTGTGTGTGTGTGTGAGTGAAAAAATCACTGTATTGCTGTGTCCTACTGTTGTAAACTATACTGTATATCTCCATACTCACTTTATTTGCTTATTCACTTTATATATATATATATATGTGTGTGTGTGTGTGTGTGTGTGTGTGTGTGTGTGTGTATATATGTATACTCAACGGCCACTTTATTAGGTACACCTTGCTAGTACCGGGTTGGACCCCCTTTTGCCTTCAGAACTGCCGTAATTCTTTGTGGCATAGATTCAACAAGGTGTTGGAAACATTCCTCAAGAGATTTTGGTCTATATTAACGTGATAGCATCACGCAGTGGCGGCAGATTTGCCTGGTGCACATCCCGTTCCACCACATCCCAAAAGTGCTCCGTTGGATTGAAATCTGGTGACTGTGGAGGCCATTGGAGTACAGTGAACTCATTGTCATGTTCAAGAAACCCGTTTGAGATGATTTGAGCTTTGTGACATGGTGTATTATCCTGCTGGAAGTAGCCATCAGAAGATGGGTACACTGTGCTCATAAAGGTTTGGACATGGTCAGCAACAACACTCAGGTATGCTGTGGCATTCAAACGATGCTCAGTTGGTACTAAGGGGTCCAAAGTGTGCCATGAAAATATCCCCCACAACATAACACCACCACCGCCAGCCTGAACCGTTAATACAAGGCAGGATGGATCCATGCTTTCATGTTGTTTACGCCAAATTCTGACCCAACGATCTGAATGTCGCAGCTGACATACAGACTCATCAGACCAGAAAATGTTTTTCCCAATCTTCTATTGCACATTTTTGGTGAGCCTGTGCGAATTGTAGCCTCAGTTCCTGTTCTTAGCTGACAGGAGTGGCACCCGGTGTGGTCTTCTGCTGCTGTAGCCCATCTGCTTCAAGGTTCGAAGTGTTGTGTGTTCAGAGATGGTATTCTGTATACCTTGCTTGTAACGAGTGGTTATTTGAGTTAGTGTTGCCTTTCTATCGTCTCGCACCAGTCTGCCCATTCTCCTCTGACCTCTGACATCAACAAGGCATTTTTGTCCACACAACATCTGCTCACTGGATATTTTCTCTTTTTCGGACCATTCTCTGTAAACCCTAGAGATGGTTGTACGTTAAAATCCCAGAAGGTCAGCAGTTTCTGAAATACTCAGACCAGCCCGTCTGGCACCAACAACCATGCCACGTTCAAAGTCACTGAAATCCCCCTTCTTCCCCATTCTGATGCTCGGTTTGAACTTCAGCAAGTCATCCCCACGTGACGACCTATCTAACTACCGTTTGGACTTAAGACCAGCTCTCCGAACCAGTCTGTATTGTGTGATGCGTACAATACCGCAGCGTGCGTGCTGCGTGCGTGGTGTCTCAGTGTCAAGCATCCCATCTCATCACCCTATATACACTGTATACATCTTGTCGTGCATCACTGTTCTCAGTCTAAGTCTTGTTCCCGCAGTCTCAGTATTCACTACACTAGCGTTCACAATGGCCACGCCCCCTTACCGTGGAATAACACGGGTCCTCGTTTATCGACCAATTTGCTTAATGACCTGGTCCTAGGAACAGAACTCGGTCGTTAAGTGAGGAGTACCTGTATATACACACTGTCAGTCTACACGTAGTATGTGTGTGCATGTATATATTGCCAATTTTCTTGTTAATTATTTAATGTTTATTCTATATTGCCATTTTTCTAGTTACATTTTTTGATGTATTGCCAAGTGGTTTTCTATCACTTTATTATTGCCTTTGACACAGTGTGTTGACATACTATTTGTCATATATCTCTCTCTCTCCAGTAGTGAGTGTTGAATTGACACCCAGACCTCCATTAAAGAGGCCCAGAGGTCGTCCAGTGAGACAAACCCCGGCAGCTGCTGTCAATGGCTGCAAAGAAGCAGAGGATGATTCAGATGACGGTAAAACAACAACATGAACACTATTTAATTTCCTTGGTAAACTTGGGTTGGGGTGTTTCAACCCTCCCTCTTCTTGGTTATCTCAGAGCCCCCTAGCAAGAAGAGCCCACGGGTGGCGTCAGGGGGAGCAGTGCATGGCGGCAGTGAAGGCGATCCGGTGGATGTTCCGGAAATGGAGGAAGAAATGGACATATCGAAAGCCCAAGAAATGGATGAGGAAGAAGAACCCCTTCGTGTTGTTCAAAAGCTGTGCCCCAGTAACCTTCTTATTTTGTGTTTGTGTGTTTGTGTTTGTGTGTGTGTGTGTGTGTGTGTGTGTGTGTGTGTGTGTGTGTGTGTGTGTGTGTGTGTGTGTGTGTGTGTGTGTGTGTGTGTGTGTGTGTGTGTGTGTGTGCTCGTGTGCTCGTGTGCTCTTATAATGATTTAATTCGATTTTTGTAGAGGTATGGACTGTATACCATATATACATCATCTACATTCTTTGTGCATTTACCATGCATTACCATTACTTCCTGCACGATGTTTGCTACAGGTCCTGTTGAAAGCACTTTGGCAATGGGGGACATAAACCTAGCTCCTCTTGTGATATTGGAACGTTGTGGAGCTATCTGCAATGAAGATCTGAAGTGCGGTGTAAATAAAACCACAAGTGGTAAGATTCAAAATTTTTATTAGTCGCATGCATACAGATATGCAGTGGAATGCAAAGAAGCAAGGCAATCACACCTGATTAGATAGTAAAATAATAGTACTAATTGTAAGATTAGATCAGACAAATGCTTTTCATGTAGATGTTATCTAGCTTGTTTTCATATGCTGAAAAAGCGTGCTGATTGTATTTCCTGTCTTGCAAATATATTTCATCACCCACAGATGTGAGGTTTTGAGCAGATTTGCTCTTCGTCTGCCCTGAACACAAATCGAAAGTTGACATCTTTAAATAGATCATACTATTACATTTACATTTAGCGGACACTTTTGTCCACAGCGACTTACATGAGAGGTTAGAAGCTATCAAAGCATACATCGACCAATTTGCAGTGGCCAGGAGTCTTACCCTTTTGTAAATGCTTGGAAGGCAGCTATGCTCACTACTATACCACCAATGCCTACCAATTTGATTCTACTGTATGACTTGATTACACTATTTACATCACAATGCAAGACACTGGGTCAATACAATTATATGAGATGAGAATTGATGACATTATTTGGATTTATTTGTTTTTCAGGTGAACCATCAACAAAGAAAGATGTGACCTCCACTAAGCATGCACCACAACTCAGAGCACCACAGAACAGGCCAAAGTGTCAAGTATTCAAACAAAGCAGCATGGTGGAGTACAAGGAGAAGATGGAGTCTAGAGTCAAGACTAGTGGTAATCCTGATTGTATAATTGTAAACAAACCGAAATACTGGAAATAACGCAAAATAATGGAAAAATGTCTCCATGTGCATATTAGTTTGAAAAAATGGACAGTATAAACCAGGGGTAACAGTTAATGATTACATATACAATGGCAGGCCATAGACTATTAAAAGTATTAATTAAAAGTGCAGTGTGTAGAATTTAGTGGCATCTAGCAGTGAGGTTGCAGGTCTCAACCAACTGAATACCCCTCCCCATTGCGGTGCAATATGGCGGCCTCCGTGGAGGAGACGGTGGTTGTGAAAAACGCTGAGAGGCCCTCTCTAGAGCCAGTGTTTGGGTTGTTTGTTCTGGGCTGCTGTAGAAGAAACATGGCGGTGCAACATGGCGACCTTCGTAAAGCGTACCCACTCCCTATGTAGATAAAAACTGCTCCTCCTGTGGTAATGTCAACACAACAATTCTTATTTTCATGGGATTATACACTAATTAAAACATACTTATGAATATTATATTCGTCCGTAAATCCGTTCCGTAAATTCACCACATTACACCGCTAAGAAAAGGAAAGAAATGCCACCGATATCACATTTAGGAAGAAAAGAATGCTGTTTTCTATTTTACAAGCCAACCCACCTTGTTGTGCGATGTTGACTAGAGAGCCGTAATAGGCCCTCTGGCCAAATATTCCCCATCCCTGTTAAAAATAGGGAAGATAATCTCTGGATCAGAAATGATTAATAATTTCTAATATTGCTATTTCTGTCCAATTTAATAAAATATATTCGGTTGTTAAAATTTTATTTTAAGATGACTGCAACATTAAAATAACCCCAATGATTTATGTTTGTCAAATTGCTTGTTCTTGTATTACCAGTTACCAAGATGTTGCATTAATGAATTCTGCTCCATCTGTAGATATCGGCATGATAAACCATAATGTCACAAGAGTGTACCCCCCTTCTGTGTTGCCCTACACAACACGCCGTCCTGTGCGTAACATTCCTGCAACAAAACAACTGGTTCATCTCAAAATTCAAGGTAATGATATTTTCTTTGGATGTTGTACTACAAGGTTTGGTTTTATTTTGATTTTCACATTGATTGTAGTTTAATATCTTTATTTCCTTTTGAAGATGGGAAGAGAAATCTAAAGGTATCTGGGTCCCATGGGCCTCACTCTAGAGGTAAGACTTGATTTTCAGTTGAAATACTCTATTTTGTGTCCTATGTAGTTGTTAATAAGCTAAATGGCCTTTTATCAATTTAGGGTTCTTTTGGTATTTGTGGAGACTGGTGTTCCTCTTGCTTCTGAGCGCGGCTACTCTCCTTGGATACAAGAATGTCGCCGTATTACGGGGGCTTGCAGATATTGAAGAGGATTCCTCAGTGAAACTAAAGCCTGAGGAGTTTGCCACTCAGTTGGCCGCTCTACACAGCCAGTTCCCCAACCAGCACGCTGACCTTTGGAAGAGAAGCAGAATTCACCTGGAAAAGCACTTGGAAAACGCTCAGCCCAAAGAGCCAGTCAGCCTCATCCTGACCGCAGGACGTCGGGCTGAGAGGACACTGCTCTGCCTGGCTCAGGGCCTGGCTTCTGCCTTCTCCTCAGCCCTCAACGCCTCTGTCCTGCACATCGACGGAGCCAGTAAAGCCCACCAGGACAGTGACCAGGTCAAGCTGGACATTGACAGCCAGCTGCGGGGAGCCTTTGAAGGGGACAAGCCCGTAGCCGTCATCCACCGCTTTGAGGAGCTGCCTCCGGGCTCCACCCTCATCTTCTATCGCTACTGCGACCACGAGAACGCTGCCTACAAGGGGGTGTTCCTGGCCTTCACTGTGCTCTTGCCTCAAGAAGACTTGGAACCTCAACTGACTTTTAAGGAAGTGGAGGAAACCGTACAAGAGTACATCAAGGTCCGGTTTGTGGGCTCTAGCAGCAAATCCACCTTTAATAGTATGGATGCAGACAAGCTCAGTGGTTTATGGAGCCGTATCTCCCACCTCATCCTTCCTGTGGCAGCAGAGAGTGAGGTTGAGGAGAATGGATGCTGATTAACTCAACTGGCAGCCATAAGAGAAACCTAGTTCCTGCCTCGCTCCCCGAATGGAGCGCTGGGGCAGAGAAACACAGTGGAGAGGCAATGTGGAACTCTGCCTTCCCAAACCACATAAACCTGAAAGTGAGAGATCTTGAAGTTGCATGTTGATGATGCATTTATGGCTGCAGACCAAGATAACGATTCAGTCTAGCAGCACTGTTTCCTCCAGTTTGTAACAGCTTCACAAAAGCAAAAGCAATTCCCTGGACAGGATTCTAGAAATATTCAGAAGGACCACAGCTGTTTGAATTTGCTTCATTTTCCAGCCGGAACTCTGTTGGATGACGTAAAGCTTGTTGTCAATCAAACCTTAACAGTTTTATGTTTGTTTGTTTTTTTTCTTTTTTCTTTTTTGTTTTTTTGATTACACTCTATTGCAATCATAAATTGATTGTACCTTGGACAAGGTATTTGCAAGGGACAGCACATCACACTTGAAGGAAGCTTCTATAATTACATCCTCATAGATTAGACTGGGACTGCTTCCGTAGTCTAGATCTAACTCTGAACTGTTGAGTTTTAGCAACAAAAAAATAATAATCACAGAAATGCATTACATAATTCTGTCCAATTACCCAGACAAAATGTCTCTTGGGTGCCCGTTCAGTTCATCCCATGTGTACACAATTGGTTTTGCACTATTTTTCAAATTGTAACTTTTTACTAGCTTACTTTGTGGATGTCCTTTGACAAAAATGGAAAATATTTTTTTGGCATTGAATAGATTTCTACCTTTTGTATTTTTTTAAATGTTTTATGTCTTTAGGAGTTGGAATATTTTAAAAAAATCGCTATATAAATATATATATTGAATATAATAGATTTATTCTTCTAACACCTCATCAAGAAACCATTGCAACTGATTAATCATCAGGCTCGCTAATGTGTCACTGACACAAAGAGCTGCTCAAAGCAAAGATACTCTGAAGATCAGAATCGGTTTTATTTCCCCAGGTACATTACGGATACAAGGAATTTCTTCTGGTCAGGTTTGAGTATCACCAGTGCTATAAGCATTAAAAAAAAAAAGCCTAACAGTCTGAAAAAAGTATACACCAATCAGCCACAACATTAAAATCACATGCCTATCGTGTAGGCCCCCCTTGTGCCGCCTAAACAGCTCTGACCCGTCGAGGTATGGGCTCCACAAGACCTCTGAACGTGTCCTATGGTATCTGGCACCAGGACATTATCAGTAGATCCTTAAAGTCCTGTAAGTGTCGAGGTGGGGCCTCCATGGATCAGGCTTGTTCCAGCAATTCCCACAGATGCTCAATTGGATTGAGATCTGGGGAATATACTGTAGAGGCCAAGTCAACACCTTGAATTCTGTCATGTTCCTCAAACCATTCCTGAACATTTTTTGCAGTGTTGGAGGGCACATTATCCTGCTGAAAGAGGCCACTGCCGTCAGGGAATACTGTTACCATGAAGTGTGTACTTGGTCTGCGACAATGTTTAGATAGGTAGTACGTGTCAGTGACATCCACATGAATGCCAGGACCTATGGTTTCCCAGCAGAGCATTTGCCCACACTGCCACACCGGCTTGCCTTCTTCCCATAGTGCGTCCTGGTGCCATCTCTTCCCTGGGTAAAACAACGCACACGCAATCGGCCATCCACATGAAAAACGAGATTCATCAGACCAAGTCACCTTCCACTGCTCCATTGGCTAGCCCATTGTAGGCGCTTTCAGCGGTGGACAGAGGTCAGCATGGGCACTCTGACCGGTCTGCGGCTATGCAGCCCCGTACAAAACTGTGATGCACTGTGTGTTCTGATTTTTCCATCATAGCCAGCATGAACTTTTTAAACATTTTGTGCTACAGTAGCTCTTCTGTGGGATCGGACCAGACGAGGGAGAGAGCAAAAGTACAATTTCTCTTCTGCACTGAAAAAGGATAAGATTCAGGTTTACCTGTTGCTTGAAATGAAAATCTGTTTTGTCAATTTCTCAATAAATACTATTTTGATACAGAACAACTTAGAGACAAGGGCTCAACATCTTTCTGTGTCCAGCAAGTTTCAGACGAGTCAAAGATGAAAAGTTGCTGGTCCACTGGATTGTGAGGTTTACAAGGGATAATATTTGCTGTAAATTTTTTTGACCTCTCCAATTCAAAATAAAGTACAGGATAGTGGTAAGAAGACAGAGACAAGGCAAGGCATGTTTATTTATAGCACATTTCAACAAGGCCATTCAAAGTGCTTTACATCAAAACATCAAAAGCATTAAGACAAAGTGCAAAGAAACATAAAACAGAATGCATAAAAGCTGCAGTGCAAGAAATTAATCAAAGAAACCTTGTTTTATTCTTTGTTAATAAGTATTTCCCAAATAGCATTTTACCTTGTCAGGGTGATATCCTAGCCACGGAGACTTTTCAGTTCTAATACAGTGTGCACGAAGCCACTAGTATTCACATTTAAACAAGACAATTCTAAGTGCTTTAAATAAAACATCAGAAGCATCAAGACAAAGTGCAAAAGAAACCCATTGTAAAAGGGAGAACACATAAAAAAACGAAATTATAGAGAAACAACACACTGAATATGTGCAAAGCAAAACTTTGCTCGCAGATGTCATTTCCAAATACAAGTCGACAAGCATTCAAAAGAGTATTCCAATAATAAGAGCAATAGAAAAATACATATTTCCAAGATAAATGATGATTGAGACAGCCACCTGCAATTGAAAGTTGAATTCATGAAAAAGAGTCATTCATTACCCTTTAATGAGTAACAAAAGATCCTATATGTTCAATTAGTTCATCAGCAACTGAATAACAATCAGAATGACGTTATTTCTCCAGGTGCATTTACATGTACTAGGAATTTGTTGTGGTGATGAATGGTGAATATGTTACTAATGAGCATGTCTGTGTGCACATTAATATTGGGGTGATAACTATGATGTGTATGTATGCAGGCTGCAACTTCTTAATTAGTATAGCCCTCATAAACATGTCAGTTATGAGAAACCCAAATATGATGGCTACTATATGCCAGGTAAGGATGAAAGTATGCCATGTTTACACCTTATCCCTGTAAGTGTTTTTGGGGGGTTTTATGGAAAGGTTTTTGCTGTTTCCATGGTTTCCTCTGCATCAAAATCTCATCAAAAGGTCATAACTGGAATATAAAAAGTGCATGTGATGAAATGAATGTGTGTCTAAGGATAAACAGGATAGTCTTACCTTTTTACTGTAATTCTCACATATGTGATGCGAATTTGAATTCTCTGTTACGAGAAAAACAAAATACAAATACATTGTTTATATTTGAGCCTACAATATATTGTATTTAATTTTTTTTTTTTTTTTTTATCCTACCTCTTTTGCTCCGTGATGCTCCCCTGGAAACAGTGAATATAAAGAGTAGGACGAAATACAAGAATCTCCACGCTGTATAACCACCTAGTACTTTGAGAGGCCAGGGGACCGCATTGCTCTGATCCCAGTTCTCAACCTCCCAAATACCAACAAAGACGACAGCGACTGTGCGAGACAGAGGTGGGAAATTAAAAATTTGGTGCAACAGGCGGACAGTGGGACAAAAAGCGTTAAGTAACATCAGAAGTGCTGTCCTTTCCCCCGTAAGAGTTGTGGCACAAATATGATGAGAAATGTAATGATGTATGGCCTTTAATTTCAAATGAAGTTTGCTTACTGCTGAGAAGATCATGAATGAGGGTAGCCACTTTAACGGCATAATCCTGGATGTGTCTTCTGAAAAACAACAACAAAAAAGTTAAATACTGTTCGGGTTAAATCAACCTATTTTGCGTTTTCGTATGGAATCAGTGTGTATTGTTAAAGACTTACAGTTCATGACTGGGTCCAAAGGGCAGAGAGACTATAAACAACTCCATGAGGCTAAGAAACATCATCACACACTCAAGAGCAATAAGAGCAACCTGAATAAACAGAAATGAGAAAACACACACAGACACAGGGTGCGATGGTAAAGCATCATTCGGTGATTTTAGAAAAAAAAACAAAAGAAAAAACTGAGCTGTTGCAGATCAAATTCAGAACTCACATTACTGGAATCCCCCATGCAAATCAAGATCAGAGAAATGGTCTCAAGTACCAGTGTGAGAA
This sequence comes from Zeus faber, assembly GCF_960531495.2. Lineage (NCBI taxonomy): Eukaryota > Metazoa > Chordata > Actinopteri > Zeiformes > Zeidae > Zeus > Zeus faber. The sequence goes on from NC_137193.1 coordinate 46,780,752, forward strand.
TCCTCCATGAAATCTTGTTGACCTTTTTACAAAAGATATGTATATATATTTCCAATTTTCTAAACACATTTTGTCTGTAAGAAGAGTAGAAAAAAACCCCCGCAGTGTCTTACCCAATGCAGAGGTTGCCTTGGATATGTAAAGGTCATAAACCCAGTGCCGAGCTGGAAGGGAGAAACACAAATAATAACTTTGGGGAAATAATAAGTACATTTCCCAATATGTTTCCTGAAAAAAAATCCCAAAATGTTTCAAAGTCCAGTAAATTAAAATGATTTTGTGTTGCAAGATCACAACTGCACGGCTGCACTTATTCATCAGTCTCCGTCACGGTAGCAGCTCAGTGTCCATCGAAACAAACTCAAGTTTCATACTGGAAATGATAACTATTAGTAGGCCATATAAATAACATGTTTATGGTGTTTCTAGTGGTTAACAGGATCTCGATGTAGTGCCGTGGGATTATTTCCTTGTAAATAGTGTGCCGTGGCAGAGAAAAAGGTTGGGAAATATTGAATTCAATCAAAATTTAAAAATCAACATACCCAATTTAGTGTGGAGAAAGGAATGCTGATGAGTATGCACGCCACACCTCCCTGAAGTTGGTACAGGAAATGAAAATAGGAAATGAAACAGTGAAGCGTGAAACACAAACAGGCAGTTAATGTGGTATTGACGGTGTATTTCATTTGTATATGAAAGCAGAGATCACTGCACCACGCTGCCATGAACCTTGAACAACTCTCTCCCCCATGGTTCTGCTGTAGGTAGAACTGGGCTGGTAGTCAGAGCTGGGGTGGATGTGTCCTGAGGCAGTTGGGTCTGTGGGTCGGTGGGCATCCACGGAGAAGGGCTGTGGGCGGAGGTTGAAGGTATAGGATTTGTTGTGGAAGCACCATGACTTGCTGGATAAGATGTAGACCCTGGAGTTGTAGCTGGTGTGAGGATAGTGCTTGGTTCAGTGCTTGGCTCCTTGCTGGAGTGAGTACTGGGTTGTGTGGTCGTAGTACTTGGTTCTGTGCTTGCAGTTGGACTTGGAGTGCTTGGAGTTGGACTTGGAGTGCTTGGAGTTGGACGTGGAGTGCTTGGAGTTGGAATTTGAGTGCCTGGAGTTGGACTTGCAGTGCTTGGAGTTGGACTTGGAGTGCTTGGAGTTGGACGTGGAGTGCCTGGAGTTGGACTTGGAGTGCCTGGAGTTGGACGTGGAGTGCTTGGACTTGGAGTTGGAGTGCTTGGAGTTGGACTTGAAGTACTTGGAGTTGGACGTGGAGTGCTTGGAGTTGGAATTGGAGTGCCTGGAGTTGGACTTGGAGTGCTTGGAGTTGGACTTGGAGTGCTTGGAGTTGGACGTGGAGTGCCTGGAGTTGGACTTGGAGTGCCTGGAGTTGGACGTGGAGTGCTTGGAGTTGGAGTTGGAGTGCTTGGAGTTGGACTTGAAGTACTTGGAGTTGGACGTGGAGTGCTTGGAGTTGGAATTGGAGTGCCTGGAGTTGGACTTGGAGTGCTTGGAGTTGGACTTGGAGTGCTTGGAGTTGGACGTGGAGTGCCTGGAGTTGGACTTGGAGTGCCTGGAGTTGTACGTGGAGTGCTTGGAGTTGGAGTTGGAGTGCTTGGAGTTGGACGTGGAGTGCTTGGAGTTGGAATTGGAGTGCTTGGAGTTGGAATTGGAGTGCTTGGAGTTGGTGTGTTTATACTTTCTGTAGTTAGTAACCAAAACGTAAACATATCTTCAACAAATGTGGCTCTGAAATAATGTCCACAAAAAGTCATGATTAGAATATTACGGTATAATCTTGATCACAAACATATCCTATGAAGTCCAAACTGTTGGGTAGTATATAGCATTCCAAACTTCTGTAATATATACATGGAACAGGTTAAAAACAGTTAGTTGTTCCAACATGAAGATATAAGGACCATGCATGGTAGTTACCCAAACTGGATGGGTCCCGTTTCCAGTCCAGTCCAGTTAACTTTCATGGAATCCTTTTTGTGGTTGTTAGTTTGACTCACACCAGAGTCCTAAGCAGCACAATGGAAGGTAAAGGTTTTGTTTTTTGGTTCACATGCAGTAAAAAGTTAAATAACAGGTGTTCAAGTTGACATTTAGATCGCTGAAAGACAATTCAAATTGAAATCAATTAAACCGATTTAAGACATAATGGAAAATAATAAGACAACTTTGAATATCTTTGGGCACTTGATGAAATGTTGATGGAGGGAAAAAGAAGATCTTACTGGTAAACCAGCGCAGTCCAGGAGCCTAGTGTTTGATTCATCGAGTAAAATAAATTTTCCAACTGCAGGATTTTTATTCAAACTCCAAGCCTTTAACAAAAATCCTTTGAACTTCTTTGAAGATTTGCTTTTCAGAGTCACTGAACGAGGATGTGAAAATGTCAACAACGTCCAAATCTCTCAAACATGTTGAGAGATAAAGGTGTGCCAAAGGAGTGAGAAAGAGAGCAATTGTGAACAATGTATGCAGTTGGAATGATGAACATCTACAAAAAGCAAAGATGAATAATTCCAGGTTCGGGAAGTTTTCATATTTTTTCCGCCACTCATCTGTTGATGCTAAATAGCAAATCCACTCGGTTCAACCAAAATCCCAGAGTGCAATTTTACTTTATGAACCTGGATTTTCCACCTCTGAAAGGGAGAATAGAACCCATAGTTGTAGTCCTACCAGTTATAGGCTCCCCGTCATTTCTGGGAGTGTATTTAACCTCAAAGGGTGGGTCGCCGCTCTGTGGAGTGGAGCTATAATGGTCTCGAGGCACCATGGTTTCACAAGCCTCTGGGAAATCGCCTTCACTGTACCCCATCACATCTGTGATGATGTGTAGAACGAGCAAAATGCAAATCAATCTGCACGGGGCCCACATCTAGAGAGACAACACCACACAGCCGACACAATTAGGAAATCCCGACAGCACAGAAAAAAAATCAGAAATCAAGAGTTATTGTCTACTTTCAGCCTTACCTCAAATCAGTGCACACATCTGCTCGAAAGAGGAAGCTCTATAACTGTCCTGTAGATGGGTACGCTTCAATCCACACAGTCCAGCAAACAATGTCTCAAAAAGGCGCTCCCTCGTCCCGGACCAAAATGACACTTAAAAAATGTTAATAAATAACTTGTGAGCACGATGTTAAGCACTTTAACTCTCAGGGTTCCGCCCAGAGGAGTTTCTCCAGGTAGGTGATTGTGTAAAGGTCTTTCCAGGCAAAGCAATGATCAACTAAAGTCAAGGCAAGCGATCACATACATGCCACGCCGCTCGTAGAGACTTTCTGTTACTGGGAACTATGGAATGATTAGTCACTGCTTTTCTTAAGGATTTGTATTTTGCTCGTTTTAATGAGATGTTGATGTTGACTAGCTTTTAAGTTGTGATTTTGACATAATGCACCAACATGAGTACTTATATCACACTACATACAAAAATAAATACTTACGACACTATTTATTTTGATTCCTTACAGCACCTTGCACTTGTATCTGGTTGAATTTAGAAACAGGATCATGCATTTAAGTTCGAGGTTCCTCCAATGGTCGATGTACTGTTGTTTCTAGCCTCTCTGCTAAATGAATACATGTAATGTAAATGTAATGTATTTAGTTTTCTCACACAGTGATTTCTGAAAGGGACAATACTGTCACAAACATGTTTTTTACAATTACATATTGCTCAATGAATGTCGACATACATAAGTCTCAATGGGAATTGGGCAATCTGCTCCAACTCTAATACGGATTTATAGTCTTCTCATTTAATGTCATTTTTGGTAAAAACACTGAAATAACAACAAAGATTTTTTTTCTAATTTCATTCAATGCAAATCAATTCTTTTAATGTGGCTAAGATTACATTGTTATCAAAAAAGCTTTACAATGAATGCTTGGAATTGTTACTTGGTATGGTTGAATGGCAACTAGAACATGGATGCATTTGAGTGAAAGTTTGACATTCTAACCGGTTGTGCTTCCGCTTGACTTTGATGACAGAACATTCTATTCAGTAATGACTTCATATGATTCCTAAACTTCACACCAACAAGTGCATAGAGCACAGGGTTGAGGCAGCAATGGGAATAAGCAACAAGTCTGCAAACAAAGAAGGCATAGTCAAGCGAGTTGCTCTGATCACAGTTATCAAACGGGAAAATTAAATAGTCAGCCAACCTCCTTAAAACAATGACCAGGTTGTACGGTGTCCAACCAAAAAGAAAAACAGCCACAATACAGAAAATCAACCGCACTGTTTTGTTCCTTCTGTGGGACCTTGTCGTTTTAATCTTCCTCAGTATTTGAATATAACAAAAACCCATCACGGCAAAAGCAGCCAAGAAAAAAATATTCTGTTGGATAATGCTAACATTTTTCCACAGGGAATCTTTATATTCACAGCCCAATGTATCTTCATCGTTGTGGTGGATGGCGATGACAGCGCTATAGAGCAGGGAAGGCATCGCTACTGCAAAGCTGATCAGCCACAGCGTTATCGATACGGGGACCCCATAGTTGACCTTCTGCGTGCCATGGTTGGACAGGGGGTGCACCACAGCCAAATACCTATAGATGCTCATGATGGTTAAGAACAAAATACCACTGTAAAATCCAGCATGGAAGATGAAGGTCACAATGTTGCAGAGGATCGTTGGCAGGACCCAGCCCCAGATGTGGTAAACTCCCCAGAAGGGGAGACCGGCAGTGAATATCAGGTCGGAAATTGCCAGGTTGAGGATGAAGATGTTGGTGAGAGACTTAAGATTTTCATACAAAGCCAGGATCACAAGGACTACAATGTTTCCCATCAGACTCAGGAGGGTCACAACAGAAAAAAAGGCAGGAATGGTAGCAGATCCAAATAGAACCACCTCGCCTTTGTCACAAATTTCATTCTCATAGTCAAGGTCGTAGTAGCTGTCATTGAAAGATTCGTTCATGGTTGAGTCTTCTACAAAGAAAGGGGGGATTCCATTAAAAAAAAAATAAAAAAAATGGATACATCACATTTGTAATTTTGCAGAATTCTGAAGGACAAAATATTAACATACCTACACGCCAGCCCATCTGTTGTGTTGGATATTTGTTGCCCTCTCACAGCTTAGAACAAAAACAAGGCCTTATTTGGTAGCGAAACTTCATTCATATCCTCTGTTCGCAATAGTGTGACATGACGGTGATAGGCCCCAGTGCAAATGCTTTTTTTTTTTCTCTCCTTTCTTTTAAACCTGCCGCCCCCCCCCCCCCCCCCCCCCCCACACACACACACACACCTACACAGTTCCTCTTCCTAGAGCAGATTGTCTTTGTTTTGTTGGAGAAATTCTCCTGCGTGGTCGGTGAGGTTAATCTGCCCGCTACAGGAAAACAAAACTGAGAGAATTAAAGATATTTATTCTGCAGACTAAAGGGAACGATACAGTCATGCTTCAAAGCAGTATTCTGATCAGTCTGCCCATTCTACTGACGAAGAGGGGTTTATACCAAAGAGCGGTTGTGCGCCATTGATCAGGTGTCATTTAACACTGTGACCCTCAACCATCTCCCCAGATGTTACCCTCAAACAATGATTTAACAGTCAAACTCTGGTCACAGACCCAATCCTACTATGCCATAAAACAAACGCTCTTTTAAGCCCCCCTTGTCCTTATCTCCACACAAGGTTAAGTGAGGATAGAATGTGGTCTGGTTTTTCCAATTCTACAATAGACATTTTTAAGAAAGAGCAGTCTCTTCATATAAACTCATTCTCTGAAAACCAAGAGACAGAGTTTTAAAACTGCGTAACATACAAAAAGCTATTGTCCTATGTAAAAACATAAAAACAACATGCATTTCTCACAGTTTTCACCGTAGATCAGTTATATTTTGTAGTTTTCCCCAAATCAGACGTCAACCCTATCGACAACAAAGGCAAGATCAAATGAACGCATGACAAAGACACAGCAATCCATTTAATTGCTTGACCAAAAATGGCAACCAGAGCATTAAGCTCAGAATATATGGAAATCCTACACACACCCTGACCAGCAGCTGCTCTGATCCTGAAAACTTCCCTTGTTACAACTCAGCTCATTAGGGGAAAGGGAAGAAACATAAAACGGTTGTTTATTAACAAGGAACTTATTGATCAATACAAAATCCCAGGAGGCAAACTACAAAGGCCTGCCAGTGCTGTTCAAACCAACAACCAAATATAACAGAATGAGGAACAAACAAGAGCTACACCCATCTCGGTCTAAAAGCAACAAAAAGGAGAGTAAAGCCTGACTCTTTAATGCTAGAGTCACACCGCGGGTGACAGGGTGTCACCCGCGGTGTACTTACTTTTTTTTTTAATGGTTTAATTTGTTTACTTGGCAAAATAAATAAGAGAAAGAGAGAAAAATGTAGGTGTTCCTTATTTTGTCAATAGCTTAAGTGATGTTTCTCATTAAAAAAAAAATACAAATAAAAAACGGGAACAATGCAGCGGTCCAAGCATCCATTTTCAAAGGATCAGCGTATGTTCCCTCCTATTGGCTGTTGCCCGGTACCACTCAGTCAGATCAAGTTGAAACCTGCTCAACATTCCTTGTTTCCTGCGTCCTTGTTGAAGCTGTCAGCTCATCGCTCTGCCCCTCGCAGCTGGATGAAGCCGCGCTCCGTTTGAAACGCACTGCAGCCCATCGCTTTGCAGCGCCCTGTCGCTGGCGGTGTGACTGTATCATAAGTCTTACCTTGCCAAAACACAACCTAGTGCCACCGGGTAATGGTGGCACTAGGTAAAGCAAATTTTCCAAGGTTTACCATGAAAGTGTGTGTGTATATATTTTTTATGTATATAATGAAAAAAAGAAATTATATTTATATATCGACTTGTTGCGTTCATTACTTATTTCCTAGAGTTTTGTGTCTTTTTTATATATTTATTTATCCTTCCCGGTCAGGACTAGCACAGACATGCCCGTTCCAATATGGTGGCGACGTTGACGTACGATCCAAAGGCTAATGCGGTGTACAGGTATACGACGAGTTTGTGATCTACGTAGCGTAGGGAAAAAAAAAGGTTGAGCTTGCAGATTCGGCCTGGTTCCCAGGTCCCACGTATCACATTGTTTCCGGGATCAGACGACACAAATTCAACCTGCTCCGGAAACGATGAAACGTTCTTCGACATCCGGGAAATTTGCAACAGCTTTTCACGAATTCCTGCTCCAAATGTACATCAGTTTTGATCGAACTTGAACCACGAGATGTCTGAGACATCCCGGTTCCAATGAGACAACCATGTCTGTGCTTGCTGCGGTTACCGTGTTTCAGAAACTTTGAGCCCGAGAAATGCCAAGAAGATTAATCATAATAAAAATCCAAGCAAAAGCAATTAGGGCTGGAACCCTTATAATAAAAGAATTATTAAGTAATTATTAATTATTAATAACAATAAAACAGCTTTCTCTTCAGAGGGAGTCGACAGTTTTTTTCCCCGTTTGCTTGTTTTAATCAGTTTAAGATAAGATAGGGTAACACTTATCTCAGGGGAGAATTCAGGGAAAGCGTAAGGAAACGAGGGTGTTGTTTACGTGGACCAAACAGAGAGCTGACGTCATCCGTCACATGACGTTACTGTTTACGCTGTGAAAAATACCAAAACACATCCACTTCCTTGTCCCGCCCTCTACCCTCGTCGCCATTGGATCGTCTATTAAATACCGGTTCTGATTGGTCGGTGTGAATCACTTAGCTAGCCAGCGAACCAGCAGGTTTGTGTGCGTAGTTTCTCTGGTTGTTATGGAATTGACGGTCTTAAAAAGTACGTCAAAGTTATTGTTTTACCTTTAATAGGAGTATTTGAAATTTTCGAATGTCTTGAAACGCTCTTTTCCACTGTACTATGTCATGTTGATGTCATTACCATGAGCATTGTATTTGACACGTTATACGTAATGTAACCCAAAAGTTGTGATATCTTAGTGCTGCAGTTAACATGAAGTCCAGGCTGTAAACTGACTGTTGTCTCATATTATATTATAGTATATCGTATTATATGATGTGATATTATAGATTAACGTTAATATCGTCAACATTTTCTGTAAACTTAACCTTTGTTACATCTTAACTCCCTTTTGCCAGAACGGGGCTCCGGATAGCTAATGTAAAAATAACAATGATGAACAAAAAACAGAAACTTTTTCATGATTCATGCAATGACGCCTTGCAATGAGATCAGTTTTGAAGTAAAGGAATAATGTCAATGCCAACACACTATATTCCACCCATATGTTTTTTTAATATTCCAAATTCTATTCATATTTCGGTTGATAATGTTTTTGTTGAATGGTGCACACGCAAAAAGAACAACTTCCTTATTTAGATCACTCAAAGGAAAAATGCTGTGAGGCTATTCAACCTGGCTCATCATAAAATCGAAGTACTTGAGAATCACAGACTTTTACAGCTGTATCTGAGTGACTCAGATACTAGTATCCCTACTGTTTATTGTTCAGTTAATGGAACGATAAGCCCTACTGTATACAGCCTACTGAAAATATTACTACCAAAGCCCAGGAAGAGTCTTAATTGTGGCACATGTACGCAAGAGTCTGTTTGACAGCTCATCCCAATCTTTTGTTCCTGACCGTTTCTGATTCTCTGATTCAGCAGACTGGCTGTGACCCTGTGTCCCCTGTGGGCCGGGAGAGAGCGGTGGGGCCATGGCTGCTGGGGCTGTGGTCGGGGAAAACCAACTCCAGAGGATTATCAGAGATCTGCATGGTACGCCAGCATAAAGTGTGTGCCTGCATGCGTACAATGTGTGTGCGGGTGTGAATGGGCTGTCGGCAGACAGTTGTTGGCTAACATAGCTTGATTGAGGGGAAGAGAAAGAATAGTCAGTAAAGAATTCCACAATGCTGTGACCTTAGCCTTGCTGTCAAATGCAGCCAAGAATTATACCTCTCATAATCTGCAGTGGGAAAATGTGGATCTTACTTTGTCTCAGAGTAGTTTCAGGCAGTGTAAGGTTGTGAGAACAGTTTCGTGAAACATGCAACAAGACCGAGAGTGTGTGTTTAGGATGCACCCATCCCGTGTGTCCTTCCAGTATTTACGATGGATACGAGGCAAGTGATTCCTGTGGTTCCTGTTTCATTGTGCATAGGAAAATAGTACGGAATGGAACATTACAAACGATTAAGATAATGTGTATGTGTGTGTGGGTTGCTTAACAACTCTTAATTGAGGCATTGAATGAGTTATTCGATATATACTGTATTTGTAAAGCTAATTGTCCTTAATCTAGTGCTTAGGATATGCTATCTATTCACAACAATATTAAATTCACATTTATTTGTAATCAGAGGTAATGGTTTCCTGCTTTGTTGATCATTCTCATCTGCTTGTTGTCTCCATCATTTGCTCTGGTAAAGATGCAAAACCTGTGTTTTTGTGTTCCGTATGCATCCACATATATCTCTTTATAGATATAGAGTAAATAGAAGAATGTACAAGGGCAGTGTATTTTCATTCATTAGGCCAAGTAAACTGTGGCTGCACCCATTGTTTTGTCTCTCCACTGTTTTAGACCTAACTCTATTTTATTTTAGTTACATTTTACACCTTTCTTCCTGAAATACAGAGGCTGTTTCCGAGCTTGCCAAGGAATATAGGGAAAGTGGGGAGCCAATCACAGATGACAGCACCAACCTGCACAAATTCTCCTACAAACTAGAATATCTTCTGCAGGTAAGCTTTTGCATATGCTTTAACACCACTTCTTGTGATTAATTATATAAGTATAAATAGCTGATACTTTGGTAGTCTGATTCTTTGCTGCCGGATAGTTTGAATCTTTTTGCCGATTCATTCCTTTTCAAGTTAGAAAAATGAATCAAACCTTTACATTTTTTCGGTTTGCGCTGTTTCTTGGATTGAGCTGTCTTCCAGGAAATGTTCTCTCTGACTAAATAATAGTATTTGAGACAAATTGAACTATTATTTATTTTAATTTAAATACGCAAAATAAATAGTACCACTGCTGTCCGTACACAAGCTGAAAGGAGAAAACCACAAGTCGCTCAGTTTTCAATACTGAAGTTGTTTAAATGTAATTACTATGTAAAAATCATTCAGGTTGTATTTTATGTACATATAAGTACATAAGGCAGTTAATATCTTAATTAAAAAGCATTTAATGTCATAAAGACACACCATAAATTGCTGTTTCTGTGCCTTTCAGTTTGACCAAAAGGAGAAGACCACGTTTCTTGGCACCAGGAAAGACTACTGGGATTACTTCAGTGACTGTCTCGCTAAGATTAAAGGAGCCAATGATGGTATCCGCTTTGTCAAATCGATCCCTGAGGTATTCTGATAATCATTTTTATTTTGAAAATTTTAGTTAGATAGATAAATGGATTTATCTCATTTATGAGAATGAGATCACATTTAGACCTGCCCTGTGGCTGCTTAGTTATAAAATTGGCCAGTACCAGATATGAAACAAGGCCAAAATCTTTTATGCTTGGTTCCTGGAAACAAGCAGACAGTGGTAATGGAAATGCATAAGAAAACGTGATGTTCACGGCACCGCATGGCACAGCCCTGTACTGGAAAAATGACATACAAGATAAGACATGAAAAAACACGTTTTTAACCCCTGGAGTGAATTCAGTGAGTATGCATATATTTGAGCCATCTTATTGTTCAGGCTAATATCTAAGATACAATTACTGTTATTTTGCATTTTTTCCTCCCAACAAACAATTTATTATGATAATGTAGAGACATGTATATGCCTTTTAATGGTGTCTTATATACATTGAGTACTCTAAAAAGCACTCTCTTTTCCCTCTTTAGCTGAAGACATCACTGGGGAAGGGCAGAGCTTTCATTCGCTACTCCCTCGTCCATCAGCGACTGGCAGACACGCTGCAGCAGTGCCTAATGAACCAAAGAGTTACCAGGTAAAACAAATAGTAATTTAATGTTTGATTCATGCCAGTAAGTGACATTTGCTTTTCATTCCCCCGCATTTAACAAGGTAAGAAAAAGTTAGATAAAGACCACAGGCCCTGTGGTTGGTAAAAATTCACCATCTCGATCAAAGTTACTCGCTACCAGGCCTGGTTGTACTGTAGACTGCTTTGATTGAGGGGGCAGTTAGAATGGTTTATTGGTTTATACCCCTTTTCCCACTGCGCCAAAAACCTGGTCACACCCGCTAACATCCGGCATTTGTCATTAGTGGGTAAGGTAACCCCCGGGTTTCAGTCCCAGGTCAAATGACCCTGAAATAGACCCGGGTTTTTATCGGCTCCACCTCTGATCGGTTCTGATGGGAACAGGACACCCGGGTTGACCCGCTCATTTTGGCCCCTTTACTGGCGCAATGCGACGCATGTTGAAGTTCCAGTCGTTGCCGCTTAGATAGACAGGAATATCCGTGTATCATTAGATCGTTTCATGTCCCATTTAGAATCCCAAATCAAAAGTTATTGACTTTTTTCCTGCATGGGGGGCCATGAAATGTTTTGAGTGTGGGGATGGCTCCACGCGTAGCACATTGGAGAACCCCCACGCTCACCGCTGGGCTCCGAGCCGCTCCAGCACCGCCTCAAGCCAGTCTCTGAACCGGAGGAGCGTTTCCTCTCCCACCACCGAACGACCGGTGCGCACTAGCGGGATACAACATGGTGGCGCGCACCGTTAACAGTCAACAACGTTCCCTTTGTATAGATCATTATTTATTTTAACACCTATAACGTGATTTTGAACTACTCTGTATATTTGATGTTATGTTAACATAGGGACTACCGAACTGAATTACAGTTTTCCGAGTTCCGAGTTGGAACGCAGCATCACTTCCTGCTGTCTCTTGACCCGATAGAAACTTTGAGCGCTTTTTAATCTGCGGGGGAGCAATCAGAGCATTTAATGAGGCAATGCCCCCCCTGCCCATGCCTAGAACCGCCCCTGCTCGCTACCATGTGGCGATCATTATAACAATTAAAACTATTGGAATTTATGGAGGGTTTTTTTTCATCTGTGAAAGATCTGCAGGGTCAAACATTTAAGGTGACATGCAAGCAGTCCAATGTGTGAAACAGATGTGTTTTATTATAAACCATAGAGGTTTTGTGATTTACATTATGTATATCCCCACAATACATCCTCTCTGCTGGTGGTAGTGTTTTACTTCAATATTTCTTTCTCCATTCCGTAGAGGTACAGGTAACTGAGAGTATAATAACTGGCAATGAAACCGGGATTGCAGAAGTAAAATAAAAGTTGCATTGTTTTTACATGTTATCATTGTTTCTGTTGTTCTACTTCACAATGGCTTTTGTCCTCTCACATCTTCCTTCTCACTTTACAGTGACTGGTACTATGCACGCAGCCCTTTCTTAAAGCCCCATCTCAGTGTGGACATCACCAGTCACCTGTATGAACTTAATGATGTCCAGTTTGACGTGGCATCCAGGGGTCATGATCTTGATGCATCCTGGCCCACCTTTGCAAGGTATCTGATTAAAAAAAAAGGTCTTGAACATTTCTATAAATCAACTTGAGTATGTCAAAACTATAAATATTTTCAAAATAGCCTTAAGGTCTGAGGAAATCCAGCTTTTCTGTGTTTCAAGCATTCTTCTTTTCTAAACAGGAGAACCCTTGGCATGTCCAACTCACTTGTCCATATGTGGAAACCGCCAAGTCGCAGCTCCAGCATGAGCAGCCTGGCCAGTAGCTACTCACATGTAACCAACACATCTTTCATGCCTCTCATAACGTTTTTGTCTTTAATCTATCTATAATGATGGTGATATAATGATAATGATCCGACTTTTAAACTATATAGTGTTTCATAATGTGAGATCATAAAGTTGGGTTTATGCTGCATATTTTTCTCATACAGTCACCCTCTTTCTTCCCCACCCCCCATGCCTATCCCCGCTGGTGTCAACTTAATCTACCATGTGCTTTGCAACCCTCAAGCAAGCACCTGAATTCCTCTCTAGCCCCGATTACGGCCAAGGCCTGTTAAATGATCTGAATGAGTCTCTACCAGCCTGTGGTGAAGATGTGAGTGCAGTGGAGAACCTTCACTTGGAGCTTGACCAATCAGAGCTGAAACAGCAAGGTCTCCTGGATAGGGTGCAGCAACTAGGGGAAGAGGCAGCTGAGCTTAGGGGGGTGGTAGTGGAGCTCCAGAGGCAGTTGGATGTCTCTCTGGCTGCCCAGGAAGAGCAGCAGAGCTTGCAGGGAGTACTCAATGCTCTGGAGGGGCGAGAGGAGGCCCTTTCCAGAGATCTGGAAGCACTCAGGACTCAAGAAAGAGCCAGGGAGAATGAGCAACGCCTGCTTCAGGATAAATTAATGGCTGCTGAGGGAAAAAATGCTGATCTCTTGACCAAATTGGATGAGGTACTGAACGAGAAGGGTCATCTGGCAGCCAGTTATTTTGATTCAGCCCAGAAGATACATGAATTGCTAGACAGATTGAAAGACGCAGAAAGCGGAAAGATAGAGGTGGTTGCTGAAGGAGAGGTGAGGAAGAGACAGTTAGAAAGGCTAGAGGAGGAGCTCAGAGTTAAAGAAGTAGCTTCAAAAGAAGGTGCGAAAAAACTTGGTGAAGTGGTAACGTCCACTTCTGAAGAGATAGCCAGTTTGAAAGCAAAAGTTGTGGATCAGTCCAGTGTCATTGACAAGTTGCAGGGGGATTTATCTGTGAGAGATGGAGAGGCCAGTGACCTGAAAAAGCAGCTTCATGACCTCCAAGGATCCTTTAAGGAGAAAGTAAACCAGGTAGAGCACGTCAAGCAGAGAGCAGAGGAAAATAAAGAAGAGATGCAGAGGAGCATTAGTGTCCTAAAGGAGTCTTTGGGAGGAGAGGTAACGGCCTTAAGGGAGCAGCTAAAGATGAAAGAGACTGAACTGACTTCCAGCAGCCAGACACTGCAACGGCTGGAGTTAGAAAACCAAACCCTCAAAAAAGAAACGGACAGTCTGAACATGAGTAATTCTGAGCTTGGGACTAGCGTTAAGGAGCAAACGAAGAAGATAGAGGACTACAAAACACAGTGCACAAATCTAATGGAGTTGAATGGGAAACTCCTGTCCACTGTGAAAAGGAATGAGGAGCTTAAGAAAGAAGTGGCAGAAAGCAGAGCAGCACTCGAGTGTGAAATGGCAGCATTAAGGGCTTCTGAGAAACAACTAAGAAGCCAACTGGATGATGCTAAGGTGACTGTGGATGAGAAGGAGAAGAGGTTGCGTGAGGAGAATAGCTCTCTAGATGAAAGTCCACAACGAGCAGCTACACAGCTCTCAGAGGCTGCATTAAAGCGTCTAGAGCAGGAAAACAAAAACCTGAAAGATGAGCGAGCCACTGTGAAAGCAGCTCTCAGTTCAATGCAAGCAGAGCTGAAGTCCATCAATGGGCAGATTGAAGAGTTGGAGAAGAGTTTAGGAGCCTCACGCAAAAATGAAGCCAGCCTTCAAGAGCAGTTGCAAGGCAAGGAGGCTCAGTTAAAGAGTAAGGAGAGCGACCATGCGGAGCTCGCATCCAGGTTGAAAGCTCTGGAGACCAGGGAGAAGGATCTTGAGGCGGCAAAGGCACAAGCAGAGGCAGCTGCTGCCATGAAAAGTGAAGTGATTGATAAACTGACCTCTGAGAAGCAGGCAGTGAAAGAATCTCAGCTGGAGAGCAGAAATCTCCAAGCCACGGAGAATCAGGAAGTGAAATACAAACTAATGATGGTGCAGGGCCAGCTTGAGTTGAACATAGAAGAAGTGTCCAGGCTTCAAGAAGAGGTCTTGAATCTCAGAGTGCAGCTACAGAGGTCAGGGGAGGATAGCCAGAAAAATCAAACCAAGCTAGAGGTGACAGAGGCCCAGAGAGACGAGCTCAGAAATCTGACTGAGCAGCTTAGAGGCCAAACAGAGGCACTCAATCAGAGGCATGTAGCTGACCTCCTCCAGTTCAAACAGAGAGAAGAAGCACTGATTGAAAAGCACAACCAAGAGGCAGCAGCACATGCTGAGTTGGCTACCTCTTTTGCTACGACTCAGAAAGAGCTGGCCAATCTCAAGGCAGAAAGCGAGAAGCTAGCCCTTGAGAACGGTGAGACACGGGAAGGTCTCCATAGGGCCAACACAGAGATGGCAGAGCTTGGGATGACCATTTGTAAACTGACTGCAGAGGGGGAGGAGGCCAGAGATCGCTGGGCTGGAGAGGCTGCCAAGATTGAAGAGCTTGAGGAGCATGCCACACGGGAGGTGGAGAGACTGGAAAATTGCATTGAAGCTTTGCACCAGGAAAATACCAACCTGAGAGAGAAGCTGACACAAATGGAGAATCTTCCGCAGACTATAGTTGAGCTCCAGGGGAAGCTGGTGACAGCTGAGAGCCAAGTAAAAAACCTTCAGAACGGCAGCCACGAAGACATCGAGGCTTTCAAGTTTCAAATGAGCTCTGAGAGCATGAATCATCAAAATCAGCTGAAGGTGTGTTTAGATTCTCCATTCTATTGTAATTTTGTTTTTTCTAGATTGTAGTTAATTTTTTTTTTATATGATTTCCTGGCTTAGGATGTCTATGATCTACTGTATGGGTACCCTTTGTTATGCACAGTTTTTCACTTTTTATATTTCTCTCTACTCGCAGAGTTTAAATGAACAGGTATTTAATTTGAAAGCCCAGTTACAATCAGAGGTGGAGACTGTGTCTAACCTGGAGGTTAAAGTTTCTGAACTAGAGGTAAGTGTCCTGCTATCACTAGCTAAGTTGATACTGTATGGTCGCACTACCTACTGTCACATATCTAGAGAAATAGCACATCAAGAACTGATAGCAACAAAGAAAAATAAATATATATGTACATATATTTGTTTTTATTTATGGTCATATGAAGAAATCTTTAAATTTTTATCAAATATTTTAAAGGTTATATGTAAATTTATAACCTAATTCTGTGATGACGATAACATGATGTGGCAGTTCTGCCTGCCACACGTCTCCAAGTGGCATTTTCAGGGCCCTCCGGCACAGGGACACAGAAGACGATGGGTTGTAGACACCAGTTTATTGTAGAGAGAAGGCTAGATGGAATTAGCCAGGAACCGATTGAACATGTCATGACATGGCTCCTCTCCTGAGTGAGTGTGGGGATGGCGGTTTTACCTGATGCTCATTGGACCAACCAAAGAGCAACAGGTATGAAGCCTCTCTGACCCAATCATCTATATCCAGGTCAGGTGTTGCTGCTCAACCAGACCATCCCCACACCACATTGGACAGTTATTAACTGTATATTACAAAAAAAAAGCACAATCTAATGTTAATACATTTCCTTTTTGAATGAGGAGATACATTTCTTGTGAACATCCGAGGTGGATATCAATCGGAAATATTCAGTTCAATTACAAACTGCTGGAGAAATTCTCCTGCGTGGTCGGTAGAATTTATCTGCCCGCTACAGGAAAACAAAACTGAGAGTATTAAAGATATTTATTCTGCAGAATAAAGAGAAAGATTCAGTGCTGCTCCAAAGCAGTGTTCTACCCCTCTACCCCTCAGTCTACCCCTACTACTGACCAAGACAGTTTTATACCAAAGAGAGGTTGTGTGCCATTGGTCAGATGTCGTTTACAAGACTGTGCCCCTCAATTGTCTCCCCTGGTGTTACCCTCAAACAGTGATTTCACAGGTACAATCAAAACTCCGGTCACAGACGTAATCCTACTACCCCTTACAATGCTCTTTCAAGCTCCCCTGGGGTTATCCTTATCTCCATACAAGGTTAGAGTGAGGATGAAATGTGATCTGATTCTTCAATATTACAATTGACATCGTAGAGAAACATAAACTCCAGGGGCTCCTTAAAAAACCCAGAGGCAATGTTTTAAACCCACTTAACATACAAAGGGCTATTGTCCTCATTCAAATAGTTGATCATATGTATTTTTCTCTCACAAAACTTATTGTGCACCAGTTTCCCATATAGTACAGTGATTTATTTGTAACGGCCCTCCACAATATCAACATTGACCACCATGTGAGTTTTGAATTGGATTTCAATATTTTTTACGATTAAAAATGGGTAAAATCTTATTCCACTGTAGAGCTGCGTGCAGCACATTGATTCGCTCAGCAGCTCCTTGCACCCTCTCTCTCTCTCTCTCTCTCTCAAACACATTAACAATGGACCAGTCTATGAATAGCCCCTCCTCTCCGTGCACACTCTGAATCAAATCATGATGATGCGCAGGATGTTTGGCTTGGGTACTGAAACCCGGTACCACTTTGACACTTGTTCCTATACGATTGGTATCTACTGGACCAAATCCCAACGCAGATTTTGGTCTCATTTCAGTTCCATGCCCGAGCTGCCGATTGAAATATCCAACCTCTGCTCCGAAACCGCCTTCACAAAACATTATCGTTTGGAGTGCGATTGAAATCCTCTGTATTTCTTTAGAAGCTTTTAGTTCCATTATTTGCCTCTATTGTAATGCGATCTACATTAAAAATGTGTGTTTTTATGCTGTTTTAAATGCCTAAAACACCGTAAAAAAATGGTTTTATGGAACACCTACAGTGGGGCAAAAAAGTATTTAGTCAGCCACCAATTGTGCAAGTTCTCCCACTTAAAAAGATAAGAGAGGCCTGTAATTTTCATCATAGGTACACTTCGACTATGAGAGACAGAATGGGGGGAAAGAATCCAGGAAATCACATTGTAGGATTTTTAATGAATTCCTCATTTTGTCCCTCATAGTTAAGGTATACTTATGATGAAAATTACAGGCCTCTCTCATCTTTTTAAGTGGGAGAACTTGCACAATTGGTGGCTGACTAAATACTTTTTTGCCCCACTGTAAATGCGCGTTTTTGCCGAATAAAACATGTGTTTTTGTACGCTGTTTAAGGCGTTTTTTACGCAGTTAAATGGGTGTTGTTTTATTTATTTACTTATTTTTATATTATTTTTATTTCTATTTTGATTGTTATCTGGCATTTAATTCACAACAATATACCTCATTCTTTATTATACTAATAACGTATAAATTGGTCCTATTATGCCCTAGTAAGCGTTGCGAAAGCACTTCAAATACACTGCCATGTTAATCAATGTGGAAGGTCCCACCAAGCAGAAGCGTTGGCGTCGCGAAAGCGGCGTGCCACGAGCTTCCCTAAACCTCTTGCGTTTTTTTACGCCTTGGCTCTATTTTTCCAGGCGCAAAGCGTAAACTGGAGCGTAGTTTCCCATAGAGTCTATTCAAAGGATGTATTTAGTGAAAATATTTGATTACCAAGCCTGGTATGCATCAACCACATATATAAAATCGCTGATGTAAGGTCCTTACATGGAATACTTTTTCACCACATCAAATTAAACTTCATATATATATATAAATAAAAATATTATCATTCCATCAGTAAAACAAATATCATGCCCAGGATTAGACTTCAGATTTTACTTCATACCTGGGAGGTTGTTCTGGATTTATATTTCAGTTGTGTTTGTGTTATTTTAGTCTGGCAACTGTCTAAATGAATCTCTGCATATAAACAATAAATGCTAATCTCACAAACCCATGAAAGGTTGATACATTCCACAATTCATAGTTTCAGTGAAAGAAAGCCAGGAGAGTGCTGCTTCCTGTAGTGCGTCATAGACGGAATAAAGCTGGACCCGGTGTGAACTGATGAATCGACAAAATGATGTGACGTGTCGCTTCTGGTGTGGTCCAGGGGTTAGAGTTAAAAACCCAAACCTTTTAAAACCGTGCGTTCAGAGCAGTCGGAAAGCCTAAGCATTTTGCTCACAGCGATTACTTTGTCATTAATATACCTCATTATTTGACACCACGGGGTAAATCTTATATGAACATCCAACATTGTAACATTATATACAGTATATGGCATAAAATAAGGAAAAGCATAATTGGTCCCCTTTAAAAAAAGATTGTTGCTTGTTAATATTTTGTAGCATAGGCTACAGTCATTTTGATCATCATTAATGTGGTTGTGAATGCTGAATGGCATTCAGAGAGAATGTGCAAAAGGGGGTTTACAACACAGTTTTTATGGCATCATAAACGGTTTAAAAAAATCAGCATTTTATTCGTGAAAATGCACATTTTTTATAGTATTTTGCTCAAGGAACTACACTGTGCCAGACCCGCCCGGTCTGTTTGACGGTCACGTCTGGCCCATGTACGTCAAACACAAGAACAGTATTTTAGTATTTAGTATTTTAGGTGTTTAAAACGGTATAAAAACACATGTTTTAATATATTTTGTGTTAAAATAGAGACATATCATGGCACTAAAGGCTTTCCATATATTCCTCTGTATTGCGCGCCACCGCTTTCCTCTCCCGTGCTACTTAACTTCTAACTTTTGGTCGTGAGCCAAACAGCAGTGGCACTCGTCAGTGTCACATTTATTGTCGCTTAGCCAATCAGATAAAAGAGGCGGGTCGTAAAGATTTTCACTACCAATAACGTCTGTTTCACATGTAACATGTGAAAAGTATATAAAAAAATAATTAAGGCCAAATGGGGTTAGTATATAAAAAATCTCTTAAATAGATCTAAAAAGATTTTCTTTTCAGAAAAATAATAATAAAAATAGCCCCGGCTCTATTCATCTATCATTCCGATTGCGAGCACAACCAGCGCAAAGTTTCCCTGAATGGTGAAGCATGTATTCATCTGGTTGACCAATATGATAAAACAAAATTATAAATAAAGGCTTAATCTATAAAAAAAAATACTAAAATAAATGTGAATATAATAGAATATATCCAAAATTTCCTTATGAAGTAATTTTTAATACATCTCAATTTCTTCATCCTGCAGGTTGGCCACCACCGGTTTACAATCTCTGATAATGTTCTGTAATAGATTATTGTCATGCTGTATTCAATTTAACATGGCTCTTTTAATACTGTTTAATTAAGGTTCTTAATGAGGACTACTCTCAGCTGATTAGTGAGAAAGATGCTCACGTCACAAAGTCAGAAGCCACCACTCGCCAGAATGAGAGAGAGGTCCAGCAACTGAGAGACTCAGTCAGCAGGTGTGTTAATAGCTAGCTGAACATTACTTACTTTAAACATTTATGTTCCTGTACCTTGTTTAAAAAGTCTTTTGGCACTGTTATTTCAACCTCCATTCACCTCCCTTCCTCAGTGCTGAAGATGCGCTCTCGGTTGCACAAAAGACCTGTGAGGAGCTGAAGGAAAAGCTCAACAAAGTGGAAGCTGAAAAGCAGAGCGCTCACCAGCAGATGGCCGCCGAGATCGATGACCTCAACAGAACCAAGGGAAACCTGGAAGAGCGTCTCATTGAACTGATAAGGTACGTCCTGGCTCTGTCTTGTATGGAGTGAATTACTTTAGAAATTTGTTATGGGGTTCGTCCAAATGTCTTGGATGTCCATAACCAAGTTTTTATGTTTGGCTTATGCTTGATTTACCCAGAGATGAGTGTTTATTCTGAATTGCAGCTCCCGGAGTGTGTGTGTGTGTGTGTGTGTGTGTGTGTGTGTGTGTGTGTGTGTGTGTGTGTGTGTGTGTGTGTGTGTGTGTGTGTGTGTGTGTGTGTGTGTGTGTGTGTGTGTGTGTGTGTGTGTGTGTGTGTGTGTGCGTGCGTGCATGTGTGCGTGCGTGTTTGTGCCCATCGTGGGGGGCAGCAGAGGGGGGTGTAGAAAAAGAGCTCTTTTTAATAGCTGAGATGATGTTCCAAGAACATGATGCTATATAAAGGAAAATAGCTTCTAAATGTTGAGAAAGATTGCCCTGTAGAGGCTTTTCGCTGTTCGTTCCTTCATTTGCAGTCATTTTGTTTAAACCTTTAAGAGGTTAGAATACATTTTTTAAATTACACTTTTACCATGGCAGTTGGAAATGATCTGTTTTCTAATGTTCAATTTTCTATTCATTTTGACCTCTTTTATCAAGACTTTTATTATACCCCTGCTAGACTCACAACCGTGTTGTGTTTGTGTGCGCAGGGACAAGGACACTCTGTGGCAAAAGACGGATGCACTGGAGTTTGAGCAGAAGCTGCGAGCAGAGGAGCGCTGGTGGTTGGTGGATAAGGAGGCCACTCACTGCCTGGGCTGCCAGGGCCACTTCACCTGGTGGCTGCGCAAACACCACTGCAGGTGAGCACTGGGGGCACTTGTGTTTCTAGCCGATATCAGGATAATCGGATCTGTGTTTGTAATCTGATAATATCCCCATTACAAAAATCTGCTGCCAATTTAGAATCTCCTAACTAGCTAACCTCCATATTTTTGGAGTTGGGAGAAAACTGGGACACCCAGGGAGCGCCTACTCAAACCCAGGAAGAACAAAACGCTACCCATCCACACAACTTAGAAGATGAAACGGGGTCAATGACACATGAAATATGGCAGGAGACGAAATCCAAATATGCCATTGTTGTTTATGCAATTGTCTAGTAGCTTTGATTAAAACAAAACAAAAAAAAAAATGTTTTGGTTTTAAATTTCCATCAACACAAGCTGACACAAGACACCATAGACCAGGGGCATCACCATTATTTACATATTGGGGGACACATAGTTTGGCCAGCGGTGCATCAGTTGCCTTACTCTTTCCCAAATTTGTATGCGTTTCAGACTTCTTCCTTATATGAATATATTTATTTTTACCATATGTTTTGACAGTTTCCTCCGTTCTACTCTCTTCCTTTCATTATCAGGTTGTGTGGGCGCATCTTCTGTTACTATTGCAGCAACAACTTTGTGATGACCAAGCACAGCGGGAAGAAGGAACGCTGCTGTAGAGAGTGTTACAGTCAACACAGCGCCGTGGTGGAGAGGTTCACAGAGGCTGAGCTGAGTCCGGCTGAAATCCAGCCTCCTCCCGAGGGAGCAGGACTCCACTCACCTCCAGAACCAGCCCCTTACATACCCACTCCCAGAGTTACAGGTGAGCGGCATGCTGGGAGGCAAACCACATGCATGCTCCTCATCCAATACAATATAAGATTACAAACACGTCGGTGTTCCCATGTGTCCTGGAAAATCTGGTAAACCTGGAATTTTATAATGGTGTTTTCCAGTCATGGAAAAGTCATGGAATATGACAAAATTGTCTAAAATGTTCTGGAAAACTATGCTGCTTTCACACATACACTATAAACCTGAAATTATCCGGACTTTATCCGGATGAGCTGTATGCGTGAATGCAAATGTCCGAATCATTCGCCCGGACATTACCTAGTCTTTTTCCTTTCTCCTACAGACAGGATCCTGTGCCTCTATTTTTTTAATTCATATTTATTTTTGTTTGTTTCCTAGATGTATGAAACAACATTTTTAAACACAACTGAGTTAAGGGACTGTCCGGTTCCGTTCCAAAAAAACCCCTGTGCAACACATCTCCCTTTTGCTGTGGGACTTAAATTAGTAAAAACTGGATATTTTTGTGTAAATATTTTACTTCTCAATAATAAATTCTGCACTTCTGGAACGGAGAGACCGCATTTGCCACATTACATTATGTTCTATGCACATGCGAACCCCCCGCACGCGCATGTTTAATATTGCAAATGCAGTCCCCATTCCAGAAGTGCGATTGGAATTTTGCATGATTGCCCAAGCCTGCTGCTGCGTACTCCTTTCTGCTTTCTTTATTATTCCTTTCCACTCTCTCGTTTATATTGCGGATATGTCCAAATACATGGAGTATCAACGCAAAAAAAGCCCAATTACTGATAAGTCGGTAGCTGGGCTCACTATCTTGGGTGTGCTGTAAAACTCTGCAGCATCATTGCGTCACATCCCGCCTCCTGCACGCTGTACCTAAGCTCCGCCCCCCTTTACGACTCCTTCATGTGTGAAAGGGTAAATCCGGATAATATCCTGATAATCAGGTCCTGACATAGTCTGGACATTGTCAGAGTGCATGTGTGAAAGCAGCTCTTGAGTTGTCCTGGAAAAGTTATTTTCAATCTGCGACTTTTTTTTGGGGAACGATATATAACAATATAAACAATATAATATAACAACATAACAATATAAAAAAATATAATAATACCACATTTATTTATAAACTTTAAACTTTAAAGGTGTTTTGGCTGACTAGACTTTTCTGGTTGAAGTTGGCTAGAGCTACAAGCAACTCATCTGAGGTCAGAACTTTTAAAATCGGCAAGTTATACAGTAGGTGTAAGTTGTTCCACCCTGACAGGTGTAACAAAACTGAGGTTGAATAGCAGAGTCAGGGAGATGGAGGTCTGAAAATTAGAAGTGAAAAGACCTATGTGAGTGGGCAGCGTCTTTAATATTAATACATGCCATGAAAGTGTCCTGGAAACAATTTTCTTGTGGGAACCCTATAACATGTTTGAATGTCACAGCCAAGTGTTCCAGTTCCTCCACAGCTTTATATTTGAACAAAAGAGTGTTGGAGGTCATGTTTAACATTACCTGGTGACGTGTTAGCAGAAGTGAAAATGAAGAAGTGAGGCTTGTCACATTGCAAAACAAGGACTGACCCCTTCAACATTCTCTGCAGCCATGCAAGCTCGCTTGGTAAAGAAAAGGTATCAGTTCCTGTCCCCGCGTGCCACCTTTGACCATTCATCGGTTTTCTTCGATGTATCACTGCGATGCTTAAAATGTAATTTCTTTGGTTGCCGGTTTTTCATCATGCCAGAAAAACTGTAATAATATTTTATGCTCTGTTTACATTCTATTGTACATCCACTATTGAGACAGTCTAAAGGTCACCACTTATGAATAACTCACTTTTTCTGTACTTGTGCACATACCTCTGGGTCTCTAACGGGCCTACTAACACACAAACTGTGAAATAAGACAACTCAGTCTCTTCAGGGCTGCCTAGGTCAGAAAACATGTGATTTAACAAGCCGTTCAGATTTGACTCCCCTTCCTACGTCAATTGGGGGCTCATTAGAATTATACCGCCCCCCCATCTGAGTATGGCGTACTGGAGTACGGCTGGAGCTGTGGGTGGCGATACCTTTGCAAATGTGCGCCATTCTTGCAAACGCCGGACCCGCTGGCATTATGTTGAGGGCTAGAGCTAAGGGGAACTGCTCTGGAACTGCTCCGTTGTGGGCTGCACAAACTAGCACAAATCTTTTCAAAGAAAGAGGAATTAATACCAATTGTCTGTGAAAGAGGAAGAAAGAGGCGTCATTCTCCATATTACAAGTCAGTGTACCATCAAAATGATTCTGAAGCTGTTATTTTGAGGTAAAAAAGATACATAGTGTTGCTTTAAATTGTTGAAAAGGAGTATAATTGGTGACCTTCAACGCACAAATTCCTTCTCTCATAATTGTCTTGAAGAGGATTATTAAAATTAATTCAGTCCCCTGTAATTTATTCTGCGCTCTAGTTTCAGACCCCGGCAGCAGATCAGAGGACGGAGTTTTTGATATCATCACAGAGGAGGAGGTGAATGGCATCTACGACAGCGACGCTACGTCCCAAACCACAGCAGAGTCCTTAGAGGGAGAAGACCGAAGTCCTCCAGGAGCGCTAGATATGTGAGTATGAAACACGGCATAGATTCATTTCCATAATATTGTATGTATACACACGTTGAAAGAGAGTTCTGTGGATTTGTCCTCTCTAAATCCCAACATATATGCTCCATCCTGGCAGTTATGCGGACGTGAGCAAACAGATTATATATTGCTGTGAAGCTCCTCATGACCTTGTAAGTCCTGATTAAATGAGGGGCATAGCCCAGCAACGGCCACAAACTGACAGTGAGTGATTCAATGGGCGTTGTTTAAGGCTTCATTTAGGAGAACACATTTATCAACATGTGCTTTTCTAGTCCTGCACATCGGCTATTAACACCCAATTTCCAATATCTTTGTTTGTGACATATTGCACACACATTACAAGTTGTATCTTCAGGACGAGAATCTCACCTAGTTAACTCCTTGTGTGTTAGGTGACATGAATCTCTTGATTTAGAGCTATATTGGTAAATTAGTTCTTAAGTCTTCTAATTACCACAGTCCAGTTTTATAGTTGCGGACACAAAGTACAAAGATTTAAAGGAGAGCATCACTATTTTTCAACCCAGGTCTGATTAAAATGTTGGTTTCCATCATTTATAACTGTTCATAGCACAAATTTGAAATGCCTTACGACTGAGAAACTGACTGAAGTTCTGCACCATCTAAAATTGTAAATCATGGGGAACAACATTTTATTGAGTGCTGAGTTGGATTAAGTAAAAATATGGCATGGTTTGCTACAATACAATATTTAGCTTTTTAGGATAATGCTTTTTTCTTGTGGATTTTTGTTCTTCTAAGAGGAAAAAAAAAAAAGAACAGAAAGATTCATTTTTCATGGTAATTTGGAGAAAGAGAATTAAATAATTGCTCTTATTTTGGCTCATTTACAGAGGGACAGGAGATATAATCCCAGATGACCCTGAAGAGCATGTGCCCACAATTCAAGAGTCGGAGATTAATCTTCTTAAATCAGGAGAAGTCACGTGAGTTGATTTACTTCCTGTCACCACAGGGAAATCTTCGATTAGTGGCGGTGTATAATAGATTGTCACATAACGGTACTACCTGTCCTCTTGGCAGGGTGGCTGTCCCCCTCAGCATCGAGGAGATTTCTCACTTTGGGGACGGTAAGAGGGAACTCTTCATCAGGTCCAGCTGCTACAGCCTAATCAGCATCGCCGTGGGCGAGTGTGGGCCAAGCATCAGCTGGGTGTTCTCCTCAGAGCCCAAGAGCATCTCCTTTAGCGTGGTGTACCGAGAATCCCCCGACACCCCAGTGGAGCAGTCCAAGGTGGCCAGTTCAACTTCTCATTTTAAATACTAATTTTCTAATTTGTTGTGAATATTAAAGACAGCAGTGTAGCAGGCAGCAACTGCTACAAACCAGGTGTCAGCAAGGTTTGTGAATAGCCTCGAATTTTATATAAAAGAAAAAATCTTAAAGTGGTTATCCGTACGATTAGCTTGTGGAAAATATTCTTTATCCTCCCATATTTAATAACTTTTTCAGATGGTTCTTTATAAGAAACAGCTGTTCGATGTAGTGGTGTTATGCATGTGCTCCTCTATATGCGGTTTCCATTGTCTTGGGTGGAGTCCGCCGTTCCCCGCAAGAATGTACTGATTGGGTATGTGCAAGAACTGAAATCCAGAATTTGAAAAGGAAGAATTTGATCAAGCAGCGTAGCTAGTTACGAACAGTAAACTGTCGATATGATTGAGCATTCCCCAAAAGACAGAGAAAATGACCATCCTAGAGTGAAGATGAGGGTAAACCCAGATAATAAAAAAAAAAAGAAAGAAAAATGTTAGTTTCAAATATAATTTTAGAGGTTGTAGTGTAATCCATCCGACACAGACAATCTTATGGATTACCTCTTTAATTACTAGATTGTGACAATTATGGCAATTGAATGACACAGGTATTTGGGAATTCTTTGCTTTTATAAAGAAATCTTTCTGCAAGCAGTTCAATCTAAGATTGCTTCAGAGGGGAACCAAGAAAATAAGGGCATTAAACAGGAGGACTTGTTTTGAGAAGAAACCCAGATTAAATATGCCAGATGTGCGTTGGGCACGTTGCTCTCATACTGAACACCCAAAACCTGCATACTGACTTTTAATGATTCGACAGCAGCAGCCAATATTAAACGCAATTATTCATACAGGTGAGCGCCTTGCATGCATTTATTTATGTGTAAATGGGAAAGGAGTGCCCCCTACCCCCCAGTGCACTGTTTGGTACATCTTCTGAAAATTGCGGCAGCAATGTTGTCTGCACCTAGCGGGTCAAAACACAGACCGTGTGTTGAAATCACTGCTGCATTTCCATTGTGTGTGCGGGTGTATGTAAATGTGTGATTTATTTATTTATAATTGATTTGTTTTGTCCTCAGGTCCTGATTCCACTCACTCGCTGTAACTCCCACAAAGAAACCATTCAAGGTCAGCTGAAAGTCAGGAACCCTGGGCTCTACACACTCGTCTTCGACAACTCCTTCTCACGGTGGGACACGTTCCATATCAATCCTTTTCTTTCAATTTGAATGGGATTTGAACTGCGGAAATGCAAGCAGAGCCCCAATCAGCTCTGCCTTCTCATCCATCTGGTGTTGTGTGTTTATGTTTGTACTGTGTGTGTGTGTGTGTGTGCGTGCGCGTGCGCCCATCTCTTTTTTATGTGTCTATTTCTGCTCCCATCATTTCCAAAGTTCAATCGCAGTCTTTTTTTATCAGCAACCCTTTTCACACAGGTTCATCTCCAAGAAGGTCCTGTACCACTTGACAATAGAGAAGCCTGTAATCTACGATGGAAGTGACTTCCCTTGAAGCGGCAGCCTCAGTTTGCAGCAGAATTTCAAGGCTTTACACGAGCAGAAGCAAGTTCATAATCCACTGCGGAGAATTTAATTATTTGTTTCTTAATCCCTTTCCTCCCACGGCGTTTTATGTTTAACTTCACTTATCCTTTTTAACGTTTGGGTTTTATGTTATATACTTTTAAAATGGCAATACCAGAGAATGAAGAAAGAAAACAACAGGAAAGGGTGACTACAAGTGATACAAGTTATTTTGCTTTTTAAAATGCACATTAAGTAATGTAACTTAATTACAATCATTAGGGAGTTCTTTGAAACATTATATTCATGTTTTTTCTTTCAGTTATTTCAGATATTGGCCTTATTGGAGAACACAAAAGGAATTGCTGTGAGTGTATTTAGTAGCATTATGATGCAAATCTGCAGCAACGCCACCGGTCGATGACAACGTTGACCGACTTTGCGAGTCTTTCAGGACTTTTTGAACCCTCTTTTTATAAATAGCACATCTTCACTTGTATGTGACAACTTAGATACGGTATAGTACAGTACATACAGTACATTTTATTAATATATTTTAATGAAGGACAATGACCCTCTGCATAGGAGCAGAATTAAACACTATTTTTAAACAGAGAGTGTAGAGTTTACTTTGAGCTATTACCAATTTTCAGAGTGGTAAATAGCATGCATTGCCATGATGAGCTCCTTTTTGAAATTGTGTTTAACAGTATCCTGAAAGAACATAACATTAAAAGGAGTTATTTTACAGAGAATGAATTTCAATGTAGAATGCTCATACATTGAAAAAGCACTATAAATACCCATATTTCGACTTACTGTAGAACTATTGCTTAGTTTGCTTTTTAATATTTGAAAAGGTATTTTATGGTCTGGTCTTTCTTTTATGTTAAGTGATGTGTTTAAATATAGTCGTCTATGCATTTCCCATTATCCTCAAAGCAATACTAAATCCGTATAATGAAAGAGGTCTCGGTATAATAAACGAAAAGACGAATAAATAAGTAACTTTCTTGGCGAGGACTGTATACTCTTTAAAAGCAAGGGCTGATCCTAATGCTGCTTATGTGAAGATATATTTGTATTTCACATTTCTCCCTTTTTTATTCCTGGATTGGTGTAACTTTATACATTTTCCATTTTGTACTTTACGCAGAGCCTCATATTTTCTAAGCCAAATTGTTCTTTCTAAAAGTGTTTTTTTGAAAAATAATGCAACAAATGTATTACCAAGAGAACATAAAGTTGAGGTGTTACTTTTATATGGCATTTGTGGGGGGAAAAAACACATTCAGGGACATATTTTCTACTTGCTGTTGACAAGACAATTTGGGGGAAGGGAAAAGTACATCTATGCTCTCTGGAAACAGCCTATGCAGTCAGTAATGGACCTGTCAAACACACAGTAAATGAATAAAATGTTGGAAACATGATACCTCCGCCTCTCCCAAATTGATGCCTAATTTGACAGGTTAAACATCTAACGATTTTCGATCGATACATCATGTGTATTACTATTTACCTATTTAAGAAGTAGGACACGGGACATGACTACACGCTTCCCCCGTTTGCTGTGCGGCCACGGCGCCACGCACAATCGGACCCTATCCAATTTTTTACTGTTAAACCTTGTGGTCAAGTCAGCAACACAGGTGCAACATTTTTTAAGCCCAGGTTTTATAGAAACGATGGCTCCCATGATCCGGAACTGTTCATAGCATGACCTCGCTGAGCGCTTTACTATTGCGGAACAAACATTTAAAGCCTTTTGAAGAAAACAGGAGATAACCAAGAAGCTCACAATATTGCGCTGACATCAGAGAGACTAGAAACGGGAAGGTGCGTCGCTTCCTCCCGCAGCCCAGGTTACGCTCCGGAAGTACCGCTGCAGTTACGCTGTGAACGTTTGCCCCATTGGACTGCGTTCGCACATAGTGAGAAGCTGCAACAGAATGGTACGTTTCTCAATGGTATAGTAACACAGTCGTACTGGGTTGTTGCTTGCGCTCGTTGGCGATAAGGGAAACCAGCATTTGAATAAGGCCTGGGCTCCAACAAAAAACAGCAAAAATCGACTTTCATTTCAACGCCGACCACGACTACAGCCCTAATCTACACCCGAGGAATGGGTATTTAAAAACCGAGCAATGGCACAATTCGCTGTGGTTGGCCGCGGCAGCCAACGAGCGGGGCGCGCTGACGGGCACGGCCAGGCTGCTGCGACGTGAACGCGCACCGGCCGAGCGGCTGTGGAGGTGGAGGAGGGAGAGATGAGCGCTCTGCGGATCCTCGTGGCTATTGCTTTGGCCACATGCGTGAGTTGTTTAGCTCTTCATTTATTTATTATTATTATTTTTTTTTACCTTTGCTCTACCAGGATGACATTCAGAATCTCTCGCCTTAACCGTTTTTTTTTTTTTTTTTAATTATTTTTTATTTATTTTACTTTTCATATTGTCATTGAATTAAACGGAGAGAGTTGTGTTTGGCTGACAATATAGAATTTATTTTAAAAATGAAATGTTTTTTGCTCCAATACCAATATTGTTTTGGGAGTTTGAGGATGAATATAAACCGCGTGTCGCTTGAGTGCGTGTGGATTTGAATCCCGCTTTATGAATGGTTCGTCGTCCGTCACCCCGCCACTTGTTTATGGTTGTGCTTGTAGTGCTCTAGTTCTTACATTCTTCATTATAACCT
Source organism: Zeus faber (assembly GCF_960531495.2). Lineage (NCBI taxonomy): Eukaryota > Metazoa > Chordata > Actinopteri > Zeiformes > Zeidae > Zeus > Zeus faber. The sequence goes on from NC_137193.1 coordinate 46,810,830, forward strand.
CCGTTTTGTGACCAATGGTATTAACTTAGTGTTTTGTAGTGTTTCCACTACAAATAAGCACCGATTGCTCATCTGATTTGAGCCATACATATTTTGACATATCACACCAAGGTGGAAATATTGAGGTCACATGGACGGGGTTCTTTGTTTGGTGCGGTTGGTTTTCAGCAATTGGCTCAAATTGAATTTGCGTTTGTGTCAGTCAGAAAATGAACAAATGGACTCAGAGCATCTTCAGAACACACACATCGGGCACCGTGTACAAAAGCTACTATAAATTAATTCAAAATACTTCTGCAGTCCCTATGACTACAGACAGCAGCAGCCGCACGATTACTGCTATGTATTCACAACCTGCATAGGTAATGCAAGCCTGCAGCCTTGTGGGTAGGGTTGGCATGAACACATGCACATATGAGAAATTGGAAACTTTCACAAATGAACAGGATCAGTTCGCTCGTTGGCAGTCTCCAAGTTTCTAAGAAGCAACTGCTCCCATCACATCTAAGTGTTCATAGCACAAACCCCGCTGAACGCTTTACTATTGAGAGGTTGTACTTTGAAAATTTACTGTAGAAATGATGGGAGACAACATTTTAATAAGTCCTGGGTTGAAAAATGGCGAACCTGGTATTTAAGAGCAATTCCTATACAGATTGCCTCAACAATGTCAACATGTTCTGGTGTGTGAGGAAGTCTTTCAACTAATTCCATTATTAAATGCAGCACTGATAACCATCTCTGTTTTTGAAAACCACTTCTTTCATCCCCATATGCAGTGCTTCATTTGTAAATCGGGAGGTGCCGGAACACAGAGAGGTTGCCGATCCGGTGGTTCGGAGGGAGAGAAAAAGTCACGGAACGGATGCATGAAACGCACGTCGGGGGGGGGGGGCTTAAGCTGCCATGCGTGGCGCGGCACGGGACGCACAGGGCTTTATTTGTTTCTTTCAATCCAACGTAACTGAAACGTAAATGGACAAAACAATTGGGCTGCCCCCTGAAAGGCGACGAGTTGAAATCATCAGTCGGAAATCCATTAGTCGACTGAGATTCTTCGAGTCGAGCAGTCGTTTTTGCTTTTTTTGTTTGTTTGTTTTTCAGTCAGTGTGCATTACAATAAAAGGATAAAACAGATAGAAGATTACAAAATGCACTGGGATAACATTTAAATGAGAAATTATAAATAAGGGGAATCATAGATATATTTTTATATGTGTGAATCAAACACGGCTCTCCATGAGCCCAATCAGCGGAGAGCAACACAGAGAGCCGAGGCCCGTTCCTCCAAATAAAACAACTAAAAACAGTGTGGGGACGGGGAACGACTCATAGACTCTCAATAGAGATTGAGATTATTTTCTGCGCATAACGCATGGAGAGAGGGTGATCGGGGAAAGAGTCACAGAGAAAGTGTCCCCATTAGGCACGGTTTCGTTTCCATACCCATATGTTTCGTTCCATAAGGAGACTTAAAATAAAAACACGGAGCTCGCAGCTCGAGCTGCAGCTGGTGCCAGATCCAATCTGGGAACTCCCAGAACATGTTCCAGCAGGATCTGGCACAAATTAAGCCCTGCCCATATCACACTCAAATTAACCTTTTAATTAAGGTTAATATTTCATCACAAAAAGAGTAACAAGGCAGGATGGATATATTTTGTTTGGTGGATGGTGGAAGCGATGCCAGTGCTCTTCATTTCTCTTAAATCACTTCCTTTTTTATGTGAATTTCTGGAGAAAACGTAGAGGGGGATTAGTATTGTGCTGCTGGCACACACCCAGTGATGGCTACTCAACACCAACGGCAACACTGATCCGAACCATTATCCGCAGCAACTGGCAGATGAGGCCACTTCAGTGTGGAGATTAGACACATTTTCTGTATGTTAACATACAATGTGTGTGTGTGTGTGTGTGTGTGTGTGTGTGTGTGTGTGTGTGTGTGTGTGTGTGTGTGTGTGTGTGTGTGTGTGTGTGTGTGTGTGTGTGTGTGTGTGTGTGTGTGTGTGTGTGTGTGTGTGTGTGAGCGGATGCAAGTGTAGTTTTAGTCTGTGTTTCCTGAACCTGTAGGGTAGTGGCCGTGTCTGTACACACATGATTGTTGAACACATTTTATATGGATTTCTGTCTCATTACCTTGGCAACAGCACAAAAAGTGCTCATCCCCAGTTAAAAAATAGATCTCGGCAGCATGTGCAAAGTGATCCTACTCCGATAGCCCCTTTTTGGGTAGTCAGCAGTTAATGGGTTTCAGCTCTCTTTCAGGAAACCTTTCTCTCCCGCTTCCTCCATGCTTACCTGGCAGCGCAGAAAAGCTCTGGCCAAGTATGTGGTTTCACGTTCATTTTGTCCATATGGATGTATCAAGCCTCTTCTTGCCATCACCGCGACTACCGTCGTATGTTTCTTTTATCACGTCCAAACACAAAAGAAATTCCATTCGCATGTCCAATATTCTCTCCTAACTGCTGTGCCTCAATCGTTGCTTTGTTCATCCCCTATTGCGTTTTTTGTTTGTCTTTTAACTTTGAATTGCGTTCTTTTTGTAAAGAAAAAAAGTAAAGTAAAAGTATCTTCAAAGACTTTCCTTTCATGCCAGTATTACAGGAGGCTGCAATGGCCCTGGTAACACAGTGAATTTAGATTTGAATCTGGTTAAAATGGACTCCACAGGACAACGGGGTTGGCGCATTCATGAAGGAAATAGGCGTTCAGTGTTAAAACAGACGTAGTCTATTCTCACTGCTTTTCAGCGAGAAAGGTCAGACATTGCAAGGGGAGGTGCATCATAATGGCTCTCCTTAGACTATTATCATCGGATTTGGAACACAGGGCAGGGAGCGTTTTGGTCCCATTCCCCACTGATAGAGGAAGAGAGCGTGCATGCCTGCTAGAGAATGCTGCTATTTTGTGATTAACAATTTAAATATTAAACTCTATAATATAGTCTGTAACTGGCCTTTAAAGTTATAGTTTATTCCCTCAAGTACATAACTGTACATCCGTGGTGGGCCGTCAGGGCCAGCAAGGCCTTCTCTGCTGGCCTAAACACTATCAGAATCAATGACTTGCATGTATTGAATTATTCCCAAATGTCTATTCTCTTCATTTAAATATTCCCAAATGCTCTTGTTTGCGCTGCTTCCAGTAATGTATGTTTACGTTAGAGCTTTTATCCAATCATATTTCATCCCTCATGTGTTGCCATGTCAAAGAAATCTGCCTTGAGGCCTTCAGAATCAACAGTGCAGGGGCTTGTAACTTAAAATCAATGGCAACGAAGCTTCCGTTAACCAATCAGATTTAGAGTTGGCGACACCAGAGCCATCTAGCAGGCTAATAGTTTTTTCAACCCACAATGGCTGAAGGAGAAGAAACTAATTTGGTCGCAGATATAATTTTAACGCCATTTTCAAGACGGACTTTTCAAGAAAAGCTGGACATCGTAAGAAAAGGTCGGCCAACACCGCAGCTAGCAAGCCTGTCCCAGCAGGGGAAAGGATTTGTCCGCCACTTTCAAATAACGAACCACGAGCGGTACCCTTGGCTCACAGCCTCCGAGGAACACTGCAAATTGTACTGCTGTGAATGTCTGTTATTTGCGACGGATCGACTTGGTTTTTGCAAACTTGAGTTGTCTAACCAAGGCAGCGACGAGACACCAAAGCACGGCCGGACACTTAGAAGCGACGGTGCTTTTGAAAATGTCCGTGGAAACCCGAGTGGACCAGCAGCTCAACCAACAAGTGCGCCGGGAAACGGAACCTCACAACGAAAAGGTGAAGAAAAATAGGGAAATATTGAAAGGATTGATCGATTGTGTCATATTTTTGGGTAAACAACAACTTTCATTTCGGGGACATAACGAAAGCGCCGGATGCACTAATAGAGGCAACTATTTGAAGCTTCTTTCTTTTCTTGCTGAGAACAACACCGGCTTACAATATTATCACCACTCTTATTGTCCGGTTCTTGTGGGAAAATGAATGTCTGGATAAAGTTGTGGCACGGTGTTACGATGGCGCACCTGTCATGTCATCTGGACTAAACGGAGTGCAGGCTAAAGTTAAGGAGAGGGCACCTATGGCCTTATTAATACACTGTTATGCACATATACTCAATTTAGGACTGACTCAAGGGGCCTCAAAGCTTTATTTTTGTCATTTTGTCCTCAGATCAGGTTAATATTGATGCTTCTGCTATGTATGTGAAGGAAAGGATACCTGTTGAATTGTGTTAATTAGGTTTCCAGCTTAAATAATGGCATTCATTCTTGCTCTATAAAATACCTGTCTGTGATGCAATGTCCTGTTCTGCCTTTCTGTATAATATTGATGGTGTCTGTAAGCATGATGTCATAATGATGGTATTAAGAGGTGGATTGATTTAGGTAGGACGCCACTGAAGGCCTAGGTGTAAAATTCACAGCCCGCCACTGCTGTACATTAATAATCTAACTTTAAAGGGAGAAATCTGTCCGTATGTCCTCCGATTACCTCGACAAGTGTTCATCTGATCTACTTCACGCTTGGCGGGTGTTTTACTGGCGTCGAATTTGGTGCGGGGCTTGCCGTCAAAGCAATTGGCCCATTCTGAACAGGCATGTTTGGTGCTAGGGCTGCACCCTGAGAGTTGCGAGTATGCATTACAAAAACAGGATGAAACAGATAGAAGCTTGCAAAATGCAAAGAAATAACATTTCAGTGGATAATTATAAATAAGGGGAATTATAAACATTTTTTTATGTGTGTAAATTGAGAAAGGCTCTCCATGCGGCCAGATCACCGTGCCCTGTTCCTCCAAGTAAAACAACTAAAAACAGGGTGGGGACGGGGTGCAGAGGAACGGGGCACCACTCGTAGACTTGTTTAGATAATTTTCTGTGCATAACGCATGGAGAGGGGGTGACTGGGGAGAGAGTCGTGGAGAAAGTGTACTAATTACGCACGGTTTTGGTCCATACTGTTCCATATGCACTTGTTTCGTTGTATGTCGACATAAAATAAAATAACCTACATCTAAAATTAAAAAAAACTTTGTTTTGGCCCAGCAATTGCAGGCACCCCATCGTCGGTCCTGTCGGAGAGGGAGATAGGAGTGCAAAATGCGCCCAGATCGCTTACCTTCAAATGCACCCCCCTTGGGATGAGAGCCGGCCCTGCCCCCGCGCCGAGTAGTCGAGTATTTGCATTGAACAGCCAAATCCAGTTTGACTGACAAAATTTGGGTCGGTACAACCCTATTTGGTGCAGACACGCGACACGTGTAATATAAATACATTTTGAATTAACAAGCGAACAGTGAGTGAAATCCAAAAGTGCGACTTGGGTGTGTTTTTTCTCGTGAAAGAGTGTATTCCCTGGTGTTTTTCACCGCGACTTTCACGAACAGGCATGTTTTGAACGGGCACTATAATAATAAAAGTAATAATAATAATAATTAAAATAATAATAGTAACAATAATAATAATTAACTACATAACAGCATGAACTACAACAATAAGCCTAATTCTGACCCAAATTTGTAGTGTCGGACAATGTTTTTTAATTGTCCAGCCATAATAGTCTTCTTATTCTTTGTCCTTATTTTTTGTAATATGACATAATCGGTGAATCCTGAGACAAATGGTCAATTATTTGTACATTATAGCTATTGTAAGTTGTCTAGGTTGCTGAGGTTCTGTAAAAAACATATTATATTGACACTCACTACAAAATTTCAAGTTCTTCAATTGTTAGACCAGATGAACATATTAAAGTCGAACCCTTTATTATTTGTAAAATAGTGTGCATTAGGAAATTGGGAGAAGAGATGACAAAACAGGTCAGACTTTGCTGTGCTCGCACAAAGCAGCCACCTTCACTTTCAGTTTTTTAGCGTCCGACTACAATATGTAAATATGCTAATACGCTGACTTGCTGATACGTGAAAAGTAATGTTATTGGTGTACGCCCAAACATCATAAGGATCACGGCAACCCTACTCCAAAGCAAACCTTGTCGTGATTCCAACTCACCATGTTGAAATAGAGCTGCATCCACAGTGATGGACAGGTGACGTTTGGTCTCGTGTGTGGCAGTAATGACGCCTTTGTGGAAGTTTGACCGGTTGATGCCGTATGGGGCAACAATGACCTTGTGACGTAAATGATTACATTACATTTAAATTTGTAGTATTCATTTCACAATTAATTTCCTGTAATACTTAATGGTACCACCAGATGGCGCATTGCCAGGCCTTCTCTGATGTCAAGTCACTCTTCGTCACTTTACCTTACGCATCGCCCATAACAAAATGAGCGGACAAAAAATGCGCAAAATTGACAGCGAGTGTATAAAACCGTTGCTGTGTATAAGGAATACAACATTAGCAGACACTTTGCCTGCCGCCGATGATTTTCTCGAGCTGAAAGACGCACACTGACTTTGTGATTTGGCGTTCACTGTGGACATACTGGCACACATGAATGAGCTGAACATGAAGCTACAAGGGAAAGATCTATTTGTATACGACATGTATTCAAACGTGAAAGCCTTCAAGGTAAAATGGACTTTATTCTCCAAACAAATGACGAACAAATAATTTGTGCATTTCCCCACGCGAGCGCCGCTGAAAGAAGCCCCCAGCGGGACGACCTGCACGGAGAATTCTGACGTCGATTCTCTGATTTTGAAAAGTTTGAGAAGTCACTTCAGCAGTCATTGGATGATGAGGCAGCACCGCGGGAATTACAGTTGGAGCTGATTGATCTCCAGTCCGACTCTGTCCTAAAGGAGAAGTTCAACTCCATCAAACTGGATACGTTTTATGCTTCACTGAATGAGACAAGGTTTTCAAACATCCGACAGTTGGCACAGGAGATGCTGGTGTTATTTGGCTCTACCTATGTGTGTGAACAGACGTTCAGTGTGATGAACATAAACAAAACACGCCACAGAGCCCGGCTTACTGACAAACACCTGAGCGCAATGAAACCACAATGAAAATGGCACCAGATTTTGATGCGCTGGCAAAAAAGGGTGACCAGCAACACTGTTCTCATTAAATCCATCAATGGTGAGTTGTTGTATTTTTTATTTAAAAAATAGTTTATTAATTAAAAAATGGGATAAGAGGAAATACATTTCACATATATTTTACACTATGCTTGCTCATTTTTCACCTCATCTACTAATGGTCTGGCCCACCGGTCAGTTTTAAAAATCAAATGTGGCCCTCGCGCCAAAAAGTTTGCCCACCCCTGCTCTCACCACTACGCCACAACAGAGCGATTGACTACACCAGGCACAGCGAATGGACGTTCGGAATTACAACCTGCACATTTATAAGGATTTTTTAGAACATTGGCATGCTGGTGATGCACGAATGTTGGGGTACTTCCGGTCAAATTTAGTCGGTTTTTCACTAATTTCTCCTCCGTATGTGGATTGATTCATATGAAAACACGAGACGTATGATTCTCTTCTCTCCCTGTTTTAATTACACCTCAACCATGTCCGTAGCTGCAGTAGTTGTTCTGTTCCAGACAGTTTTAGCCCGAAAAGTGCCAAGATGACTAAAAATGATAATAATCCGAACAATAACAATAGGGGACAATAGGAGATGATAATGAACCAGACTTGGACAACGGCATCTCGGCACTGCCCCAAATACATTTTATTTATCTTGTCTGTGCGTGCGGCAGATCCATGACATCCATAGACTACTGATGTAAGTTTTTCTACGGGGCTGGACCCCTAATAAATATAGCTGCAGGCAGCAATGTACAGAGTCCAGGTTAGTCGTGTTAGTCACAAATTAGTTTTCTGAGTTCCCGTGAAACGCAGCATCACTTCCGATCGAGCCGAATTACAATTTTCTGATTTCCTTGGAATGCATCATCGGCTCCTACTGTACAGTCTGCATGTCACGACTGGCTCAAATGCTGCAACATAGGGAGGGAAATGACACCAGGTTAGATGTGATTATTTACAAAAACAGGCAAAAGGCATAAAGTATCAAAGGAAAAGCCGGGTGTTGTGTCAGTTTGTCTCGAACCCAGCACAAATCCTGCCTGAAGCAACCACTACAGACCGACGGAGTCTTCACCACGCACCTCAGCCCAGGCTAAAGCCCCTAGAGCCACAATCTGCACATATCGATGATGATGTCACAAAGCACCCTGCTCCACAAACTCATCCTGCTCCACCACCTGACCGGAAGTTGTAGAACATTATTCCTGCTCCAAATATAGATCAAAGTCAAAAATGTCTGAAATGCCTCGGCTCTAATGACACCTCATTCATGTCCCTGGATTCGGCGGTTGCTCTGGGACACTTTTAGTCGGAAAAATGCCAAAAAGAATACTAAAAATCTGTACAAAAACAACCCATAATAATATTATTATTATTATTATTATTATTATTATTATAAATATAGCTGTGGGCAGCAATACGCATGTCCAGAATAGTCGTTGTTCGTTAGAGTTCAATGGATGAGTGTGCTTTGGCTCCCTGTTCCTGTGTGTTTGTGACTGCAGAAGTTCATTTGTTCCAGCCTGGTTACTGTGTAATTCTATGAGTGGGGGGTGTTTTTGGCTGTGGGTGGGTTTCCTAAGTCGCAACTAACGGCGGCTATCCTTCTGAAGTAGGGCTGCATGATTATGGATAAAATGATCGTCATGTTTATTTAAGGCGATATTATGAACACGCTTCTCACGGTTACTAATCCATTTTGGTGAACAGAATATTGTATTGTCAGTAATTGTTGATAAGCGTGCATCATTATTTACCAGTGATCTGTGAATGGCTTAACCAATTGGTATGGCTGTATTCCATAATGCAAAGTCGTAATTCTCAACACCAATACAGCCACCACTTCACCACTTCAGCATATGTTAATGCAAATGTTGTGTTACAGAAGGTATGTTGCTTTGGCAATTCAGATATTGCAATGTAATCTCTTCCCTTAAACATTATAAGAGACAATGGTCGTTTCTCAATACCAACAACGCAAAGTCCGGACTTGCGGACTTGGTAGTTCAGACTTGGCAAGTTCGACTCGGGAGTACGGACTCCTCTCCGCCATTGCCATTACCACCGCTTGGTGCCAAATGCATTCTGGGATACTTGTCCACACAAGTCACCACCGATGCATCCTCCATAAAATGGGCGGAGCAAGTCCACATCCGGGCATTTGGACTGGACTTGGCTTGATGCGGACTTTGAATTGGAACAGTACTTGGGCTGCGACTGATGACGTTTCACAAGTCCACAAGAACACAAGTACAGACAAGAACGCAGATTGAGAAAGGCCTAATGTCCTGATGAAAGCTAGTTCCTTCCAAAATGTCAAAACGTTTTGGGTCTTGCTCTTAAGTACTGCTGTCGAACTGACAGCTGCACACGGCTTGTTCCGAGAGTCTCCAAACTGCATCGCCATGATGAAGGCAGCCTCTTAACACCGAGATGTGTGGAGTATCAACAGGTGTATTTTAAAGAACTTAATCTACAGTTTATTAAATGTTGTCAAGAGATTTTGCAGTAACTTCTGGAGTCGTTCTTTCTGAGTTTTTTGCGGTCCTTATGTTTTGTCCAGAGTTTTCAGAGCTTGTTCATAATTCAGGAAGTTTGTATACATTGATATCCCTGGAATGTCTATAATTTCTGACAGTTATGTTATTGGGTTTTTATTTTGTAGAACTTACTTTAGTGTGTGTGTGTGTCGGTTGTCCTCAGAAGCGTATATATTTATGATGTTTAATTTGCTGCGCTTTGTTTAATCCAATTGTCTTTTTGTAACAAAATACCTCACGCTTTGTAACCTGGTATGGTTAAGAGTTGGTATCTTATATTCCTTTAGTTCAAGTCCAATCATGACAGTATCTGACTCACTTGATCTGTGTATTCCGTCACATTCCGCATTCGCACAAGGACTTCTTTTGACTTCTTGTCCGTGCCACCATCTTGGTGAGGACCCAATTGTTGATCAATCACTAGACTGCAATGCTATCGTGCGAGACGTCACTTGCAGTAATGATAGTAGTTTTTTACTAAATTATGCCCCAATAATGGGCCGATCTGGGCGAAGAAGAATTAGAAAAAGAAGAAGAAGAAAGATTTACAGCCTGAAATAAAATAAAAATTTAACCATAATAAAAAAAAATGTAAGTAAAACCAGCCAAATATACGTACACAGATAGCCAAAAATTTATGGAACAGAATTAGCCAGAAAAGAATGTTCTGTATATAGAAATATACAGAACATACAATATGCTAGTACCTTATTCTCCTAATAAATAATAATGATAACATTCTGGTAAAATTGAGATGCTTAATGAGAATCAGGCAGTGGAACTGCAGACACCAACAGCTAATTTGCGATAATTTGCAGTATCATAACACTAAAACACACTCTTAAAGTAGCTGTGGGCTTGGGCCTGGCCTTATCTTTAAATACAGACGGGCAAATAATAATTATAATAAAACAAATCTACTCAAGGCAAATTTATTTTTCTTCATCTGTCAATGTCAGCGGCTGTTTGAGTTGTGCGCGCATCTCCTCTACATCCATGTGTGTACTGTATCTCATTTGTGCTGGCGGCCTTTGACACTGATATGCCGTCATGAGTTCACTTCTGAAAAAATTGCCCCAAAGAAAAAAATAATAATTTGCTCGCTCGCGTCGCAGGTCCATATTATACAAAGTGCCATTTAGTAAAATTGTTTCATGGAAAGGATCCAGGTGTGTTTTGTTTGATTGCAGCTTTTATTGAAAAAAAAAACAAAAAAAAAAACATGGATCTTAGTTTAAATGATTTGGATGCTTTTTAAAACTCACTTTTGCTAAATTTCTTTCCAACCAGAGTATCGGCATGCAAGACTTGCAATCAAAACGCTGAACTCAATATTATTGGGTTCAAAATCCTGTTGAGCATGCAAAGTGAGCATGATTTCAAATTAACTAGTGTGTTTTGCAAACCAATGCAACCTGCATAATAATGATGGATATGCCTAATCTTTAGGTGAACCAATAAAAGAAGATTTAATAATGCTTAGATGAGCTATTATATACATCTTCAAACAATATAAGTTGTAGGGTGATAGAGTGACAAGTAATGACAACTTGGTTTCTATTCCTGTACACCTGTAGATACTGGAGACTAAAACAATTGCTCGAACAAAACCAAAAGTTGGTCATGAAACGTATCATTTCAGCAGAAAAGCTGCACATGAGCTTAACATAAAATTTATGCCTAAAGGATTATTAACACTGATATCTTTACATTTCTGGCAATCATGTGTTTTGTCAAACAATATAACAATATTGTTAGATAATGAATTACTGTAGCAAAACACATTGTAATAATAGGGGATAAATAAAAGGAATAAAGGTGCTGTAGCACATGATCCACCGTGTAATTTGTCTTGTACATATGCAACAAGTTCAATATTGGGAGAATTGGGAGAAAGTGTGCACAATCGCGAAAGACGAAAAAACGTCATTGCAGCTTTACACGTATCGTATGAGCACCTGATTCTGTACGACACAGAGAATTTTTCTATCGGAACTGAATTTGAAAAAGAGACAGAAATAACAGACACAGGTATATTTTATTGGACAGCACAGAGAAATTAAATGATGATAAGGAGGAGGGATTCGAGCTGAACCCGAGCGAAACTAGGTCACAAATCTTCCCTTTCGTTTGAATTGTGTGGCTTGGGTTGTTGTCGAATACCCCTGTTAACACGGGAACATTTTGCGTCTTTAGAAGGCCAAAATGCACAAGTCAAAGTTTAACGTGTTCACAAAACATAGTGCTCTTATGTCCATTATATTCCTCTGGGTGACAGAACCCAGTTGTTGAGGAATTTGTAGAACTACCAAATCCTCCTACTGAATATTTATTTGTATTTTAGTTGAGAAGGTTGACCTATTGTGTTGAATTAAGCCAGCGAGCCAATTTTGTTTGAGTTAGTTTAAATTACAAATCACTGCTGTAAGCCTAATATTTCAGTATTTCAAGTGAAGCCCACACTTTGTAAATCATTACAGGTACTCCTCTCCTCCTCCGTGCCTCCGGTCCAATTGGGGTGCAGAGATGAAGCATGGATTGAAGTGACGTATGCCTCCATCTCAGCATGAGATGGTACAGATGTAGGTGGTACGCAGGCCATACGTGGCCATGTCATGAGCTCAATGTCTTTTTCAATGTTTTCTTTCACGTCATTTGAAAGTGAAGAATCAGAGCTTCAAAACAAGGTGTCGCTTGTGCAAATCAAGCAAATATTTTAAAGCTATGCCTTGTTAACGACGAGGGTGTGGAAAACTGTGCTTCTAAGATAATCACCCTCAAAGTTTTCCCCACACTTTGCTTCATTCAGCCAGCTTCCAAAATGCAAATGGTTTGGAGGACCAACAAAGCCACATGGCTACTTGCCACATGGCTACTTGATACCCCCTGCTGAATGGGGAAATCTCTGCATTGTTCTTGTGTTTGGAGGGAATTTTGAACAGTGTCATCGACACATAACATCTTTGTTTTTAAAAAAAATCGAACAGTCTGTCAATAATATTAGTCTTTGTATATCAACCTTGGTGTGTCATTTAATATATAAATGTGTGTATGCCAAATATCTTCAAAGTTCTTGGAGTTAATATGTGGGCTCACCCCAACCCTACCCCAGCTACACTCTAGGAGCCTGTTTGGGGTCTCTTTTCATTTTCTTTTCGGCCCTGGCTGCATTTGCAGGTAAACTTGAAGATCTTGTCCATTGCTACTTGTTCATAATCTGCATCACCAACCTTAACGTCACATCACGTCATCAACTTGATGTCAACTTGGGCGTATCGTCGTTCTCCTCCGGTGCTTCTTGAAAATCGGTTTGTGGAAAATGAAGTCCAGTACGAGCTGCTTACACTGAGTAGGATCTATCGCACTGGTCAGATCAAGGTCCAGGATGTGATTTAGAGCTTCCGCCACCCGCTTATCGTAATCCATAACAACAAGGAGATTAAAAAGTTTTCACAGACAAGTGAAACCGAAGGCTCCTCGTCCTGTGCTTTGACCATCTGTCTACGGAAGTGACGTCAGCTTTTCTTCTTCGTGGCTTACGCCACCTACACAAGAATGTATCCAGGTGTGTGTAAAAGTAGTAAGATTTAAAGGTTGAACTCTATCAAAACGGTTTCATATTGTTACTTCACATCACATGGAATATGAAGGAATTATTTTCACCTGGACGGTTGCTTTAAAGGAAATGATTGATTGGTGTTCGCGCTGTTCAGTGTCTCAGTAAGTAAACTGTTTTTTCCCATGATATCTAATGAGAATATTTAACTCTATGTTTTTAACATTTATCTACCATTTATAAATCAAACTCGGTTTTGAAAATACGTTGAGAAATTAAGAAAAAACCACAAAGGAACACAAATCTGGAAAAATTAAATTTTCCATCGGGAAAGGTCTTTTCAACTTATTTGGCAGCTTGTGGCGATTTAAGAAAAGACAACTCAGGTTTTGCTCCGGTGGGTGACATATCTGCCAAAATGCTGCAGTATTATTGACTGTGTAAGTTAGGCGTTCATTTTGGCCCTCTAAACGCGGTCATTTACGTGGGTATTTTGAACACGTTTTTCTACGTGGTCCATTTTGCCTCTTGCATTTTCCCAAACAGCTTTGTCTTCAATGGCTTTCCATACTTGTCGGGGCTCTCAAATTCACACGAGAGGAAAATAAGCAGAACCTATTTGCAAAACTGGATATGTAAACTTTCATTCACTGAAGCCTTAAAATCAAATGTCATCGGCAAACATGTTAAAAATGCTTCTAAAAAACAGAGAGGGGGACTGTGGGGGCCTCGTGTTGCAGTGCTTGCTGGTGGAGGCATGGCTGGGCTTGGCTGAGGCGGGGGCTGCTTGGAGGGGTGGCCTGGTTTGCTGCACGGTCCCGGCGGTGGCTGCTGGGCGGAGCAGCTAGCTGCCAGCAGTTACCTGGGGTGATTGCTGCGGCTGGCTCTCTCCCGGTCCTCCACCGGACACCCTGGGTTCTGCTGCTGCCAGTTGGGAGAGGGCTGCTGCTGTGTCGCTTCCCCGTGCCAGAGAGTGCCTGTTCAGGTGCCAATGTGGCAGTTTCGCCTGCCACACTCCACCGGAGTGGCGTGTTCAGGGCCCTCTGGCACTGAGACACACACGACGGGGTTGAGAAAACACAATTATTTAAATTATTATTAATTATTATAGGGAGTGGGCGAGGTGGAATAAGCCCAGTAGCAGATGGACACGTGCCATGACAAGGGCTCCTCTCCTGTGTGTGGGGGGATGGGGCTTTTACCTGATCATGTTTGGCTGCTCAAACCACATCATCCCCACACCACAGGGACATTCGGTGACGCATGGTCCATTGTCACTCGCCATTGGCTAAGCCCCTTTGACCCGTTTATCTGACGTACCTCCTTCAACAACGTACACGCAGCTGTCTTAACTTCTTGCTACGATTTCAACATCATTGAACAGCCCTCAAAGCAAACACAGACCAAACAAATCATTTTTTTCTTTCTGAGATTGGAGCAACATGTCACCTATTATGTCATCTATCTATTGTATTCTAATCTAATGGTCTAAATCGGAGGCCCAGATTTATCTTCCCTGCTCATTCCCTCTCTCCCTTCTTTCTTTCTTTCTTTTTTTCTTTTTCTTTCCCTCCCTCCTTTCCTTCCTTCCTTCCCTCCTTCCTTTCCTTCCTCACACCCTCCTCTTTTCCTGCCCTTCTTTCTTTCTTTACTTCCTTTCTTTCTTTCTTTCTGTCTTTCTTCCCTCCCTCATTTCTTTATTTTTTGTGTCCTATCTCCTTTCTTTCTTTCCTTCCCTCTCTCCTTTCTTTCTTTCCTTCCTTCCACCCTCCTCCTTTCCTTCCCTTCTTTCCTTCCTTTCTTTCTTTCTTCCTTTCTTTCCCTCCCTAATTGTTTTCCTTTTTGTGCCCTACCACCATTCCTTCTTTCCTTCCCTCCCTCCTTTCTTACTTTCCTTCCTTCTTTTCCTCCCACCCTCCTCCTTTCCTCCCTTTCTTTCTTTCTTTCTTTCTTTCTTTCTTTCTTCCCTTCCTTCCTTTTTTCTTTCTTTCCCTCCCTCACTTCTTTCTTTTCAAACCCTACCACCTTTCTTTCCTTCCTTCCTTCCTTCCCTCTTTTCTTTCTTTCCTTCCTCCCCATCTTCCTTCCCTTCCTCCCACCATCCTCCTTTCCTTCCCTTCTTTCTTTCTTTCTTTCTTTCTTTCTTTCTTTCTTTCTTTCTTTCTTTCTTCTCTCCCTCCCTTATTTCTTTCATTCTCCTTCCCTCTCTCCTCCCAGGCTCTGTCCAGCCTGCACCCAGAGTGTGAGTACATATTCCAGATGGCGAGAGATGAGCGTCTGTGTCTCCAGTACATTGCCGAACAGACCAACAGCAGTATGCACGGTACAGTCTCAAAAAGCTGCCATTTTTCCCGCAATATACAATGAACTTTGTTATTTTTTTCCTCTCCGTGAGAGAGTAACAGAGACTTAGACTCTGCTTGACTGCAGTGCAGTGAGGCCTGACATGACAGTGCGCACGTTAATCGATAATGGCAAGAATTTATGCCTGGTAGAGGACCATAAGTTGTAAATGCAAATTCTGCGCAATCTCTTGAAAGGAAGAACGACCCAGGATGGAGTGATCTATCATTGTGATGCATCATTAGAGGAGAATACCGGAGAGAACTTTTAATCTTTTATAAGGGCTTGTTGAAACATTAGTTTCTTACGCTTGCCTCAATACAAATTGCATAGTGTAAATACCTGTGGAAAAAATGACTGAACATACAGTAAACATTACAGTATCTTTTGTGTTTGAAGTTAAATTATTCGAACATAATAGTGGGAGGTGTTTTGTTTAAAGGTTTGAGGTTGTTTTTGTAATTATATATATTTTTTTGCTTTACTATTGTGAAACCCTCACACATTGTCTCAATCCGTTCTCTTATATATATCCAGGATGTTTGCCGGTTTGGGATGGTGTAATCTGCTGGCCTCATGCTGCGGTGGGGGAGGGCATCCAAAAAGACTGCCCCGCTGTGTTCTCTCTTTTCACCAACAGTACAGGTGATGGAAATGTAAAATACAGGCTCCGCGGGGTGAAGAGATCAGCACAAAAGGCTGGGAGAGTGTCACATGAAGCCTAAATTATTCTGAAGTAGGGAAAAAAATACTACACTTTGCATCTGAATTTCACAGCTTCCCAGAATTTCACACCAAGGGGAAATCTTCGACTAAAATAGAATGAAGAACACTTCAGAAATAGCTGAAATTTATACAATCGAAACAGATGTACACAGTTGTATCTTATACAGTATGTGTATGTATATAACAGAGTTTCTCGCATCAGACTAGTGTGCTGTGAGGCACACTAAAATATTTCCAAATTCTGTCACGATGCTGTCAGGTCAATCCAAATGCAAATCTTTACTAAAGAAATTTAACACATTGCAGGGCATATAGGCAACAGCACACGTGGGAAAATTAAGACCCACATTGACTGACTGGGGAAGACAAACAAAATACACTGGGGAATGAAGACACGAGACATAGTTAAGGGGAAAAAAAACACATCCCCAGGACAGACAGGGGAACATAGGACCTGGAGGAGACAGGGAGAGAGGCAGCTTGAGAGAGAGAGAGACAGAGTAACAGAGAGAAAACAAATGGAGATACCAGGACAGATGGAACACAAGACTACATACACTAGGGAGAGAAAGATAACAAGGAACAGAATAAACTATAACAAACATGGGGTAAATTCATGACAAATTCCACTTCCAAAAACGTAAAAACTATTAGTAGGCCACAATAAAAAACGCAGTTAAAGTATTTTTATGGTTAACAGGATCATGGTACAGTACAGTGCCATGTCCTTTGTTCATTGTAAAAAGTGTGCCGTGGCGGTAAAAAGGTTGGGAAACACTATTACTGTTTTGATATGTACAGTATATACCATGCAAATTTGCACAATTCCTACTTTTCAGTCAGAATGTGTCTCTCAACTCAGGGTCAGTGAGCCGAAACTGCACGGGACACGGCTGGACCGAGCCCATCCCCCTGTACCACATCGCCTGCAGCGTGGACGACGACATTCCTGAGGTATGTATGCGTGTGTGCCTGTGTGCATGTGTGTTTCAAGATTCAAGATGTTTATTTGTCACATACATATACATACAAGCATACATACGTGAAATTGCATTGCAATGCTCCCAGAGATTATGCACGATATGTACTAACTGGTCAATAACTAACTGGCACAATAGCTAAATAATTAACTAACTAACTAAACTAAATGACTCCTAAAACACTATTCAATTAGTAAATAGAATAAAATAAGAGTAAAAAAAAGGGTAAAATACGGAGTAGGAATCCGAAATAGAAATAGATAATACACTATTATTGTATACACCAGGGGTGCCCACACTTTTTCAGCTTGCGAGCTACTTCTAAAATGACCAGGTCAAAATGATCTACCTGCATTTAAAAAAATGCTAAATATATTTATTTATATATTTACCGGGTATAATACCGGGAGCAGCCGAAAGAAGTAGAAGAAGATACTGAGTATACTTTATATATACAATATTTGTTGGCGTACCTTGCATCACTGTATGAACCTTTACAGCACAATACAATAAAATACATTTATGGTCACTACCTTACTCTGATGACTTGCAGTGAATGGAGTCTGCCAGGGTTGCATAGTCCGGACAGTAGCTGCTGGTAGCCAGCCTCAAGCAGGCTTCCAAATGATCATCCGTCATGGTGGAACGGTATTTGGACTTTATAATCTTCATGTGGGAAAGGGCTGACTCGCATAAATAAGTAGAGCCGAATAATGCAGTCAAGGAGGTAGCACATTTCCTCATGTTTGTGTACTTTTCCTCCGTGAGTAAGTTCCAAAATGGTCCATGAGCCCTGGACTTCAGCTCAATGTCAGTCTGTAGTGTCAACATCTCATCCTCCACTGCAGTCGAGTTCAGGTGAAAAAGGGTTGCCGTTTTTGGTGCGAGTAAATCAGCCTCAACATCTTCCTTAAATGGATAGCACATAAATGTAGAGATTGGCTTGAGAAGAGCAAAGTCGTGAAACCGTTTGTCAAAGTCTGACAGACAATTTTCAATCTGCTCTGTGTAGCACAAACTGTCAAGTTGCGTCCACACCTTCCCTTGGCTCTCCAGCTCTGATGCAAGGTTTTGAAAGTTCCCCAAATCACGGCGCTGCAGCTTTAAGGACAGAAGTTGCATTTTTCGTTTGAAGGCATTAACTGAACTGATCATGTTGACCACGGTTTTGTCTTTTCCTTGCAGTTGTAAATTAAGCTCATTCAACATGTTGATCAGAACAGTTAAAAATGCCAAGTCTAGCAGCCACTGATCATCATTAAGTTGCTTGTATTCTGCATTTTTACTGACAAGGAGAAACTCCTTTATTTTCAGAGAGAGCTCTCGAAATCTTTGCAGGAATTTCCCCTTCTAAGCCATCTCATGTCAGTGTGTAGCAAGAGGTCAAAGTAACTGCAGTCAGCCTCCTCCAGATGTACACGAAACAGCCGCCTTTGAAGAGATTTCGGTCGAATAGAACAGGCGATTTTCGTTGCCACATCCATTATCTCTTTCATGTTTAGCATTTTTGCACATAATGCTTGTTGGTGTATTATGCAGAGGTAGTTAAGGAAGTCGGGGAAAGCATCGTCCTCCCTGCACTTGGTAATAAATCCATTCAAGCGGCCCACCATTGCAGGCGCACCGTCCGTGGTGATTGACATCAATTTACACACTGGTAGCTGGGTTTTGTTGATAACGTTTTTGAAAGACTGAAAAATGTCCTCTCCCTGCATGTGTACTTTCATGGGGAGTATTGTTAACAGCTCCTCTTTTGCAGTCATATCTGTAAACACCATCCGAATAAAATGCACAATTGTGCTGTATCACTTATGTTCGTAGACCCGTCTACTTGCAATGAGAAACACTCTCAGTCCACGATGTCCTTCCAAAGCTGCTGTGTCAAATCATCTCCCATTACTTCACAGCGCCCTGTAACTGTACTTCTTGATAGATGAAGAGCTTTGATTGAAGATTATATTTCTGTTTTATTTTCAAAGTCCCGAAACAATGAGTCAGCTGTCCCAAGGAAGACCTCTTTTACCATCTCTCCATCTTGGAAGGACTTCTTATGCTTAATGATGGTGTGACTCACGCGGAACGATGCTTCGGTGGCTGCCTTTGCTTTTGGATTCAGCTTTGTGAAAAATGACTGCTGTCTGATTAACTGCGATTTCAGTTCAGTCACCTTTCTCTTTCTCAGCTCGCTCTTCGGAGGGAAATCAGTGTCGTTTTTTTTATGAACAAATCGAAAGTGCCTTTCTACATTTCCCTTTATCGCAATAGCAATGGTAGATTGACAAATCAGACAAACACACTTTGAGTATGACCTGGTGAAAAAAAAAGTCCTCCTCCCATTCCGCATGGAATTGGTAAGGTTCCGGTTTCTTACTTGGTCCGGCTCCCCCACTCATTTTTTATATCCCTTCTTTAGTAGATATAAATTAGAGGGCTAACTAGGTAACTTAGCTCGCTAAAGTTTTGCAGTAGCTCACATGTTTTCTACGTGGTGACCCGTGTGTTAGAAGAGAGGAGATCTAAGTAGTTGTGATTTTAACCCAATGAACAAAGTTTTAAGCAACATTAGACTGGCCACCCTGTACATCAATCAAGATTTAATTGGCACGCGATCTACCCGCACTACCTTTGCGTTGACCGGTCGATCGCGATCAACCTATTGGGCACCCCTGGTATATACAGATATGTGCAGTAAAGTGGCATGTGAATAAAGTGAGGTAGTTTATATGGAGATATACAGTACGTTATACAACATTACGGCATGGCAGTACAGTAACACCGAACAGAACAACAATACAGTACAGTATGCTACAACCCAGTAAAGTGATACAGAATTCAGTACAGTATGCAACATACAGTACAATAAGGCAGTGGGGCCTATGTGTGCCTCAATGAGGGCCCCTGGTGAGTTCACCGTTGACAGTCCTTAAAGCTTGCAGGAATAAACTCTGTCTCAGTCTCTCTGTCCTCACTGTGTGATTGCGGAGCAGCAGCTGGAACAGTCCCTAGTTGGGTTAGTTAGGATCCTTTATTAACCTGCGGGCTCTGCTACTACACCTCCTGGTGTATAAGTCCTGCAGGGAGGGGAGGGTAGTTCCAGTGGTACGTTCGGCTGAACGCACTACCCTTTGCAGGCCCCGCCTGTCCTGAGCAGTACAGTTCCCAAACCAGGCAGTAATGTTGCCTGTCAGGATGCTCATCACTGCTCCAGAGTTGGAGGACTTGAGGATCCTCACTGAGACCCTGAACTTTTTCAGCTGCCTTAGGTGAAGGTGCCTCGCCTTTCTCACCAGAGTGTCTGTATGTGTAGTCCATGTTGAGTCCTCCGTGATTTGGACTTCCAGGTACTTGAAGCTGCTCACCCTGCTGACAGAAGTCCCATTAATCATGGCGTGTGTGTCCTTGGTTATAATCCCCTCCTTAAGTCCACAATCAGCCCCTTAGTTTTGCTGACATTCAGGAGGAGGCTGTTGTCCTGGCACTAGAATGACAGGTCAGCCACCTCCTCTCAGTAGGCCTTCTCGCCATCGTTGGTGATCAGGCCCACCACGACGGTGTTGTCAGCAAGCTGGATGATGGTGTTGGAGCTAGACCTGGCCACACAGTCATGTGTGTACAGGAAATACAGTGGGGTGCTGAGGACGCAGCCCTGCGGGGATCCTGTGTCCAGGGTGAGGGTGCTGGATGTGTGCATCCCCAACCTAACCACCTGGGGCCTGGTTGTGAGGAAGTCCAGGATCCAGGCACACAGTGGAGTGCTCAATCCTAGCTCCCGCAGCTTGAGAGCCAGTCTGGTGGGGACTATGGTATTAAAAGCTGAACTGTAGTCAATGAACAGCAATCTCACACAGCCATAGTCAATGTTGTGGGGGATGGAGGTGCAGATGTAATTCTTAATCAGCCTCTCCAAGCACTTCCTGACCACTGAGATGAGAGCTACTGGACGGTAGTCATTCAAGCAGGCTGGAGAGGCGTTCCTCAGCACAGGGATGATGATGGACCTCTTGAAGCAGGGCCGGACCACCGACTCTGCCAGGAAGGTGTTGAATATCCTAATGAGCACAGGCTAGCTAGTTAGCACAGGTCTTTAGTCCTCGTCCAGATATGCCACCTGGGCCTGCAATTTTCCCTTGTGTTCCCTCGCATCAGAGCCCTCCTGATGTCATGCTCACACCAAGAGGTCGCGCTCATCCCCAGTGGTGTAACTCAAATTAGCTGGTGAGCTATCGGTGTTGTTGCCAACCTCAAACCACACATAAAAGAAGTTTAGTTCATTGGCAAGGGAGGTGTCCACACTCGTGGCAGGGGAGGGGCTGCTCTTGTAGTTAGTCATAGTCCGCAGCCCCTGCCACAAGTGTCTTGTGTCTCGTTGCTCAATCTGTATCTCCACTGTGTCTCTGTATGTCCGTTTAGCATTCTTCACCACCCTCCGCAGTTTGTTTGACTCCGCTTAGTAATTGTCCATATTGCTGGATACAAGACTGTCGTTGTAAGCGGCCGTACGAGCATTCAGAGCGCCGTGGAAGGATTTATAGACCCACGGTTTCTGGTTAGGAAATATCCTTACTTTCAACTGTGGGGACGATGCTGTCCACTGACGTAGCTATAAAACTCATAGCTACTTTTGTAAACTCGCTGACGTCACTGGAACTCGATTGGAACATGCCCCTGTCAACGTCAGTCAGAGCGTCCTGAAGCGCGACCTCTGATTGGTCCGACCACCTTTTTACGTCCCTCGTCCCGTACTGTTCCACGTACGATGCAAGGCTTGTAAACAGGAACCATCGAGATGGCGGCGTGGTCCGATTTCCCAGAAGCAGTGAGCGAGACGGTCTTGTATCCGATATGTAGCAGTGGTCCAAAGCTTTATCTCCCCTGGTGGCACACGTGATTTGTTGGTGGAAATTAGGCAGAACTTTTTTTCAAGTTCACCCTGTTAAAGTGCCCAGCCACCAGCCACGTCAGGTTGTTGGTTTTAAAGTCTGCACAACACATCATACAGGTCCGATAGTGCTGTGTCGGTGTCCGCTTGTGGTGGAAAAATAAATGGCTGTGAGGATGACTGTGCTGAATTCCCGGGGAAAGTCAAATGGACAGCATAAGATGGTCAGCTGTTCCAGGTTCGCCAAGCAGGCGTAGGAGAGAGTCTTTATATTGTTGGGGTTACACCAGCTGCTGTTCATCTTGAGGCTTGGATTTCCTCGACTCCCCCGATCTGTCGGCGTGGAACATGGAGAAGGATTAGGCTGGATATGTGGCGTGGTTCAGCCATGTCTTTGCAAGGTAGAGGACGTAGAGGGCAGTCTCTCGTGTCCCGTTGGAATGTGATCCTCGCCCAAATGTCATCCATCTTATTTTCCAGGGACTGGACATTGGCAAGTAGGATGCTGGGCAGAGGTGGACGGTAAGGTTGCGTCCTCATTCTGATCCGAATGCCGCCTTGTTTACTGCGGTACTTACAGTGACTCCATTGTTGTTATTGTTTTTGTTGATCCTGTTGGCGTGTAAAACCTCCGCCGGCCACTCTGGATCAGCGGATAAAGTGTCCCAAAGTTGGGTTCATGTTCAAGTTCAAGAGATTATTTGTCATATTCTATACATACCGTCATACATATATGCAATGAAATGTCATTACACCTGCTGATTACGCACAATAAGCTCTAAAATGTAAAATGTAAATAAAAACAGAATACAATGATTTGCAAACCCTTTTCAACCTACGTTTGTAAAATGTGCATAATTGTCACGAGGTGCTCGCGCGGGTGGCCGCAAGGGGCGACGCCACAATCGCAATTCTGGGTTCTATAATTATATAATGAATTTGATTGTCTGTGTTGTTTTAAATATACATTTAAATCCTCCTAAATGCAACTTACCTTAACTTACCTCCAGCACTTACCTAACAGAGTACAAGTCCTGGCATGTCACAAAGCGTGATCAGCCGGTGGACTACGATTAAACCGTAGGATGCATTCAGACCATCAAATGATATATATGACTCTATATGCACTCACTGCCCGATATGGATGTGTGTGTGTGTGTGTGTGTGTGTGTGTGTGTGTGTGTGTGTGTGTGTGTGTGTGTGTGTGTGTGTGTGTGTGTGTGTGTGTGTGTGTGTGTGTGTGTGTGTGTGTGTGTGGCAGCACATCAAGGGCTTCTGGGAAACAGAGAGATCCAACAATTACGGAAGAGGGGGGTGGGGCATTACTGTAAGCTTTGAAAAACAGATGTAAAACAGGGGAAACCCACCTGTTCAGCTCATATTTCAAAGAGTAGAACGAGGATCAGAGCAGAGCCACTGGGAACTTACTGGGGTTCTTGTTTTGGCAGCATAAAACACATTATATTTAGCAAAGACATGAGTACAATCATGTCTTTGCTAAATTGAATTTGTGAGATTAATGAATGGCCGAGGGTCAGCGCGAACTGTTTTCACAGGCGTTAACTCTCAACTCCTAATTACTTCTTAAGTGCAGAGACGAGAATCTTTCAAGCCTTATTGTGTCTCAGATGGATATAACTTTGTGTAAGAAATTGATTAGTGTCACCCCTGTCACAGTATAATGTTATTCAGATGGATTTAATTCAGGAAGTAGGATTAGAATTTGCAAACAAATGGCAATAGAACCGCAACTGTTGTGGAATATTTTTGACAGAAACCAATAACTCCTTATTTTTGTTATTTAAAAAGCCTCCCTTGACTCTTGGCAGTAGGCGGTAGAATATGCATCAGATACATATACATTGGCCTTGCCAAACCTTTTTGTGGCAAGGCCAAAATTTAAAAATAAAATAAGGACATCCTCTGCCATGTTTCATTTGTGTTATATTCTGATAAAAAAAATATATTAAAAGAAAAATGTATATCAAATGCTTAAATAATCCCTAATAAATCCATCTGCAATGTTCCCAAACTATTAAGAAGCCACCATGTTAGGTGGAAGTTGCCAAATATCAATATAAGAAATTAAATTTAAGGACTTACATATAGAATAAGCAATTTTTCTTTTGTTTTTCTTTACTTTTTATTCAACTTCATTTTACTATTATTCCATTTTTTATTTTTAAAAGACTCTGAAAGCTTTTTTTAAAATGGTAATCGTCTGTAGAAATGCGACAAAACTCTCCACTACAAATTCCTTGTATATGTAAATGTACCTGGCAGAACAATCTCATTTAGATTCTGATATGTACAGTATATATAATTTGTATATTGCAATTCGGCTGTCAGCCGGCTGGAAGAACCCTCTTCAAGTGGCTCCTATTGTACTAAATTCCCCTTCCCGTCGAGATGCCATCTGGACTGGAATCAGAACATCACATTATAGTTGAATCATCAGAGAAGTGTTTTGCAGATTCTTGTGTGTGGAACAAAAACCTTATTTTTTTTCACATTTTCTTCTCATTTGAGACGGAGCAGTCATACTTTACCACCGTGAAGCTGATCTACTCCATCGGTTACGGGACATCCCTGGTGTGTCTCTCCATTGCTGTGATGACGCTGCTGCTCTTCAGGTAGAAACACACAATAGTACAGTAGATATAAATTGTATATAGATATATACTGCATATAAGTATATAGCAGTAGATATAATGTTGTACAGTGTTGGACTTCAATGACCGTGCGGAACCCCAAATGATTACCCTAACTCATATCACCTATTTGACTATTAAGTCATACACCCCACCAGCCTGACTCTCTCCGCAGAAACCACCCGTTCAGCATTCGTGCGCTAAAATAGTTGCGCGTTGCATGAGACTACCATGTTGATTATGCGTGTTTTGTGGGTGCTCCGACAGGAAGTTGCGGTGTGCCAGGAATTACATTCACGTCCAGCTCTTCATTACTTTTATCCTGAAGGCCGTGACGGTGTTCATTAAAGATGCTGTGCTCTTCTCCAGTGACGACACAGATCACTGCACCCTGTCCACAGTAAGTTAACGACGGTGAAGGCACTCATTGTTGTATTATAACAGGCCACCAACCCCCCCCCCATAGCCCCCCGCCCCTTCCCAAATCTCCTTGTTCTTTTATACCGACAATCGCACTCTCCTTTTCTCACCTTATCTCCATCTACTGTGTCTCGTGTGCCGTCCAGTTCGCCTGCAAAGCCTCCGTGGTTTTCTGTCACTACTGTGTCATGGCAAACTTTTTCTGGCTGCTGGTCGAGGCTCTCTTCCTAAATTCGCTGCTGCTGTCGTCCTTCCACCACAACTGCAGATGTCTGTGGGGCTTTGCTCTGCTTGGCTGGGGTGAGAATCATTTCTTCCTGCCACTTACCATAAGGTCCATGTCCCTTTTTTTTTTATTGTTGTAATTTTTTTATCCTTAACACCTGAATGCAAAATACATAGCTCTCGCAAGGGCCCCAATTGTCTTGATTCTATAATGAATCCTTGCATTTTATCTGCAGCTGGCAAAGTTCAAATGATTTTCTCAGTGGTAAACACGGAGGGGTAGATGCACACAGCCGTCTGGCAGTGTCCCTGCCTCATTATTTTGATATGGACCAACAGCTCTCTTGGCTAGGTGGAACAAACTGTGATTACAAAACAAATTGAGTTCTAGCTCTTTTCCCGTGGTCATTTCCCTACTTTGATGGACTCAATTAGGGGCCTGGTATAGTACAAGTATCTAAACAAAAATGTTGCTGCAAATACGGGGGGAGTTTGCCTGGTTTCCTTCGGTGGGAGGGACGTGTTGAGGTCTCATGTGTCTGCATAGTAACATAAGTGTATGTTATGTTGTGTAAGATTTAGGCGCATTTTATAATCTACATGTTCAGATCTTGATCGTATCCACACTCGAGTGTCTGACTTCTTGCCCGGTGGAAATCTCCTTGGCATGAATTCACCGCACTTGGACGGCCCTCACCATTCTTGCTTTCTGTCTAACAGGTGTTCCACTTATCTTCATACTCCTGTGGATCGTCTCCAGGGTCTTCTTTGAGGACACTGAGTGAGGAGGATTCACATTCACAATTTATTATAATTTTGAACATGTACACGATGGACTTGCTCGGGGTAACTTCAAATGACTTCAAATGAAAACACTTTATCCATCTCCAAGGGGATTTTCGGAATCAAATGTAATGGCAAATGACTTTCACACAAACAATAATAACAAAAAATTCATGGTATTAACATGTATTTATAAAGATTAGTACGATAAGATTTAACCCCTTAATTACCAACATTAAAAGCAACATGTAGAAATTGGCGCAGTGAACAGAGGTCAGAGGTCAACGTAGTAGTCTTATTCCCCACAATACTTTATATAAAGCACTATGGCAAATAAATATGATTCATATTATTTCATACAACAAACCACTGAAAGGCATTGCTTAAGGCTAATTGATTTGAGGTTTTGTCATATTACTGATGTCTCTACCCACAGTAACCTGCCTCGAACTACAGGTAAATGAAAAGGCTTGGAGAGAGACTCTAATTCAAGATGGTACAATCCGTTACCGAAAACCCCTTTCGTCTGTTAAGATTCACTCATCATTAAAGCCTTTCCTTCCTCGCAATTGGCTTCTAGCTAGCTGTTGTTCAGCCGAGGTGGTAAAGCTGATTCTAATGGGCTCATTTGAAGTCTCTCAGGTTGCCTGCTCCGAGCTGATTTGCACAATGCAACGTTTTTTCTTTATTCAGATGTTGGGACATAAACGAAGACTCTCCCTATTGGTGGATCATCAAAGGACCAATTGTGGTCTCTATCGGGGTAAACGCTGCAGTTCTGCTGCTTATCAATTATTTTGCCAGAATGGACTGGCCAATGAGATCTGATCTGTGGAGAGCAATTCCAAAGGACGATTTTAAAAGTTTTAAAAAAAAATTTCGTGTCAAATTTTAATTCATCAGAATGTTGTGCCAATATTAACTCTGCTCTAATTTCACACGTGTATGCCTGTATTACTCATTTTACATTCCATTACAAACTAGAAAAGCAATCTCATTTTGTTAGTAAGTTTTGGTACATATTAAGTCTCCCATCCTCTCCATCTTAGCATTTCTATCTTCTTTTGGCTGTCTTTAGACTGTATACCCTTTTTTTTCTCATCAACAGGTCAATTTTATGCTCTTTCTGAACATCATTAGAATTCTGATACAGAAGCTTAATCCCCGCCTGATTCAATTCAATAATTCATCTCAATACAGGTAACCCTGAGGCACCAAACACAGAATTGGCACAAGAAGAGATAAAAGCTGCTTTAACCTTTGAATCCTTTAGAATTTACATTTTGATTTAATTAAATCGGTAACCTTGTTTAAAATGAATTGACTTCAGTTTAGGAAATGCTTTGTGGGAAAGATTAGTATTAGCAATAATAATGTTAAATGGGAAACAGTACATTTAGCTTTTTAAATGTAAATTGATTATATCAAGATGATTTACATTTTGAAACTTAAAAATGCATAATAATTTGCACCAATTAATTCAGAATTGTTTTGCCTCTTCACTGTGAGACAAACTAAAGCACTCACAGATGGTTGTATGTATTTAGTTCAAAAGTGATTTGCTACGTCACTGTGACACATGTGTAATTTGTATTGACATGTATCTGGCCACCACTGCCTTTTCTCCTCTTAAGAGGTTTGCCAGGGGAATTACCGACTAATTGACTCAGAGCACCCGGACACATTATGCATATGGACATTTTATCACAGAAATATGCAGGGTTGGTCAAGTGGGTACAAATAAATTGTGTTACATAGACTAACATGCACCATAACACTATCTGGCTTTTTACTTCCTGACTGTGAGGCATATTCCTGATCATTCTTTACTTCAGTCTGATGCATTCAATACAAACAGCCGCTGTAATCAGTCCGTAATTGAAATATATGCATATAAAATTCAGCCGGCAGCAGTATTCTAATGAGGTCTAAAATTACCTCTGCAGTTCCCTCATCTGGTTCTTCTGTTTTTCTCTCTATCCAACAGGCGCTTGACTAAGTCTACCCTCCTCCTCATCCCTCTCTTTGGAACCCACTACATGTTTTTTAATTTTCTGCCCGACTACTTCAATGTTAACCTGCGCCTGTGTATTGAACTCTGTGTGGGATCCTTCCAGGTACACATCCAAACAGAAAAAACTGAAATGATAGGGCTGCTCTATTTACACATTGGCTCTATTTAAATGTTGGGTCCCATCATTTATAACTGTTCACAGCACAAACTCACCGAACGCTTTTTTTATTGAGAAACTTACTGCTCTGCTGCAGGTTCTTACTGTGCTTAAAGGCAATCCAATGGGGTTTAAGACTTAAAATAAACTTTAAATCACCTTTTCAATCTCAATCTATTTCCTAGTCCACATTGCGGCAGTGGAAATGAGCAGTGATGAAATACAGCTTACGTAGACGATAGCATAAGGCATTTGATTCTAAAACCTATACATTTTCGACCGAAACACAATAAAATGTGCCACAATCAGCAGAATATTACTTATTTTTTTTATACAGTTCCACTCACAAGCTCAGGATGTTTTATCTTCTGGTGCTTCTCTTACATTACACATTGTTTTAAACAATTTGATTCTCATCGAGTCCAAATCAAATTCAAGTCCTACTCAGGACCAATGCTGCTAAAATGTATGTAAAGTGTGAGTTAAATACCACGACGGCTATTGCAGTCATATAATAGAAAGGGTGAAAATCTGACTTCACTCTGTTTATTCAGTTGAGGTTTTTTTTGTCCTCTACCAAGGCTTTTATAATTACCCAACTTTTATTTGTCTGTTTGATTGCAAAAAAAACCACTTCACAAGTGGGGAACGGCAGTTGACGGGTTTACGCTCAAATACAGTTCATGTAGAATGCTCTAAATGAACTTACACTTGCAGTTTAGTTGGCGGTTCAGACCGTGCAGAACAGAGTGGGTGGGAATGCGATTATTCGGAAGCGGGTTAGAGCTGGACATCTGCCAGATACAGGCAGTCAAAGGAAACCTAAACAGCGCCCCAATCAAGTCGCATGCCACGGGCCATCTTGCCAATGAAACGCTTTTCCTCTTCTCTTCCTGAAGGAAATCAGATTAAACAGCCGTCATTAGGAAATCCACTGGTTTCAAATGTGCGTAATGATAGGTAAGAGGTAGCTTTGATCATGGGAAGAAGGGGTAAAAACCCATTAGTTCCAATTCCACATTGTTTTCCAGAAAGATTAATGGAAAAGCTGTTTAAAACGCTCATCGTCAAGGTCACCGCAGGTCAATTTATTCGTTGGCTCATACAGTGAACTCATAAATAAAGATTTAAATGTTCAGTATGCGGTTCATGTCATACAATAAAAGTTCTCCTTCCTTTTGAATACAAAACAGCTCAACATTCTAACCTTTGTTTAATTAAGCTAATGTGCAAGATACCTTTGCAAGAGCAATCTTTGGAAGTTTCTAAAAGGGTTTGATTTTATTTCCAAAATGTCACTTTATTGTGTGTCTTGCAGGGCCTTGTTGTCGCCATTCTCTATTGCTTTCTCAATCAAGAGGTTAGTAAAAACAAAACTGGTATCAAACATTCGCTGAATGTGTAGCAAAATAAAACACAAGGAAAGCAAAATTGTTGATGATTAGTAATACTATACTGTTTATTGGGTTTTTTTTTTAAAGCAGTTGGTAGTTAATATCTATTTATATTTATAGAGTTTTATATTTTATAGTGTTTATATTATAAAAATGTATAATAATATATTTTTCACATTATTTTCCATATATTATTTTACATATTACGGGAGCAGCCGAAAGAAGAAGAAGATTTATTTATTAATTTATTTGTTTATTAATTTATTTTAAAAAAAAATGCTGTAGTCAATTTATGTTTGTCACTTGGAATGTATCATCAAGGGAAATGAGTTACTTGTTTATTTTATCCTTCAAAATATCCTATGTGTTTCAAGGTTCTTTTGGTTTCTTCGTTCCCCCGTTCCCTTCCTCCAGGTCCAGAAGGAGGTCCACATGCAGTGGATGCGGTGGCAGGAGATCAGCTATGGAGTGGTCCCTCCTGGAGCCAAGGGCAGCCAGATGGACACACCCTTCTAGTTCCATCTTTGAGCTCCTTCATATTCATAATATTATAGTCACTGAGAACCAATCTCCTCTAATGGCAGCAAAAAAAAAAACAAAGAAAACCCAGTAATGACCACCGTCCATTTCTCTGTGTTGTGTTACTGATGGCTTCAGGCAATAGGGAAAAAAACACATCCAATGCTATGATGTTCTTCATTTCTTGTTCCATTTGAGACGTAAGCCAATCTCTCACTTTATAAAGATCATATAAATCAACCAGACCATGCATTTGCCTGAAGAGCTTTTTCTCTGTCACTGTATGTGATGTTGCTTCTAGTGCCTCTTTCTCGGTTGCTCCTATGCCTTAATGACGGTTTTAAGTGTTTTACTGGCTTCACTAGGATAGCAATGGTCATAAGAAATCATATGGCATATGGCAGCATATGTGCCGGTGGAGTTTTTTTTCTTTTCGAAGGAGTCTTTGTCATGCCTTGTCCTTTAAAATGATAATCCATAAGATCTTGTGCATTCTCACCGGGAGAGGCGGACCCTGCCACCAACGAATTGAGGAACACATACATCACACAAACACATTGAATGGCTTTTTCTTACTGTATAAAGTGTTAAACAAACACAGTATGGGATAAATATCAAATACGTTTGTTTTTCTTTCACCATACTGTAATAACTTGCGGATTACAACTTTAATATTCACGAGTGTTTTTTCGTCGGCGTACGTGATAAGTTGTGAACAGCCTCCTGCCCTCACTCTGTGGAAAGAAGTTGTAAATTGCTTCTATTTTAACGCGATTAAAGATGTCCCGTTGCCCTGCGAAAGACACTCTCAGTTGGTTTCCTGTCTTGCGTGAAAGCTCTTTAGTCACAGGGGCCAGGGACTCGTTCATGACCCCGCTTCCAGGGTTCAGCGCACGGAGGGATCGTGCGCGTTTTCCTCTCCCCCGGTGGTCCGTCGGGCTGCGGGAATGGGAAGTGCAGAGTTCCTGCAGAGGGCGTGGAGTCAACTGCCGCACACCAGCACAGCCCTCCACGCACAGGACAGCGGCATCTTGCCCCTCAGAGATCTGAGCTTTTTTAACTGGAAAACTCGCCCCCCCCCCCCCAGCTGCTCGCGTTAGGTTGTTTTGGGTTTTTTTTCTCTGGGAGTATTAAAGTTCACACCGGTAAGTGATACGTTTTGAGCTTATCCAGCTGCACAACTGCTAAAACAACGGGAATGGTTTGGAGTCAAAGCACGTTATGGAAGCACTTTGTTATTATGGAGCGTCTATCTATGGTGATTTTATGAGCGTCTGCATGGTTTCCTTCATTTCCACTGAACTCTGGCAGACACAAAACTTTTGGATATTTGTTAAAAATGATTGTAGGCTAATCGTCTTCATTTTTTACGGTTCCTAATTCGGACTTTTGCACTGGTGGGGGAAGTACGAAGATCCGGATTAAAAGTACAAATACCCGGACACAACACGAGGAGAAAGTACCTCAGTGACATTTTTACTGAAGTAAAAGTATGAAGTACTTGTTCAAATGTGCACTTACGGTATTAAAATATCCAGTGCCCTGATACCACAGCATACATAAATAAACACATAAAGTGTCTACTGTTCCTTGTTTTCAGCAGGTGAGTAAATACCCTGATTTTAATTCACTAAAAGAATATAGCTGGAGTCTTAGTGATTTACAGGATGTTGACCTAATGAATCATTGATGAGCAGCTGCATAGATCCTTGATTTGTTCATTTGTTTGCTTTGCTTTTGATTAATATAAATGAAAATCTCGATTTGTTTTTAAACAAAGTGGAGATAAAAAAAAAAAGAAAGTTATTTGCTTTGAAATGTTTTGTAGTAAAAGCCGAAAGTCTCTGAAATTGCATATACTTACTTGAAAAATGTATTTACTGTATTTACCCCCACCCACTTCTTTATAATCAAGGTTCCCACTTCTGACTTGATTGATGCTTTCCTGGGTTCCTTTTGTTCTGCACAGACAGCCCAGGGGGGTTGGTGGCTATTCACTAATAACATGGAGCTGTCATCAATCTCCCTGCTTGTCTAGACATGAACAACATGTGACTGGCAACAGGTTGTAAATGCAGAACAACTTCACCGGACTCAGGCAGCTTCCATTATCTCGCATGTGGCAAATTGTCGCAGGTTGCTTATTGTGTGAGCAGCAGGGGCTCCACTCACTGCCGCGTCGGTTTCTATTTCTGCTTTTCCCCTATTGATTGCTTCACTGTGAACTTTTCCGCAGACACCAGGGGGATGACCATCCTCAGGGCGCTGCTGCCATGGCTGCTGCTGGGGTCGGCTGTGATGGAGCCTCTGACAGGCCCCGCAGATGCCCAAAATGAGGTGCTGAAGCGCACTGAGCCGCAGGTGAACCAGACACAGGTAGCGTGGGGGGGCGAAAGGAGATCCTCATCAACATGACAGGGATTCTCATATCTTATCATCTTTACTTAAATGGACTCCTGTATTTTTCTAAACGTTGCTTCCGACTAACACGTCTTCGCACCAATGACTCAAATGTATATGTGTCTCACATTAGACCATATGACAGATTACCTTTAGGTATTGAAGATAAGTATTATGAACCATGAAGTCTTTATTTAAGTGGAAATCCATAAGATTGTCTGTGTTGGGTGGATTACACTCCAAGTTCCACAATTCCATGCAAATCGGTAAAAGGTTATTTTCTTGGTCACTTGTTTTTCCTTGAGTGTACTCAAAGATATCGATATCGATATTTCAAATATTTGTTCATATCAATAGTTCATGCCTGATCTTGCTGGGAAAGGAGCACAGGCTATGGGTAAATACATTCAATTAATGTTTCTTAAGAAGTGCCAGCTAAACAAAGTATTAAATCTGGAAGGTTTAAGGATTTTATAACAAAATGAACACTATACTATAACATGTGTAAATGTGTTTCATTTCAGAATGACGTTATCGAGAATGCCATTGGAAATCTCAGTGCAGTAACTCCGAGGGTCCAGCCGACGTCACGTGAGTGGAGTGTTCTTCTCCTCATGCGGCCTCTCTACGTGCAGTTCACCACAATCTGTCCCCCATCTTTATTTCTTCTCTCCGACAGCCAACATCACTACCACAAGCACACCGGGGCCCACTTCGGCCTTATCGTGTCCTGGGAACCAGGTAATGCTCGGGGACGGTGCTGGCTGCGGCTGTCCAGTCGGCATGGTGAAGGATGCGGGCGGTTGTAGCTGCACCGACGGCTTCGCCCTGCAGGGTGCAGCAGTGTGTCAGGGTGAGACTTTGCAGAAGTGAGGAAGTGGGGGCTCTTCATAGAGCTCAGTGCATTTTTATATGGTAAGAATCATACCGCAATCTCCACCCACTTCAGTATATTGGCCCCTTGATTTTTGACAGATGTGGATGAGTGTGAGGGAGACCTCGGACGGCCTTGTGGACTTAACGCCGACTGCACCAACACGCCTGGCTCCTACGTGTGCAGCTGTCACCGTGGTTACTTGCTGGCTGCAGGAGAATGTCAGGGTAAGGGGAGTGGGCCTCTTTGTGTTTCTCAGCGTGTTGCTGCAAGAAAATGAAAATAATAACTAGGAAAATATAATAAATACAAATAAAGTTCCAAGTTTGAAAAAAAATAATTTTTGTCTGAGGAAATGTTGGACTTTTATTGAAGTTGGGTGATTGTTGGTTTGTGGACAGTAAATCTGAAAATCAAAAATATCATTTTTTTCAATTTGTTGTGTTTCAAGTCATCATAATACGTTTATGAATATTGCTGTGTGCATTCATTGATCTTCATGTAATTATTTATTATAATTAAGATAAATATGACCTCATAGGGATGAGATCTAAAAAATAATAAACGTAAATCCACATCTTCTCTACATGTGTATTACAACATGCTTGTGAATTAATTGTACAAGCATACATGCTTAATGCCTGTGTTTCAAATATGTGTTTTAAAGACATAGATGAGTGTGCGCTGGCTGCAGTGACAGGCCTGCAGGCGTGTCACGGTAACGCTGAGTGTAAGAACACTCTGGGCTCCTTCGCTTGCTCCTGCCCTCTGGGATACGTGACGGCCCTGAACGGGCAAGGCTGCATCGGTGAGTCGTTCGCAACAGTCTGATGGAACAAAGCACCTCAACAGCACAGTGATGAGCATGGATCATGGATGTCACCAAATTTACAGATCGGATGTAGTGTAACACAGTAGATTAAACATTGAACGTTGAAGGCTATATCACTCGTTGAAGTGCGGCAAATATTGGTGCCACTGTAAATGAAATAATGACAATTTCCTGTCTAAATGCAGAAATATTTAATTGAGTTTTAGTGGGATGGTTTAGCATAACAATTGGACCTTTTGCGGGAAAACCATCAGATTTGACACCTATCTAGGTTTCTATTTTATGAATAGATATAGATATGGTGGAATGCATTTGGCCCCTGGGGGCCATAGCAGCCAAACGGCATCAATTTGGTGCCAAAATGGATTGAAATTGTGCAAAACAGGTTTAACGAAGTCTTGATGTTTCCCTATAATTGTCAATCCAATTTGATGCCTACTTGGTGTCCATTTTTAAAATGGCTGCCATGGCCCTCAGGGGCCAAATTCATGACGCCTTCATATCTATATTGTTATTAACATATAAACCTACATATTCACCAAATATGATAATTTTATTGCAAAATTCACAATTGTTATGGCTATTTCACCTTAAGAACCCCACTATTTATCTGGATTTTCTATCCACACCGATTTACAAAGCAATTCTTGTGGCAATCTACTAGGGATCTACTGAGGGGTTTTGCTCTCTCTTGTGGCCACATCAGCATATACTGTATATTCATTATGTCTCTCTTGTGTTGTGGCGCTTGTTTTGTCTCTTCTAGATTTGGACGAATGCAGCTTTGAGGAGCAGTGTCGTCGGGAGCTGGGGAACATTTGTATCAACACTCCTGGAAGCTTTATGTGTCAGTGCCTGCCGGGCTTCAGGGCAGAGGCCCCGGCCTGTGTGGGTAAGTCCAATCCACTGGAAAGCTTTACCACTGCTGCTTCATTCTGATGTTGGATGGCTTGTGCTGATATAATTATACATGAGAAAGGCTGGCTAGTGAAAGCAACTGCCTATTTCACCCGATTGATGAGCACACTAACGATTTCTAATCAATGTTAACCGGATGTATCATTTTCTGACAGCTTTACCTATTGAGAAGAGAGTCTTTAATCGTCACACACCACTACAACATATGCATTTACACACACGCTTTGGATGGTGGCTGGTGAAATGCGGCCTCCGCATTTAACCCATCCTGGCTTGCCCTTCCACCGGGAGGCTTCCAGGAGACGTGGGCAGCATTTGACAACGTGCCCGGGGACCTGGTTACATATAGCAATTGCTGGTCAGATGATGAGGTGCATGTTTTTGGTGGGGGTCCTTACTGATGTTACATGGAGGAAACCCCATGTGAGCATGGGGAGACCAGGCAAACTCCATACAGAAAGGCCCCTAATTGGGAGACAACCTGCTGGAGCATGTAGCTAACAGTGCCCCAGGTGGGAATCGAACCCATGACCTTCTTGCTGTGATACAGCAGTGCAATGCACTGACTCTGTCAGTTCTTCAGTTCAATAATAATGCATCACAACCTCTCTTGTATGCTATGCAACCCATTTATATGAGTAATGAATCTAACGCTGTTCAATGTAACCAACCGTAGACGATTATGAAAATAGCAGCGTGCGTACAAAATTTTACTGTGTGTTTGTGTATGTAAATAAAATGCCAATGGTCGAAAGGTCAAAATAATCCATTAAAGAACAATGTACTCATCTGTCAAATGGGCAGTTAATATCAAAAGTAAGTAACAAAAAAAGTTTACTCTACCAAGAATGGAAGGAGTCTTGACCACGGTTCAAACTATGGAGGGATTGGGGGGGTCTGACCCCCCTAATTATGACTTGCCAAGTTCTAATTAGTCCAAGTCCTATGTGATAGGAGTCTACGTGATATGCAGGTATACCCGTACACCCACTAAGAAAGCTCCAGGATTTTCAGCATAGCCCACTTAAAAATGCGCAAGGATGCCTAACAATGGCGTTCCGCCTTAAATAGATCTAGGTTTTGGGTTGTTTTCTTTTTAGAAGGTCTATCGCTTAAACAAATCTGATTTTGGGATGCTTGAAGGTGTATATCCCCAATTTTACAGGAGCTAGGCTAGTCGATCCTATCTGCAGCCTTGCACTGAGCGAACACAGTCAGCAAGCAGGACTCTGGACACACAAGGATGAAATTGGTATTGAAATTCTCATCTGAATCTGGGTCAATGGACAAAAAGAATTCACAGTGAATTTCCCAAAAAACTTGAGTATCCCTTTAAAAGAACAACAATACGCAGCCCTATATGTGATTTGCTCTATTCTAAATGACCAAATGCATCAGTAGCAAAGATTCAAACCTTTTGTCCGTTATTGGATTTGCTTGTTTGCTCCTGTTCCTGGTTTTCCTGTTTAATTGTTGAACATGCTTGGCTTGACCTCATCCTTTACTTTTACCACAGCTGAACATTTCATGACGTCCTCTACAAATGCTGCCTCTATAACATCTGTTCAACTCATCGTTTTTTTACTCCTCTTGCCCTGCTGCTTTTCCCTCTGCTTTCCCAATCGCTTTGGCCTCTGCGCTGTCTTAGGTCCTGTGTGTCCAGACTACACTGTGTGTCAAGGTACGCTCAGCTTTTCATGCATGACCCAGGCTGCTCTGTTTTTTAATACAACGAACTCTATTCAAAATTGTAATATGCTGCAATCAATCGTTGAGTATAGAAGTTTGCCAAGTTCTTTCAACGGAGAAGGCTTTGTAATAGCTTCCCCTCAGGCTCTCATGTGAAGTGTCTGAAAACACCTTTTATGAGCCCCAGTCGAATAGAAGACGAGGCGCTAGAGTGGTGCTCAACAGGCTGAAGAGCGACGAGCAGCCGCTGAAAGCTCTTTTCAGACACTTCTCACAACAGTCCATTCGTGCCAAAAATGCTCTTTTAGTGGATGTTCTGTGCCCACTTCGGCAATCGCCCCATTTTACTATGTACGACTGAAGCTGCTCTGTCAATACTGGATCAATTTCAAAGACTCTGATGCCACTCGGGTTGACTCCCAACGATTAAAAAATAAGGTTTCGATTTCAAAACACTGGAGTTTTCCTTTATGATGTCAGTGATCCTCATTGATCTGATACTTCATTATTCCGATCCATTGTCTCGCTGTCTTAATATTGGCCTTGACATTTACAATACGTCATTTAGCAGACGCTTTTATCCAAAGCGACTTACAGTTTTTCAAGCACCGATGGACGCAGCCATCAGGAGCAATTAGGGGTTAAGTGTCTTGCTCAAGGACACTACAGCATGCTAGCAGGAGGAGCCTGGGATCGAAGCAGCAACCTTTAGATTACTGGACGACCATTTTGATATCCGAGGTTCTCTTTCATAGATTACAGTCTGTCACTGAAAACCTTGTAATTGGGTCAATGTAGTGGCGACAGTGACAATATAATGAGCGTTGTTAGTCTTCAGAAATGGTCAATTATTTTCTTCCTTAATTTTGCTTCACATTTGCTCCAGATGTTGATGAATGTGAAGGGAGTGAAGCGGTGTGCGATGGCCGGGGTGTGTGTGAAAACACACTGGGGAGTTATAAGTGTGTCTGCCAGGCAGGTTACCGAGGAAACGGCACACACTGTGAAGGTATGCGAATTTGTGCTCTCCACCTTTGACTCTCTTTCTTTGCTTTTGTTTTTGTTTTTTCCAGCGAATGAAATGCAATTCTCTCTCTTTTTCCCGTCCTCCAGATGAGAATGAGTGTGCCTCAGGTGGTCACGGATGTGACCACAATGCTCGTTGTGGAAATATAATTGGTTCCTACTTCTGCCAGTGCTATCAGGGCTTCAATGGCGACGGCCACTCCTGTTTTGGTGGGTGGCCAGTGTGTACGTATCAATACAAATATTCATATGTGTGTCGACAAGGGTCCATATTGGGATTGTCTTTGGTTCCAGACGTTGATGAGTGTGCGGCGGACAATGGCCATTGTGAGCAGAATTGCTCCAATGAGTTGGGAACGTACAGCTGCAGGTGTGACGCCGGATACCACCTCGCTGCGGAGGGACACAACTGTACAGGTAGAAAACACATCACTCTCTCCGGGGAAGAACGGAAGGAAGGAGGGAAAGAAAGAAGGAAGACAAAGACCTGAAGGGTTAGGGAAGGAAATAAGAAAGAAAGGGAAAAGGAAGAAAGGAAGGGAATAAAGGAGGCAGGGAAAGAAAAATAAGGAATAAGGGAGGGTGGGAAGGGAAAGACAAGAAAGGGAAGAAGGAATAAATAAATAAAAAGAAAGTAGGGAGGGGGAAAGGAAGAAGAAATAAGGAAGTGACTGTGGGAAGGGACAAATAGAAGAAAGGAAAGAAGGAAGAAATAAATAAAAAGGAAGGAGGAAGGGAGGAGGGGAAGGGAGGAAAGAAAGAAAGAAAGAAAGGAGAAATATGGAAGGAAGGGGAGAAGGGAATAAAATAGAACGGATAAAATAGAGGAGGGAGGGAGGAATGGAGGAAGGGAAGGAAAGAGAGAAATAAGAAAGAACAGAAAAGGTAGAGAGGGGGGAAGGGAAGGAAGGATAGAAATAAGGACGAAAAACAAGAGCGAGGGAGGGAAGAAGAGAGAAAGAAAGAATGAAGGAACGAAAGGAGGGAGGGACGGGAGGAAGGATCAAAGGAAGGACAGTAGGAAAGAAAGTAAGAAAGAAACAAAGAAAGAATAAAGAAGAGAGGATGGGAAGGGAAAGGCAGAAGGAAGAGGGAAGGGAGAGAGCGAGGGAGGGATGGAGGAAAGAAAGGCGGGAGGGAAGGGAAGGACAGATGAGAGAACTTAAGAAATGTATTGATTGATAAATGTATCCGTCTGTTTGATTGATTGTCTATCAAACTGATTCATTTAATGTCATGAATGCATGTGTTTAGTGTTGACTGGACTGGGACGCTATCAGCACTGTCCTCTGTCTTGGGCTCAACTGGTTTGAACAGCCCTGTGCTGGTGACCGCTGGCTGCAGACCTCCTCTTGTTTTTAACCCCCTCAATCCCCAGATGTGGACGAGTGCTCGGAGCAGAAGGAGGCGTGTGAGCAGACG
The DNA here is from genome assembly GCF_960531495.2 of Zeus faber. Taxonomy (NCBI): domain Eukaryota; kingdom Metazoa; phylum Chordata; class Actinopteri; order Zeiformes; family Zeidae; genus Zeus; species Zeus faber. The sequence continues at coordinate 46,850,194 of NC_137193.1, forward strand.
TGCACCAACACCCGCGGCTCCTTCCTGTGCTCCTGCAGGACGGGGTTCCAGCTGCACATCGACGCCCGCACCTGTGTCGGTCCGTGTGTGTGTGTGTGTCTGTGTGTCTGTGTGTCTGTGTGTGTGTGTGTGTGTGTGTGTGTGTGTGTGTGTGTGTGTGTGTGTGTGTGTGTGTGTGTGTGTGTCTGTGTGTCTGTGTGTCTGTGTGTCTGTGTGTGTGTGTGTGAGAAACACCAACATGATGTGTCTCAGTACAGTGTTGAAAAGCTTCAGTGCTCCCTGGCATAGATTCTACAAGTGTCTGGAACTCTAGTGGAGGGATGGAACAACCATTCTACCAAAAGATATTCCCTTGTTTGGTGTTTCGGGGATGTTTTTTACCTTAATTTTTCACCCATCTGTATATACAAATGAAGGAAGGTTACCTGAAATGATATTTATCTCTCTCTCTCTCTCTCTCTCTCTCTCTCTCTCTATGTATATATATATATAGTATATTTATTTATTCAGATAAAGCATAGATTAACTAAAATGAAGACAAATAAGTGTAAGCAAACAAAGTGGACATATCCTAAAAATAGATTTAAATAATCAATTATAAATATGTCTCTCTCTCTCTCTCTAGATATTGATGAGTGTAAGCTCCAGAACGGCGGCTGCTCCCACGGCTGCAGCAACACGCCAGGAGGACACACATGTCACTGCCCGGCTCCACTGCTGCTACACACTGACAACCTCAGCTGCGTCAGTACGTCCTTATTTGCGTGTGTGAATGTGTCTCTCTACTTGGTAATTGTACATGAAATTGAGTGTGTTCATGTTTTTTCCGTATGATGTCAAGCATTTCCAAAATGAACGAATGACAATGAATTTGTTTTTTCCGAACCCTCTGTTCAGATGTGACATCCTGCGAGCTGAGGAATGGGGGTTGTGAGCACACGTGCACGGTGCGGGCTGAGGGCCAGCTCCACTGCAGCTGCAAGGCAGGATGGCAGCTGGGCGGCGACCAGAGGAGCTGTTTAGGCAAAACCAAATTTTCAGTCTATCTAACGCTGACCAATGCTATAGTACACTGTCACTGACTGTCAGAAAAATACAATCTGGCATTTACATAGGACGGGCACAAACTAATTAAGCCAAATCATTTAGCAAACCTTTAACCTTAGTTTTCCTCATTCTACTAATTATGCAATTTGTTTTATCTCTCTCTCTCTCTCTCTCTCTCTCTCTCTCTCTCTCTCTCTCTCTCTCTCTACTTTATTATTTCCAGATGTGGATGAGTGTGGGGACTTTACAAATGGTGGCTGTCAGCAGCTGTGTGTCAACCACCCCGGTGGGTTCAACTGCTCCTGTAGGGAAGGCTACGAGGTTTGCACCGACGACCCCACCAAGTGCCAGCGTGAGTGTGGAATCCAGCTTCTATTTGTAGTAACGATGACACATTTTTTATGTTGGAAAAAAACATAGGTGAGTAGTGGCAACCACTTCACATTCCTGTATCACTCCACCTGGATGCTGTTGCTTACACCAGCTACATGTAGTGACAACATCTAGTGACGCTACAAACAAACTACAACTAGCTCTTAAACTAGGCAAACGAGTTATAAAATCAATTCAAATCAATATTCTGTGACAATTTATTCATTTATTTTACATAGCCATGAAATAAGAGCGATAATATGAAATTTGAGTCAGGGTCCTGATCACCCTGTCTGGGGTTATTTCACGATAATGAGATAATGACCTGCTGGCTGCACATTATCCCTTGTATAGAGCCAGTTTTGGTTCGGACCTCACTGTCTGTCCAACCTGCCCTCCCACCCTGTTAACTCCTCCAGCGGTGTGTGACCCCCCGTGTCAGAACTACGGTGTGTGTGTGGCTCCAAATACCTGTGACTGTCCTGCAGGCTACCCCGGCCTGGGCTGCTCAGGTACAAACCGTGACATGTGGGGGTGTTTCAGGCGCTACAGTAACTCAAGGTTTTGCATTAATTACACGTCAGTAGCATGAAGCAAAGTCTCAGTAAAATAATCCATGTTATTTTTATGTTTAAGCCATGTGCACACCGCCCTGCGCCCACGGAGGGACCTGCATGCGCTGGAACATTTGTCTCTGTCCTTCCGGCTGGACAGGAGTCGGCTGCCACACAGGTACACTGACAAAATACAAACCAGATATGGTGCAATGGAAGCACGATTCTTATTGGATTGTTCCATAGCATGATTTTTCATTTGACATGTGCGTTATCTAAAAATGACATTCAGCCAAAGAGGGGGATGCAGTTATTCTTAGTATGAGTTTGTACTCTATTCCCTTTTTCTCAGCGGTGTGTGAGTTGCCTTGTGCAAATGGAGGTCGCTGTGTGGGCCCCGGCACCTGCCAGTGCCCGTCAGACTACACTGGCGCCCAGTGCCTCTCACGTGAGTTAAAGACTTATATATCACACACACACACACACACACGCACACGCACGTAGTATATACCGTACACAGGCAAATAAACATGCAGCTAACTTTAGCTCTGTTTCAGCTCAGTTTGTTCTTATTGCAGAGTTGTTGATTCTCAACATTTCATAATTACAGTACGCTGCACGGAAACAGGGGATAACATTTTTTTACCTGCTTGACTTGATAATTGTGTATGTGTGTCTACTGTACATCAGCCCTCTGCATACCCACGTGTCAAAATGGCGGAAGGTGTGTGGATGTGAACAAATGCTCCTGTGTCGGAGGGTGGCAGGGCGCTCGCTGTCAAATTGGTGAGCTGACTCACTGTCACTATGTATGCAAATGTTTGTGTATGCTGTTCATCATGGTATAAAAAATAAAAGATGTAAAAGATGCTATATTTGTAAATAGATATCAGTTAATTCATTTTACTCATCATGGCCACAGCATTCAGGTAATGGACGATTGAAAAAACAAAACAGTTTGGCTCTATGAATACTTACAGACTTACAATACTTATAGATTAAAACCACTGACAGGTGAAGTAAATAACATTGATCATCTTATTCCAATGGCACCTGTCAAGTGGTGGGATATAATAGACAGCGAGTGAACAGTCAGGTCTTGAAGCTGATGTGGTGGAAGCAGGAAAAATGGTCAAGCATAAGGATCTGAGCGACTTTGACAAGGAACAAATTGTGATGGCTAGACGACTGGGTCAGAGCAGAATCTCCTCTGGTTGTGAGGGATGACCCTCAGCTTGGTAGACACGAGAAAGGTAGTAGGGTTTGGTAGTCTTTGATTCCGCAACGAAGAGAAAAGTCAAATCTTTTAAAAAACAGCGCCCACCTGGTCTGTTGGGACCAGATGTATTCAAGGTTCTTGTGGTCAGTCCAGACAATGAACAGTTGCTCCCCTCCTCCAACACCATCTTGACTGCCAACAGCTCCTGGTTCCCAATGTCATAATTGCCCTCTGCAGGGGATAACTTGCGAGAGGAAAAGGTACAGAGGTGAAGTTTTTGGTCGACAGCTGCTTTCTGGGAGAGAACAGCGCCCAAATCTGAGCCATCCTCCTCCACCGCAAACTGACAGAAGGGGTCAGGCAGGTTGACAATGGGTGAGGAGGTGAACCGTCTCTAACTCACCGAAGGCCTTGTCCGCCGCAGGTGACCAGAGGAGAGGAGAACTTGGGGAGGTCAATGCAGGGAGTCATGCCGCCACCAGGCTGTAGTTCCGGATGAGCCTTCTGTAGAAGTTAGCAAACCTCAAGCACTGCAGCAACTTCTTCATGGTGGCCGATACTGGCATGTCGACGACCGCCTGAACTTTGGCTGAGTCCATCTGCACGTTCCCTTCAGCAGCCACAAGGCCCAAGAAGGAGACCTTGGGCACATGGAATTTGCAACTTGTTCTCCAGAAGCCTCTGTAGAACACACTTGACATGGCGGACGTGCTCCTGCTCAGATCAGGAGACGAAAAGGAAGGCAGACAAAAACAAATAGATAGGTAGGCAAATACAAGGTAGACAAAAACAATTACTTTAATAAAATTTCCAAGACCATCATTGAGCATGGCCTGGAAGGCTGCAGGAGCGTTGGTGAGACCAAAGGGCATGACTAGTTCCTCGTAAGGTCCCCTGAGAGTGTTGAAAATCGTTTTCCATTCGTCTCCCTCATTGATGTGGACCAGATGATAAGCGTTCTGGAGATCCAGCTTGGTGAACATGGTTGCCCCATGGTTGCAGGGAACAGGCAGAGAATCAGGGTCAAAGGAACCGGGGGCAGAGGTTCGGACGGAAGCTACAGGAACCAGGTAGTAGTTCGGGAGAGCTTGGTGTAATGCAAGAGACAATCTGGCCGAGAACAAAGGGAAGTGGACTGATATTTATGCAGAGGGACTGTCGAGGCAATAAGCTGCAGGCGGAGGAAACCAGGTGAAGGGAAGGGAATGGCAGCAGAGCAAAGGGGAGTGGGTGGATCTGAAATGACATGGAGGTTAGTGACGTGGTGTGAGGATGAAATGAAAACCAGATGGAAAAAAAAACATGAAAACAAATATACTGTAAATACTGGGAGATCAGAGAGGATTCATGACAATAAAAAAACATAAATATAAATAGGTAATAACGGGTAAGACTGACTTATCTGGGACTCCCATCACGTTCTCCTGGGTCCTTAGAGCCAGTGCTGTGTCAGAGAGGCTGCAAGAACGCTGGAGTGTGTGTCGGCCTCAACAGATGTCGCTGTGCCAGCGGGTTCACTGGAAGTCTGTGTGAGACCGGTGAGTGTGTGTGTTTTTATACATCTCTACGTGTTAGCAAGACAGCTACGTATTAAGACAACAATGTGTCTGCAGCTGTGACGACGCCCTGCGTGCCTCCATGCCAACATGGTGCCACGTGTAGCCCCCACAACACGTGCACCTGCCCTGAGGGTACGGCCGGGATACGCTGCGAAAGACTGTAAGTAGGAATAATCTGCTCTTCTATAGACCATCCTTCTGCTATTTTGTGGTTCACTCCTTCATCTACCTGTAAAAAAATAATGACACTTTTACAGAAAAAAGCAGGAAGTTAACTTTCTGCCTTGAAATACTTACTTTCACCATCTTACGATATCACATTCCTAAAACTTCTGTCCAATTGGATATTTTAAGTAAGATATAAAAAACCACGGCACCTCTGCATATTTACCAGTGCATATTCTTGGACCGACACATACCTGCTCACAGATTTTGCTATGCAGCTTTCTTTTATCCTTTTTTTTTTTTTTAAACACCAAGGTTATTTTATAGGGTGGTCTGAATGTGGAACTGTTTCATTCCAAATCTTTTTTTTTTAATCACCAACCCCAACAAACTCTATAAACCTATAGATAAAAAAATATAAATCCCACATCATGCATTGTTTACAACCACAAGAATGGAGTTGTTCATGTGAAACAGGTCAATTTAAATTCACATTATTAAACTATTATATTAAAATAAAACATTTCTAAGAACTCCCATTTATATGTACAACTTACAGTGTCCTTTTTTACAGTGTACTTACCCTAATACTACTGTCGGTCCCATCAGTGATGGACTTAAATATAAATGCTGGTGTGCGTGTGTGTGTGTGCGTGTGTGTGTGCGTGTGTGTGCATTTGCATGTGCGTGTGTGTTTCTCTGTGTGTGCATGTACACTCAGGACGTGTCCTGTGGTCACTATGGTGGTCAGCATGGCACGGGCGGTGAGGAAAGGCTTCAAGGAGAGTTATGTTGATCGCTGTGGGCCGCTGGGAGTCCAATTTTGCACTAAATACAGGTGAATGTGCTTTTTTGGATGATAGATTCCAGAGTCTCAGCGAATTGCATTTTTATTATGTAAAGTTGTTTTATCTTTTATCCTTTTACTCCTCCTGTTCCTCCTACTGTAATTTCCCCAGCATGTGTTTCATTCAATAATTATTTTCCATGGAATACTGAAGAGATTTGATTACCACAGCATTATTTAAATAGCCACAACAAAGGTGTCAGTCATGGGACTATATTGACTTACACTACGTATTTTAACTGATAGTCAATTTTATTCGTTTCACTCGTTAAAAAAAAGCCATAAAAATTAACAAGTTCTACTTCACCAAAATGTGGTACAATTATTAAAGACAAAATGATTTTACTGCTGTGTATCCTTCTGTTTACAGGATAAACCAGGCGCGTGTGTACGTACAGGCCTACCGGGTAGGCTACAAAATCCAGTGTCCAGAGAAGAAGGGGAGGTGAATTAAGTTATGAAGAGACCACAATGGTAGAGGACACCTTCTAACAAGGCCCGAGTTATCAATCACTTGTGGCTCATCACAAAAGACCTGGGATGTTTATTACCACACGTATTTCATGTTTAAATGGAATAATCTCTCAGATGTAATATTGTTTAATTAATCTATTGATAGCAAGGTTTCAACATGGCAGCTGACAATTAAATCCAACTTTTTTAAACTATGTATTGAGTTGTTTCTAAACACCATGAACCTGCACTACCAATTAGACAGGGCGTCATACACTTGCAGTGTAGTGATTTTATAAATACATAAAGATAATAAAATGTAATGATTGTATGTATTCAGCAAATAATAGCTTGCAATTGAAAATGTCCTATAATTATTCATAGTATTTCAATTATTTTAAAAGCAGCATTATAGTGTGTAACTTTTGGTATTTGCCGTCTACAGTTTCTGAGTGCAATTGCACTTTTACACAAGTACAGGAAAACTCGGTCTGGTGCCCAGAAATAATTAATTTTACCGGACAAATTTGAGCCTTATCGGTCAATAACAGTCCATGTTACTAACACAGATATAACCTCGCAGCTTCCCGGACCCTTGGGGAGAGAGGGCGCAGTTATCACCCCCTGCTACCGTTGTAGATACCAGATGTACTCGGCCTGGCAGATCAGCTCGCACGTGTGAATCAGAGGGTGAAACAGACACCGTGGCGCAGTAAAAGTGAGGGTCAGCGCATGCCGGGGAGGTGGAGTGGCTACGTTTTGCACGTTTTGAGCATTATTACCGGACATTTTGACCAGCAAGACCGGCAACTTATGTTTTTTTTTTATAAATTTTACCATGCAAAAAAACGATCATTACCAAAGCCAAACATCAAGCAAGTGACTTAGTGCTGTAAAGCGTAACGCACTTTTCCTGTGGTTTCGAATCCTAACACAGAAGTTCCACAATGCAAGAAAGTGGTGCCATTCTCCATAATTACAATTCTAATATGTTAACATAATTGACATTAACAATGATAATAATAAGGTAAAAATAATATATAAAAAAACCTTAAAAATATATATATAAAATGAACTTAAAATGAAATTAAAACTACCGTACTAAGCTGACGATGTAGATTAAACGAAAAACATTAAACAATAACTAATAAACCCCTGGCATTGGCAATTAAAATCTTCACAAAATATGTTATTCTACAATGGAATATCACTAGAACTATGGAGTCCGAGCTCCACTTCCAATAGAGTGCTGCAGGGATGATGTATTTTTGTAGACCAACCCTGAAGTCAGCATCGCCCTGGTTCCCAAAAGCCAATGGGATATTTCCATTGGATTTTGGATTATTGCAGAAAACAAGCTCTGTGGCAAACAAAAGTTGACGATACTTACAGGCTTTGTTCAGCAAGATAATATTTTCAAGTAAACACCACTTTGATGATTTTTGAAGTCTAAATGCAATCGCCAGAAGTAAAACGCTCACGTCAGGCTGTAAAGGAACTACACCACGGTCCCATGACTTCTTCTGTATGTCACCACCACAAAGCCTCTTCGACAAAAGCCTAGAAAGTTTGAGTTTGAATCGTTTGCAAGAGCAGTAGTATAAACACAACTAGAGGCTGTAAAGGCCGACTAGTGAGTAAATGAGATGTATTTCGACCTTACTCTGACATTACATTACATTTAGTCATTTAGCAGACGCTTTTATCCAAAGCGACTTACAATCATTCAAACACCGACGGACGCAGCCATCAGGAGCAATTAGGGGTTAAGTGTCTTGCTCAAGGACACTACAGCATGCTAGCAGGAGGAGCCTGGGATCGAACCAGCAACCTTTAGATCACTAGACCACCAGCTCTACCGCCTGAGCTACCATCCCCATTTCATGTTGAATGATGCCATGCTTCTACCTATCTATGAGACTATTATATCAACAGAGTCATGTGACTGACCTTAAGAAGTCGGACCCGCAGCCTATAAAGCATCTGGTGAACACGCCTCTTCCTCTTTGTCGCTTCATCGGACACCGATAGGTTGTGGACATTACGAAACCAATAACCCGATCCGTTGTGCAGGCATCTTGTGTCCCTGAGGATTTTATACTGGCTTTCGCGTGATTTAGTTCTTGTCTGGTCCCTATGGGCGGGGCACAGTGCACCTCCGCCCTAGCTGTGTCGCTGCATGTGACTTTCTGTTTGTTTGCAGGTAGGCTAATTCGTACACCCGTTGTTGATTGATCCCAAGCCAGTTGTCATGGCGTTGTGGGCCTGGCTACTTCTCAGTCCCTCTCTCATGAAGTGAATAAGGCTGCCCTGGAGACCACGAGTAATGCAAGAGCGCCCTCCACCTGCACCAAACACAAACATTGATGGAAGTTGTTTTCATCACGGTGCCACAATAGGGCGTTGGATCCCGTCAACTGCCCGAGAGCACGGCACGGTCCCTGTGGCCAAACCCGTTCTTCCTCCCTAAGGTGGTAAGCTCTCAGACAGTGAATCAGGCAATTGAAATTGAGGCATTTCACCGTGATCCAGCGAACCAAGGTGGAGTGGCTCTTCATGCATTGTGTCCAGTAAGGGCACTGAAGGCTTGCATTGATCGTACATGGCTACTGAGGCAAGAACACACTCAGCTGTTTGTGTGGCGTGGCGGTAAACAATTGTGCCTCCCATTGTCCAAGCAGTGTCCATCCCACTGGCTGGTGGAGACGATTTGCTGGCTGAGGCGTCCCAGGCAAGAGGAAAAGGTGAGTTCACCGGATGCTTTATAGACTGAGGGTCCAGCCTCTAAAGGTCAGTCACATGACTCTGATGATATAATACAATGGTCTCGTAGATAGGTAGAAGGATGGCATCATTCAAGGTGAAGACCATGGTCATGGTCATAGATCAGTAGTTAGAGACATAAATTACGTTGCCGTGTTCAGAGTGATGACGTTTAATGTCCCTGACAACCTCTGTAGTCCCCATTTAGCCCCTTGTTAACAACTGCATGTTTTAAGAAACGTAAAAGCTTCAAAATTCACGAGTGGGGTATTTATGTTTAATAAAGAGTTGCATTGCAGGTTGAGAACCTGAACTCCACTTGCAGACTAACTCTGTCCTAGATGCAATGGCGTACAAATGTTTTGTGTTGTAGGCCCAGCATGCTGACAGCACAGGTTTAAAAAAAAAAAAAACCTGGGTTACTATAATTTTCCAGTTATGCAATGTCTGTTTGTGGAAATGAGAGCGCTTGAAATGCAGTTTTGTAAATTTCAAAGTCACATCAAAACAAAAAATCCATCCCTCCCAACTTTCTGGAATGAACATTTTGGAATATGACACCATAAAGAACCAGGCTGTGCCAAATAAGCTGTATCCACTTCCACTTGAACACTCCGATCTTAGATTCAAATTCACTGGTTGAAGTCTTTAATTATCTGATTTTTTTTTTTTTTTAAATTATTTTAGATAGTGGCTTTTATTCACGACTCGTTTCCGCAGAACGGACCGTGTCGAAGGCGGACGCGTCGCTCTCCGGCCGCGCGGTGGCGGTCGCGTCACAAAGACCTCAGACCGCTCGTGACGTCACCGGCGCACCACGTGATGCCGGCGCAGCGGCGTGTGACCTCCACGAACGAAGCGCCGGTAGAGACGTAACAGCGGGTCACCTTAGGACCAGGACAGCGGCAAACATGGTTTTCGAGGAGAAAATGATCACCAACGGCGAACCCGACGAAGTAGGTTTTTGGCGTCCGATGAATCTCTGGTGGTTTAAAGGATTTCAAGGATGCCGCTGGACAACCTTGCTTGTGGTCTGTGGCTAATACCGGCTAGCTAAAGGCAATGGGCTAATGTCACTAAAATGACGTTATCGTGTGCTGTTGCCATCGCGACATTGTTTATGATTTGCGCTGAAAGCACATGATGATACTTATCGGATACATCCTTGAAGTTATATAAAAGGATATTGAATGAATATGCCCCGATCATGTACGTCCGTTCATCATGACGTTAGCTCGTACAGCGTATTTATTTGTTTATTTTTGCTCTTCGTGTATTTGCTCTTACTACTTTGCTTGGACGGCTTTCAGAGTTTGCACTTAATCATTTCACTGCACTGTACTTTGAAAACGAATTGAATCTTTACTTCGTTTCAGGAGGAAGAGGAGGAGGAAGATGAGGCGGAGATGGTGGTATGTTAAATGGTCATCAAATAGTGTTTTCATAGCTGCGGTTGATGGGTTTGGATCAACTGTTTGTCAAAGTAATCAAATGTCAAAGTTGACTTATGTTTGGGCCTAAACTGGGCTAAGCATCACTTTTGGCTGAAGATGCGTCTGATTCTAATCGAATACAGTCTGACTGAAATGTGTACTTGGTGAAGCATTAATTCCAATGTTTAATGTGAAAATGATTCATTTGATAGGATCCCATTGAAACAGTGCGGCAGAAGTGTGAGGAGGTGGAGCATTGTGTCCACACCAGGGAGAGATTGGAGCAGTGTGAGACCAGAGTCGGCTCTCGGTCTTCGACTGAGGAGGACTGCACCGAGGAGCTGTTCGACTTCCTCCATGCTCGGGACCATTGTGTACGTGGGGACGGCTCCCTTTTTTGGTTTGGGTGTTCAATGAGTCACACAATAAGTCACCTTAATCACACAAGTGCTTGATGGCAAATACGTTTGAAGTAGCCAAACTATTTATTTTGCCTGTATCATTTACTCGGATTGTGTGGCATGTCCTCCTGGTGGGGATACATTAGCCTGTCTGGATGTCTCCCTTGAACGCTCAAGGTTCCATAAGGCTTACCATTACCTTAACCATTTTGTCACCACCATTTATAACAGATCCATTCGTAGATTATGCCTCTCCTTTATTTACTATTGACAAACAGGAACAACAATTACCAAAAAAGAAAGTCAAATACATTTTGGTAAGTCAAATAAGATCACCTAACATAAGGCTGAATTTCATTCGTTAATCCATGCTGAGGATTAATACAATATTATCTTTTCTAAATAAAATGCCCAACATTTCGGTAAATGTCTCTCAAGTTGTGGCAAATTGTCCTCTCGTAGCTCAGGCAATGTGTACTACAGCTGAGGGGTATTCCAGAAATGCCTGGGTTTTCCAGAAGGCTCGCCAGGAAAAAGGTGCAACTACCCAAGATGGCGTCTTGCCTAAACGCCAAGCTGCTGTCACTGGAGCATCTTGTTTCCATTAACCTATCCTTGAGTGAATTCATTCAGCCTGACAGAAATATGGTTGTGCCGATGAATTTATGTTTGTTCCCGCCCAGCAGTGAAATGCAGAGCGCTAAAGAATGTGCCACTTGCTGATGAACAATATGAAGTATTTAAACATAGTAGGAAAAAAGGCAACGCCTTCATAAAGCTTGACAAGCATTCTTGCAGTTGATTACCGAACACAGGAGTGTGTAATTTAGAATGTCACATTTCTATTTAAACTGATCTAGACTAAATGGTCTGTATGTTCCATTTATACCAAATTCCATATATACCATTTATACTGCTTTCTCTTTAAGTTCTCTCATAGAAGAAATTGATATTAAGTACATTAACTTGTAGTTTGAAACTCCTCATGTCCTTGTCCATCAGTCAGGCATCTACACAGTGTGTGTATGTGTGTGTGCGCACCCGCCCAAATATGGCCCAAATTATGTTGAATTCCACTAACATAATAAATGCTCTAGATTACTGTAGTATGCATCGTAAGGTCCTATGGGTGCACTTATCCACACTAAAGCACAGTCGACTGCCAATGACACTGGGGAGCCCTGGGAATAAAGTATGTAGGCCCCGACATAGCCCCGCTGTCGTTGCAGAAATTAGGATTGTGTATTGTGTAAATATTTAGAAATTACCCGAAATTGAGGAAAAATCATGCTTGCTGTGCCGCACAGCCCAGGAATGAAATAAATACATTTAAAATGTACACACGCTTTAATCTGATGCACATAATTTGCACATTGTATTTGTGAAGGAGAGAGAGAGATGTGTATATGGATTATGCTCAATGTGGTGAATAGTTTTTTTATTACAGTGGTGTCTTAGGACTTACTGTATGTAGACCACCTGCACTCAATTTATGATGATAAAAATAAATTATCTTAACATATTTACATAGACAATAATAAATATCAGGTAGACTGGCCTACAGGCTTATTTCAAATTAATTTTGAAGATGGCAATAAACAACATTTATACAAGCTAATTGTAAGTTATGCATATATTTTCACGTCTGATATAATTACAAAAATGGAAGTGAGGTTGATCTAGTCTGCTCCGCACCAGGCTTATCATGTACAGCATAAGCAAGCTTTCTATAAAGATGGGATTGGATTTTTCAGAATCTCAATGTAACCACAGTGACGGGGACTTGTGCAGCAATACCAGCAGTACATTTCACATGACTTTAGCTGTGATGTCTCCCAACAGCTCCAAGTCATGTCCTGTTGATAAAAGAATACTGGAAATATGTAAACACTCCAGAAGAATAATTGCCTTTGCAGCACAGCAGTCTAAATTGTATAATTTCTAAAAAAGAAGGACATTAAGAAACATGCCTTGGGCCCCCTCATGGACTACACCTCTAAAAATGTCCAGGAAAGAGTATGTACTAAATCAGAAATGTTACCTGTACAGTTGAAAAATAGCTAAGCCCTAAATAAACTAGCGTTGGGTATGAGTAATCCTATATTTGAGTGATGCAATTGTCTTAGAATTTCTCAGACGTAATAACTTTGTTTGGGCTCAGATCTAAATTAATCTTTAGGGAAATATGAAACAACATAATAGAGGCACCACTGATTGCATAATATTGTGGATCGTAAAAGACAAACAATTGCTATTTATTCAGCGAGTTTACCTTTTCAGATGAGGCACTCTCTCACTGCGTGTTGTCTTTCTGTTCCCCAGGTGTCACACAAACTCTTCCATTCTGTCAAATGAAGACCTGAAGATCAATGGCGCTGATATTCTGCTGATGCTGAACGTTTAGAGCAACGTGGTTTGCTCGTCCCAATCGATCTGTATGTTCAAAGTCAAGTGCTCACTGTGTTTGTGAATGAAATGTAAATTAAGTATTAAATATGTTTGTGTCTGTATTTCATTAAACCCAATGGTGTTGGAAGGAATGCATGAAAATATATCACCGACATTTCCTGTGTGAGGATGGAAAAATCATTGACGAACATTGCTTTCGTGTCCGTTCAAGGACTGCAGGGAGGTTGTAGATTACTTTTGTATTGGTTGAACGTTGTGACCTTCCCTTATCCCAGAGTTCCTTTGCGGTTAGAGGTCAGTCAGTAAATACCCCTTTCATGAATTTTAAAGCTTTCGCACGTCTCAAAACCGGCGGAGCCTAACTACCAGAGGTTGTCTCATTAAGCGTCATCACAGTAGAGGTGGGAGGTTCGAGTTTGGCTCGAGTTTGTATGGGTTGCCCTATAGAGTCAGCTTTTTGAGTCGGTCAGCCAGAGCTCGGTGAATCCCCCACAGGCCCCAGCACATATAGAGCATGCGCACCAGAGACTTCCGCCAGTTGAGGCGGGTAACATGAATGGGATTAAAAAAAATAAATAATTGTTGCTTATTGCTCTTCTAGATTTTGTAAATGTTATCCAACTGAATGGCTCAAATTCTGATAGTGAAACAAGTTCTTTTTGATATACACAAAAAGTTCTCCACTCTTTTACAGATGCTCCTTTTCCCATTACTGTGTGTGGGGGGGAAAATGGTTTTTTGGGCCCCCTGTTGGACCCGGTTGTGATTACACAGTTTTGACCACTATATCAAATTGGTTTAAAGCCCCGCACGGTTCCTGGGGGCTTGCTCAGAGGAAGCACTCGACAAATCAGAGCTGCTCTCACTGACACGGTAATCACGGGTCAGTGCTGCTCAAGCCGAGTTGACAGCCGAGTATCAAGTCATCCAGTCACTCACAACGACTGAACCAACGAGCGCCACCCGATCCCGGCCCCCATTGGTTCACACCATCAGGCCGCCGATTTGCTGCAGGAAAATTATCCATAATCATTGTGACAAAACACTGAAAGACCAAGAGCTCTCAAAGGAAAAAAGTTGATTTTTTTTAAATACATTTTAATAAAATCTACAATGGACGGTTACCGACTGTAAGTATGGCAATGAAGTTGTGGGTCACGGGATGCCGTGCTGCGGCAGCCCGAGTCAGACCTTCAGCTGGGAGAGCGAGTACTGAATGAGAATGATTTGCAACCTGAGTCACTGACTCAAGGCTACGGACTCGGGTTGCGACTCACTCACTTCGACGTTGCGCCGTTAACGTCACTCACTCATCCAGAGGAAATGTAGTGCGAGGGCTACTGCGTTGAAGTTTTGTAGGGGGCGCTATCGAGTCATTTTGCCACACTCATACGCAAGACCCAAATCAGACCACAAAATAGACCCCCTTTCACACACGTGTCAGGTTTTGTGAGTTTTCAAGCATCCCTAGTCCCTGAAAAACAGTTTCCTTTTTCCGTTGTGTATCGTATAACACGTCACCATGGCAACTGCATTTGATGAAAACTCAAAATCTTCACAATTTAGCATCATCAAGGTCTGAAGACTTTTCTCACCAAATTTGAGGTGGATGTGGTTAACCAGCTAGCAGAAGTTATTACAAGTTTACAGCCTGTAATTTCCTGTTGTGAGTGGGTGACGCTCTGACTATGATTCAATATTGGCCTTTAGATGTCTTCAGGTCGGAACTGTTATCAAACATGTGAGATCTGGAGAAGATCTGACCACGTGGAGTCGAGTTGCGACAGTTGCTGTTTTCACGACGAAGCCATCGCAATTCCCCGCTCCAGGTGGGCTGGGAGGGCCAGTGAGTGATTGGTGCGGCCTGCGTCAGACAAATCAGCTCAGGGCAGGGGCCTGGGCTCCAGGCTGGGAGAGCGACTTAAGCGAGTTCAGTGGTACCTTACGACTGCATCTACTTACGACTAATCCAAGATACGAGTCGCAATAGTCGCGAAAAACTGTATCGGCTTGCGACTGACTGCTCCAAGTAAGAGCGTGGAAATTTGCAGTTGGCGCGTCGGCGGCCAGTCAGCAGGCAGTCAGCGGTCAGTCAGCGGTCAGTCAGCAGGCAGTCAGCGGTCAGTCAGCAGTCAGTCAGCAGTCAGTCAGCGTGCCTACATCGTGTGTGCACGTAGTTCGTGGCTTATCGATATTTCTTTCATATTAACTGTGTTTGTGCTGTGTAATTTGTTTATTTTCACCCTTCATGATGACTCCTAAGAAGAAGGATGATTGGAAAAAGAAAAAGGCAATGATTCCCATTGAAACTAAGAAGGAAATCATAGAAAAATATGAGCGTGGTGTATATGGGAAAAAATGCTTCGACATACGACTGTTTTAACATACGACCGTTCTTATAGAACGAATTACAGTCGTAAGTCGAGGTACCACTGCATTGAGTTAAACAAGCACCAAAGTGGTTTATTTTCTCACAGGGCCAGGTTAATACAGTAATTACCTTAAGTCCTTTCCACAAATACAGTTAATATAAGAGCTGCACAGTATTGTGTGTGTTGTTTAGCTAGTAGCAGATAGGAGGGGCGAGTCAGTGAATGAGTTAGTGAAGAGGACTCGTCAATCCTGAGTCAGTAAAAAGTGTTGTTCGTTTCGAATGATTCGTTCAAACTCACACATCACTATATCACACCGAACATGGAAAGTCATCTACTCACTAATCCGCTTTTACAGCCTATAGTTGTGTTTAAACTACCACTCTTGCAAACTATTCTAATTGAAACTTTTCAGGCTTTTGTAGAAAAGATAAGTGCACAGTTGGAAGTTGGAAGCTTAGTGGTGGTGATGTAGAAGCCATCGGACCGTGGTGTAGTTCCTTTATAGCCTAACGTGAGCCTTTTACTTTTGGCTATTGCATTTACGCTTCAAAAATCATAAAAGTGGTGTTCATTGGTGAAGATTCTTGCTGAACAAAACGTTAGTATCATCAAATTTAGTGTTCCACAGAGCTTATTTTCTGCAACAATTCAAAATCAAACAGAAACATCTCATTGTCTTTTGGTCGAGCGAACCAGGGTGATGCTAACGTCCGGGTTGGTCGACAAAAATACATCATCCCTGCAGCACTCTATTGACTGCTACGGCTCATAGCTGCGATACGCCAACAACGCCCCCATATTGGAATAGGCAAGAGTGGCCTGTAAACAAATACAAGTAAACGGGGGAGCTGCGGTTTTAAAAAAACACTATAACCTATGAACATGGTGACGTCTTGTGGTTGAAGTTTCATCCAAATCGATTGCTCTACATAATAACTCCTACTAATCCCTCTTCTCCAGCATGGGCTTTCCGCTCTCAGCCAGTTGTCCCCCATTATCCCCACCTCGCACCGTCCTTCCTGTGTTAAACGCTATGTCCCCGGCGGCTTTGACGACTGGATCCTCATCGACACCATTGGGGTTCCTCGCGGGGTCCCGAGTGAGTTCAAAGCATGTAATCAGATTGCTGCTGGCTTCGAGTCCTCCCTCTGTTTGTGGTGCGCTAGTATTATGAATGTCGATTGGATCAATTACATTTATTACTTCAGTGCTTTGTCAACTACAGCCGGGATGCTGTTAAAGGCATTTCGTCCCAGCTCCGCGCTACATCAGAGATGACTCTCCAGAACCGCCTGGCCCTCGACATGCTTCTCGCTGAGAGGAGAGGTGTCTGTCACATGTTCGGCGATGCTTGCTGCACTTCCATTCCAAATGACACTGCCCCTGATGGCGCCATCATGAAGGCACTCTCCTGACTGGAAGCCCTCAGCATTGAGCTTGCAGAAAATTCTGGTATCGAGGAAGGCTTCTGGGGTTTCCTCAGCAATATTTTCGGTTGTTGGAGCGCGCTTATTATTGCCGTTCTTTGTAGTCTCATAGGCTCTGTTGCTTTCCTCTAATTTGTGGTTGCTGTCTCATCCCGTGTGTCCGCGCTCTCGTTGTTCGCTCCATAGATTGCTCTATCAACACCTCCATTCAAACGTCCCCCCCACCTTCCCCCTTCCCCCTTTTCCTTTTCATCCTCAACTGGATTCCTCCATACCAACCCTCTGACGCTGACACCTCTGATGACGACTCCCACCTGTAATTTGCTATTTCGCCATTTGCTCCTATTTTATCACACACGTTTGTTAGGCCCACGGCCTCCCAGCGCCACTAGAGGCCGCCCTTGCCCCATCTGCAGCTCCCTACTCGAGCCCAATTGCACACACCTGGGAACAATTACCTGCACAGTATTTAGTCTCAGCTTCCCAGCCATTCCTTGCCAGACCATCAACTAGCTTACCCGAGTTGTACAGCTACTGGCTCCGTTCCTAGTGATTGTTATTAGTTCCTAGTTTATGTCTCGTTGTCTCATCTTCCCCTTACCTGCTTGTCTCCTCTCGTCGACCCAGTCTGTCTCTCCAAATCCAGCCAGCCCGATTTACCTGCCTGTCTCCGCTTGTCGACCAAGGCTGCCCATCCTTCTCCATCCAGCCTGGTTCCCCGTCTCTCCACCCGGATCCTGGACCCCTTCTCCTGGTCATCATCGTCCCTGCCCAGCCCTGCTCCATCCCTACCTGACCGGGTCCCCCTGGCCAGCTCCACCGTCCAGGCTAATAAACATCCTTTGCCTGCCTTCCGTCTCCCTGTGTCGTGCGTTTGGGTCTCTCCTAGCTCTGGTCGTGACAACATTTGCTTTAATCTGCAGTTTGAAAGTCGGTGGTTTAAATAAAGAGGCAGACAATGTTGGTTTTCACTTGTACTTGGTTGGATCAGAGATGTGCTCAAGAGCAGCTCCCTGAGACGAACAGTTTATATTAGGGTGACAGAGACAGTATTATATAGTCAGTTTGACATCACAGATTTGTACGCGTTCAAGGTAAGGCAAACTTTGTGACGTGCAAATGACAATAGGGTGTTGTTCCCGCTCTGCAGCGCAGCAAGGTCGAAAGCAACGATAGCAGTGGCAGGAGTCCGAGGTTGACCGCAAGCACCTAGATGTGTGTTTGCGAATTAACACTGTGTGCTGAAATGAAGATGGGACTGGCTTCTGAGGTGATGCTCTTCATTATGTGTGCATCTATCTTTATGTTATTACATAGATTTAGATATATTGTTACATCCCACCCTTTTAATCATATAAACACAAGGTTAATAAACGTGTAAAATGTAAATGCTAAAACATGAAATGTAAAACTTCCAAAATTCAATGCTGAAAATGTAAAACATCAGAAAAATCAAAACAGAATGCTGAAAATGAAACACACAAAACATCAGTGTTGATAATACACAAAGATTCAAAACACCACGTCACAAGTTGTGTGGGATAAAAGCAAATAGTAAAATAACAAATTACACGTGGGAGTCAGCGTCAGAGGGTTGGATGGTATGGAGGAACCCAGTTGGGGGTGGAAGAGTAAGAGGGGGAAGGGGGCAGGGTCGGGTTCAGAAGGCTCTACAAGGGAGTACATTTGAAAATTTTGCAGAGAAAACCCCAGAGGTTTTCGTCTATACCAGAATTCTCTGCTAGCTTGATGCTGAGGGCTTCCAGTCGGGAGAGGGCCTTCATGATGGAGCCATCTGGGGCAGTGTTATTGGGAATGAAAGTGCAGCAAGCATCGCCGAACATGTGACAGACACTTGCCCTCTCTGTGTGTCAAGGGTGTCTCGCATGTCAAGGGTCAGGCGGTTCTGGAGAGTCATCTCTGACGTAGCACGGAGCTGGGACAAAATGCCTTAAACAGCATCCCGGGTGTAGTTCACAAAGCACTGTTGATTGTAATAAATGTAATTGACCCAATCTACATTCTTATTAATAGTGCACCACCAGCAGAGGAGGGACTCGAAGCCTGCAGCAATCGTGCTTTGAACTCACTGGGGACCCTGCGAGGAACCCCAATGGCATCGATGTGGATCGAGTCATCAAAGCCACCAGGGACATTGCGTTTAACACAGGAAGGACGGTGCGAGGTGGGGATAAGGGCGGGGGTAGGAATAAATTTGAAGGGGACAACCAGCATCACCATAGTACAACAGCCTATCCAGTCGACCAGCGACAAGTGGAGATAGGGACCTCCGCAGGCCCAGAACACCTCAGAGGTCGGGGGGGTTTCATTTGTGAGGACCAAGGCTGAGAACGGACAACCCCAATGCGCGCCGGAGAAGAGGGATAAGCAGGAGTTATTTTGTAGCACAACCATGCTCGCAGCATAGCCGTTGGTGTGGGAAATATTCCACACCTGCGAGCAGTTTCCTGTGAATACACCCATTTCGTGACTATTACCACCATGGGCTTCGAAGCAATCGGGATAGATAACCTCAGGATCAACCGTAAACTGGCGACAGGAGCCTCCGGCCGAAAGAGAGACGATTGGGTGCCGTTTTTGAAAGAGCAGTTCTTAAACTGCTGCTGGCCGGACAGTTGGGCGGCGGTCTGATCGAAATTTTCCAATATAAGACACCAAAAAGGGCAGAGGCCCGGTCCGTTATGGGTGCAGCATTAGTCAAGTGTATAAGGCAGTAGCTAGGAACTAGCTGTATAGCGCACAAATTGAAGCCACAAATTATTGTTAAAGCGTGTTACGTCCACGTCGGAATTGATAGAGCATCTGGCATGGCAGGCAACCCTCAGTCATTAAGACCCATCATAAGGTGGAGAACCAGCAGGGCACCTATGATTTCGAATCAGAAGATGTTGCAGGCCTTGATCAGTGCGTGCAAGATGGCTCCGGAGCAACAAGTAAACATGTAAGAAATTAAATGAATGAAAGACACAAACTTATGAAATGCTAGTTATTATAACAAAATAAAGATGCAAATATGGTATGTGAAACAACGATGTGTCAAGTCAAGTCAAGTTACACTTTATTTATAAACTGCATTTCATACCAGGGCAACACAATGCGCTTTACAAATAAATACAATCAAAGAAAATATATAAAATGTCTGGGCAATCGTAAGAACAGTCAGTGCAGAATTAATAGATCTCACAGCACACAGAGCACGCACACAAATCCCACAACATAGAGAACACACACACAAATTTCACAACATAGAGAACACACACACAAATTTCACAACATAGAGAACTCACACACAAATTTCACAACATAGAGAACATACACAGAAGTCAGTCAACGACTGTAGTGAACAGCAAGGTTTTTAACCCGCTTTTAAAAGTGTGCCATGTGGGGGCCTCTCTCAGGTCCCTCGGTAGGGTGTTCCATTTACTTGGGGCATAGATACAGAAGGCAGCCTCCCCTGCTTTAGAGTTGGTACGAGGGATAGTTAAAAGACACTGCCTGTGGACCTGAGAGTTCTTGCTGGTTCGTGTATAATTAGCATTTCTTTTATTTTCTGAGGTGCAAGGTCATTTATGGATTTATTTCCAAGTAGCAGAATATTAAAATCAATCCTAGTTTTAACCGGGAGCAAATGTAGAGATCTAAGAACAGGTGTGATGTGTTCAAATTTTTTTGTCCCAGTGTGAACGTGTGCAGCTGCATTTTGGATTAACTGTAGCTGCTGCACAGCTTATTTCGAGAGGCCGGTAAAAAGGCCATTACAGTAGTCCAATCTACTCTTTATGAATGCATGGAGACATGTTTCCTTCCTTCCTGGCCGCAACGATAGCAGGTGTTGCGGCCTGGGTTGGGAGCTTCCTAAACCTTGGTTAACACATTAGAGTTAACACTTAAAATCCTTTACTTCCAAGAGAAATCCACCAGGGTGCTCAGGTAATTGCAATTGAAAACATTTTCAACACATCTGTCTTTCCCTGTCATCAGGAACGTCGATCAAGGCGGTGCCCCAGAGTCCCACTGAAGGATGGTCCTCCAAACGAGGGTTTTAGTTTATGCCGGCCCCGTCATTGATGGTCCTCCTAACGCAGCTCGATCCTGGTTTTTGACGCCAGGTAATATTACAGAAATTTAAGGGTCGCTTTAATCTGCAGTTTTTCAGTTGGTGGTTTTAAATAAAGAGGCAGGCAGACGATGGATTTTACTTGTACAAGGGTCGGTTAAGTATTAGTTGCACAGTGAACGCGCATTAGAGGAAAATAATCTGAAAATTGTGCAGTCCGGGTCGGCGGAGTGCACCAGCGCATAACCAACCGATAACCCTAACCCTAACCCTAACCCTAACCCTAACCCTAACCCTAACCCTAACCAATCACCGATTGAATTTCCTGTAGTGCAGAAGTTCTCATTTAAAATTTGAATGCATTTGAATATAAAAAAGAGCATACAATGGGAGAATTGCAAAAAAAAAAAATAATAATAAATAAATAAATAAATAAATAAATAAATAAATAAATAAATAAATAAATAAATAAATAATAATAATAATAATAATAATCATCATCATCATTTTTATTACACATTATAATCATATTTCTAAATGTTAATATTATAATAACATAATATAAATAAATAATTAATAATAATATCTGAATCCCTGCAATATTCATATATTATTTATCTTCTTTTTAGTTTGCATAATTTTAATTTCATTTTTTTTATTCATTGTTAAAGGTAAAGCCATCAGAATACAATTAAAACTGTAAATTGAGCATTATTATTAATATAATTATTATTCTTCAATATATATCGTGATAATTATCGACATCGATCAATATAAAAAAAAACAACATATTGTGATAACATTTTTGGCCATATTGCCAACCCTATTTCATGGGAGCAATTTATTTTGAAGGCTCAAAATACTTTTTTTTCTAGGTTTTACAGTATTATTTTGTTGTTTGTTTAAGTTGCTGTCTCCTCCACTGTTTTGTTCCCAATCACACTGGAACCATGACATGCCCCTTTTCCGCCGTGTTTGTGATGTCAAACATGACGCACCAGAAAAAAAACAGCATTTCTCCTGACAATGGGAAAGGTGTCAATAGCCTATTCGTAGCGGGTAGATACGGGTAAAAAAAACAGTCAATCTGCTGATTATGGTGTAATAACTGTATAACAAAACTAAACTGGACCCTGTGTACTGTATTGCTGCCTGGAGATATATTTATTATTGTTATTGTTGAATCAATGGCTTCATAGGGCCTATAAGTTGTAAGTCTTTCATTTTTCTTGACAAAGCCTGCGGTGTACATACATATCACATTCCTTAAATAATCAAGGCTATGCCCCATGACTCTGAATACAGTTCATAATATGATGATAACAAATTTAGAACAGATGCAATACAGTTAAGTTTGCCATTTACCCACCTACTACCTCTGGGGTAGTAGATGGGTGTTTTCTGACATTGGTATGCAATGTCCATAGTGGCTGTAAAGAGACTCAAATTCAAGGTTCAAGGTTCTTTATGTCACATGCACAGAGAAACAGAGCAAAATGTTCATTGAAATGAAGTCAAGTCAAGTCACACTTTATTTATAGAGCGCATTTCATACCAGGGCAACACAATGCGCTTTACAAAGAAATACAAAAAAGAAAGCGAGAACGTAGTTGTCAGCCGGTCATTACAAAAGAATGCCCCTGAAACAACAGCAACAACAAAAGCGACAACAAAAACAACAATAAAAGCGACTCCAACCACAGTGGCAGCAACAGAAAACAACAACAGCAGCAACAACAGCCACAGAAACAGCAACAACGGCAGCAGCGATATCGACACCAGCAGCAGCAACAACAACAGCAGCAAAGTACACACAAAGACGTCTTTAAGTCTTTACTTAGACGATTTTATTTGTTACGTGCACAGAGATAAAAAGTAAAACATTCATTGAAATGAAGGGGATGCTCAGTTACAGTGTGAGAATCAAAGGGATCAATAAAATGACAATAAAAACAGTAGATAAAATATAGCTGCAGGCAGAGACGTTCTGCCCAGAGTTTCTTTGCTGCCTTGGAATTTAGGCTTCGATGAGGCATCTGGAAAGGAACCCAAAAACACAAAAAGAATGAAAATATTTCAAAACATATAAATAAATAAAAATAAATACATGTTTCTTGTATTATGTCATTGCTTATGGTTATCGTTAGCAGTAATTATAATTCAGGGAGTTTGTATCCATTGATATCTCTGGCATATCTATAAATTCTGACAGTGATGTTATTGGGTTTTTATTTGTAGAAGTTACTCTGGTGCGTGCCAGTTGTCCTCAGAAGTGTATATATTTATGACATTTAGTATGCTGCATTTTGTTTTATCTGATTGTCTTCTGGTAATTCTTTTTTTCAAACATAATAAACATTCATTGTACTAAAATAATACCACCAATACCACAAAGTCACTTTGTAACTTTGTATGGTTAAGAGTTTGTATTCTATATTTCTTTAGTTAAAGTCAAATCATGACTATATCTGTGCGTGGTGATTTGTGTATTCTGTCAGCTTGCGCATTCGTGCAAGGATTTATAAATCTGTGCGTGGAGCCATCTTGGTGAGGTTGCAATTGTTGATCATAAACTTTTTCCATAACTCTGAACCGCCGATCTGAATGAAACTCACCATGTTGGACCTGCCCTGAATACAAATCGTATTCATATTGTCTGTGGGTTCGTTGTGCCGCCATCTTTGCATAGCACTAGACTACAATGCTATCATGTGATCTGTGCGCACCGACATTTGTGCATGCACACGCATTGTGGCGATGAAAGAAAATACAAATTATGAATCAATTATACAATACACAATAATGGACCGATCTGGATCAAATTTGGACGATGGCATGCCACAACTACCACGAATACACATTTTATTCATTTTGTCTGCAAGTGTGGCGGATCCATGACATCCATACACCACTGACGTCAGTTTTCCATTAACAAAAGCAATAGGGCCCCCAGGCCATCAGGGCTTGACCCCTAATAATAATAATAAAAATGAGCGCCAAAATAATTGTCCACCATCCTAGTAAAAACGTGGTGCGTGCAAGCGCATACATGTGCACGTGCATAAACATGTGGTACATCCTGGTTTGGGGGTCCTTAATTTATCTTGTAATAAGAATAAATAGCTCATAATTACAAAATCATTATCTCGTAATTACAAGAAAATTACGAGATTGCCTCAAAAAATGAACAAATAATATCTTAGACCTAGATGCAACGCTTGCTCATATCCCAAACCTAATTTACTTAAGCAACTATTGACACGCCAAGCAGAATTCAATCTCCCATCAACAACACAGGCAGAAAAACGTATCAACAAAACACGCAACAGGACGTATGAATACAGTGAAAATACTGGGCACATTCTAACATGCTTACCAACTGCGTCAAAAGACTGCAAACCAGTCCATATCCGAAATTAATGATGAAACAGGCAGCAGGTGCGTAGATCACTCTGACATCTGTTGTGATCAATTATTAACTCCCACTTGATAAGAAACTGATGACATGTTATACTAAACAACAAATATTCAACCTTTAAAAATGTATGCAATAAAACCCCCAAAAAAGGGGGAAGTAATGTCTTCTACAAAAACAGGCCCCAAAAAGAGAGTCCAAATAGAGCTGAGACAAAGAAAAGAGGCCAACATCATATATCTATATATGGTTCAAGAATTCAAAGAACCACAGAAGAAACCTTCTTCCAAAAAAATAGAATATCCCTAGTAACAGGGCTGTGACAGGTTCACCCTCACAAAGGCTGCGATTGGTTCTTTAAGAACCAAACCCAAATGGAGAAGCTGCCTGGTAACAGGACTGTGAGCTGGAAGTGGTTCCCATTCCACAAAGACTTTGATTGGTTCTTTAAAAACAACCCCAAAGAAATAGAACATCCATGGTTACAAGACTGTGATTTGTTTCGTTCCCGGCGCTGAAAGGAGCAGAACATGAAATTGGAGAAGAGTATATCTCGGGATAAAAGGAAGCACAAAGGGGTTGGTTAGTCAGTTGGACTCCGGAGTCCCTCTCAAAGTTTATTGCTGTACTTGACACTCAGATACACACTAAACTTTTTCGCATCAGACTTAGTTAGGTTCCAGTGTTTTTTCTTCCAAGTTTTTTAGGCCAGAATAGATAGAAATATTGTCCAGAGATCCAGACTACTTACTAGCCCAGGTCTGGACCTTTTTTGGTCACGACACATCAATCAGCGTTTTCACCAATTTCATGCAAAACTACACACTTCAGAGTCCCATACGAATGAGTCTTTGTTTGACTCCTTTTTTGATAAGATAGGTATTCCCACTATTGATGAGAAGATGGCAACTGATTTGGAGAGATCATTTTCTATAGATGAACTTTTCACTGCGAATTAGTCCATATAAAATGGGAAATCCCCAGAAAAGTCTTTAAGAAATTTTCCAATCAACTTGCCTCAATTTTGATCCCTGTATTTGAAGAGTCAGTTGCTTCTGGTTTACTACCCCCAACAATGGGACAGGCAGTTATATCCCTTATCCTTAAAAAAGACGAAAATCCTTTCGAATGCTGCCTGACTGTAAATAGTAAATTACTAGCCAAGATGTTAGCTCGCCGATTAGATACTGTATTCCCCTCTATTGTTCCCTTCAGACTGAATTTATTAAAAATCTCCATTCATTTTTCAACTTATGACGAGTATATAATATTTTCTATGATCCCACTTCAACCGAACACCTCTAAGGATTTAATATCATTTGATGCTGAGAAGGCATGTGATCGGGTGGAGTAGGACTATTTATTTTTAACTCTCAAACGACTTGGATTTGGTTCAAAGTTCACATCTTAGATGAGGGTTATCTATTCTTCTCCTTTGGCAGCTGTTCGTACAAATAGCAATCTTTCCTCTTTCTTCCCACTTTATCGTGGCACAAGGCCGGGATGCCTGTTGTGACTTATTTTATTTGCCATAGCAATCGAGCCATTGGCAGCTGCATAGTGTGGTGAGACCGCCATAAAAGGTATACACAGTTTACAAATTTACAAGAAAGTGAGCTAATAGCTGAGAACCCGGAGGCACAACGGATAATAGTCACATAATTTCCCTTCAAAGTAAGTGAGCAAGAAAATGTAGATTTATATATTCATTTCAATGTCTCCCCATCATTTTGACAGAAGCATTTTTTTATTTCAGAGAAAAATTGGTATCCTCATTCATTTGGAATAAGAAAAAACTCGGAATACGTAAAGGCATACTGCAGCGACACCACCAAGACGGAGGGTCAGCATTACCTAACTTCTAATACTATCACTGGGCTGGGAATATCTGGATCATGTTATATTGCAATGACAATTCACTGCATATATGTATGAACGTATGTATATGTACGTATGTGACAAATAATCTTGAATACAATACAATACAATACAATACAATACAATAGTGGATTAATTGTCCATCTGACTTTGCTGCTCCTAAATGGTTAATTTTAGAGTACTATTCTTATAGTCCTGCCTCATTACATGCTCTGCTTTGTTCAAAGCCTCCACTGTCTGAACCCATATCCAGTTACTCTTTAAATCCATTTGTGAAGCAGTCTTTTAAGAATTGGGCGTGGCTCAGACGATCATTTTCACTTGAAGAATTCTCAATTCAAGCCCTTATAGTAAGAAATATGTTTGAAAACATGTTTGCACCTTCTATCATTGATAAAGGTTTCAACGTATGGAAAAATAAAGGGATTAACTCATTTAAATATCTATATGCTAATAACTGTATGTCTTTTGAATGAATCGCACAAAAATGCAATATCACAAATTTTTACTTATATAGATTTTTGCAGCTTTGTAGTTTTTTGTCTTCGTTCTTCAGTCATTTTACATCTCTACCGCCCCACTCTTTTTGGTTCAAACCTAGAACTCAATATTACTCAAAAGAGGTTATTGGCATAATATACTCCTTTCTCAACTCGCATAACTTGGAACCTTTAACCTGAGCAAAACATCAATGGGATGAAGAGCTGGATATGATAAGCTTTGCAACCCTTTTATCCAGGCGACTTTCAGTATGTTACTTAAGTGAAAAGTAAAGTTCCCTCCAGCTTTCAGTCAGGAGAAATATCTGATTGTATATCCGAATGAGTATATGACTGTTTCTGCGTTGTCTTTGCACTATTTGATAAACAAAAAAAACGACTTTGACCAAAAAAAAAGTTCCTCTGGCTACATATTTAGAGCCCTGCCTCACTTCAGTCACCAAATGAGCACCTGCAGACAGGAATTCCTCATTTCAATAACTCCTTAAGTGTTTTCAGTGGCTGAGAAACTAAATTAGTTGAACTTTACGACATGTAAAAACTTCAGCCAACACTACTTTACTGGTGTACATTGATCAGCTGCAAATATTCTAAAGAACATACAGTATATTGTAATGAAAATTGCCCTTTAGGACTTTGACTTTATTTGTTCAAACATTCCCTTATCTGTGACAATAAACTTTAAATGGAGTATTTGTATTCACATGCCACTTTAAATGCACATATCTGTATATACATAGGCATATTCCTTCTACCTATTCCATTTTATTTCAATTTATTTTTTATTGTATTTTATTCTATATATTTTTTATCTTATTCTATAAGTATTCCACTTACTGTATTACGTTTTAGGAGTCAGTTAGTCGGTCTATTAGAAAGGAATTTTATTTTATTTTTGTACTTTTTCCTAGGACTTATTGTGTGCTATCACCGGGTGCGTTGCATTACATTTCACTGCATATATGTATGGAAGTATGTATATGTATGTGACAAATAAAAATCTTGAATCTTGAATCTTGAATCTAGTGGGTTGAGATAAGAAATTATATGCAAAAGTTGTCGCAAATGTATCGAATGTAAAATATTAGTGGTGATGAGTCATGGTAATTTTGAATAATATTGTAATCAATTTTTTGTTCAGTTGTAATGGCGAGAAACACGCTTCTCTACTGGATGAGTCTTTTGGGGAATGTGTATACAAGTAACACGTCACTGTAATCAGATTATATTTGTCTGTAACTTGTTACTGTTCCTAAATTCACTAATCACATTACAGTTAATAATCAAACAATTATGTCTTTACTTGTGTTAGCCTAAATAAGTTCTATATCTAACGAATAAAGGACAGAATCTCTTTCTGTCTCTTTATGTATTGTGGCGGGTGGTCTCCTTATTGACTAACCAAACCGAAAGACGAAGATTGGTGCTGCATCCACATGGAACACGGTAGATGGAAGACGGCACTTTGTGAGCGAGGTGGAGGTACCACGGCTAAACGTGACGATATGTTGTTATGCAGTTGTACAACGACTCCAATAAAATATATGAAACTAAATCATTTACTGTCTGTTATTATATGCATGAGAATTTTAGTTATACACGTAGCTATAAAAATGCAGCTTAAAAATAATAATTTATCGCAATCTTAAATTAATTTTAAATTCCCTCTAAAACGTATTAAAACGTAACATCATAAATATAAAGCGTCATATTCATCTTCAAGCACATTTGACAATGGATATATTTATGGATATATTTATGGATATTGTTACGCGGCGCATTTATAGAGAAATGTTTCCTGGTAGTGATCAATGATCTGTTAACTGAGTGATCAATGGCTGATTACCTGGGCTCCACTTGCGATAGGAGCGCTTCTTTTATTATTAATTATTCATATTTAATTACGTTATTATATCCTGTAAGGAATAGCCTGGAGCTGCAACTTTACCAACTGCACCACCACCAACCCCAAACCCTCCATCTGCTTCATCACTACAAGCATCAAACAGCCTCAATGCAACTATGTAAAAAATAGAAAAAACAATCTTTATATCCATCCACGGTCTTTATTTCAGCTATTTAGGTGCGAATTCCCAGAGAAAAAGGATTCTACCGGGTCCGACTGCAAAACTCCGGGTCTCCGGCAGCAGACACGGCAGTATAGTCGTCTGCTTACCAATGGAACATCCGGCTGTTATTCCGTTGCCGAGGACGACAAAAAGTTTTAATATTTTAACCTTGCAAATGCCGAGTACCATTGGCGTTGTTCTCTGCCGGTCTGCCGCCATCGTCCACTAACAAGACTTCCAGTTTGCCATTTCCCGTAATGCATTACTTTTGAGTGAAAGTAAAGTACTGTGGACTAATTAAATATTAATGTTGAGGATGGATAGGTTAAAGTTTACTGAAATTAAAACCTGTATTGTATATACAGTATACATTGTTCGCGAGCTTACAAAGCGGTTCAAGCTAATATGGTTCACGCAGATGAATGGAAGTAGAGAACGCGAGTGTGTGTGAGAGGGGGAGAAGCAGACATGTTTGGTTATGGAAATGGAATGACTTGCAACATTTATATGTACAAATACAATTAAGTATTACAGCTTTTTATTCATATTTAGTTTAGTAGAATGCAGTGGCGGGCTGTGAATTTTACACCTAGGCCTTCACTGGCGTCCTACCTAAATCAATCCACCTCTTAATACCATCATTATGACATCATGCTTACAGACAACATCAATATTATACAGAAACGCAGTAGAACAGGATGTTGCATCACAGACAGGTGTTTTATATAGCAAGAATGAATGCCGTTATTAAAGCAAGAAACCTAATTAACACAATTCAACAGGTTTCCTTTCACCGCAGCCAGAGCTGCGCCACATACCTATAGCAGAAGCATCAATACTAACCTGATATGATGACAAAAATAAAGCTTTGAGGCCCCTTGAGTCAGTCCTAAATTGAGTATATGTGCATAGCAGTGTATGAATAAGGCCATAGGTGCCCTCTCCTTAACTTTAGCCTGCACTCCGTTTAGTCCAGATGACAAGACAGGTGCGCCATCGTAACACCGTGCCACAACTTTATCCAGACATTCATTTTCCTCCAAGAAACTGTCACGACCAAGGCAAGGAGAGACCAAAACGCACAACACGGGGAGACGGGAGGCAGACGAAGGATGTTTATTAGCCCACACGGTGGAGCTGGCCAGGGGGACCCGGTCAGGTAGGGATGGAGCAGGGATGACGATGAGCGGGAGGAGGGGTCCAGGATCCGGGTGGAGAGACGGTGAACCGGGCTGGCTGGAGAGGGACGGGCAGACTGGGTCGACGAGAGGAGACAAGCAGGTAAGGGGAAGACAAAAAGAAAGACATGAACTAGGGACTTAAAACAAGCACTAGGAGCTAGGAACTTGGAACTAGGAATGGAGCCAGTAGCTGTACAACTCGGATAAGCTAGTTGACGGTCTGGCAATGAATGCCTGGAAGCTGGAGACTAAATACTGTGTGGAGTGTTGCAGGTAATTGATCCCAGGTGTGTGCAATTGGCTCAAGGGAGGAGCTGCAGATGGGGCAAAAGCGACCTCTAGTGGCGCTGGGAGGCCGCGGGCCTAACAGTCCCCCCCCCCTACGGACGCCCCTTGGCAGACATCTGGAACCAGAAGGGCCAGTCCCATTGAAATCCCGGATAAGGGAGGCATCCAGGATCTGTCTCCCGGGGACCCAGGAGCGTTCCTCTGGACCGTACCCCTCCCAGTCCACGAGGTACTGGAGGCCCCTCCCCCGGGGCCGCACATCCAGCAGGCGCCGCACTGTGTAGGCCGGGTGACCGTCGATGGTGCTGGGGGGCCTTGTCGGGGAGGGAGAGAGGGCTGGAAACCACCGGCTTAAGCACGGACACATGAAAGGTGGGGTGGACACGGAGGGAGGGAGGGAGACGGAGGCGTACGGCACAGGGGTTGATGATTGACACAATGGGGAAGGGGCGGGGGATAGCGCGCCCTGCTTGCTGAAAACAGGGGCTAGGTCCAGATATTGTGAAGGAACCGAGGACAGAGCGGGGCTCTTGGGGTCCCCCGGTGGCGCGTCTGGGTAGAGGCCGAGCGGAGGCAGTGGGCATGGCAGTGTGTGCTCCAGGCGCTCACGGTACCCGAGCGCCAGTCCATCTGAGGGTTGTGGAGCCGGAGCCAGGGGTATGCGATATGAGAATAGACATTTGGGAATAAGACATTTGGGAATAATTTAATACATATTCATGAAAATAAATATATTAAAATGCAAGTCATTGATTTTAAAAGTGTTTAGGTCAGCGGAGAAGGCCTTGCTGGCCCTGACGGCCCACCGCTGGTAGAATGTTACAAGCATTAAAGGGTTGTTTATTGACGGCCTGTAATTTACTGCCTATGCGACTGAGGAAAGAACAAACAAAGTCAGTAAAGTTCGTACAGTACCTGTGTAGTTTTATTACCATAGGTACAAAAATGGTGAACTCTGGTCTGATACCAAGGTATGAGCGATGAGATGTGGTTCCGTCTCATCTTATAGCCCCCCAGTGGAAAACTACTGGGAGGACAGCACACAGAATGAGTGAAAATGTAGGAGAGAGGGGGGGGGGTAGAGAGTGAGGAGGGAGGGTGAGAGAGGGGGAGAAGTTTTATCGAAGCTGTAAAGGCAAAGTCATATTCTGATTAATCATTTCAAATGTGCACACGCTTAAAGGTGTAGTTATAACCTCATTCTTGTTTGTGATACATTCTTCCCCTTCAGGGCCACCACCTATTTGTTCACAAACCACATAACTGAAACCCTTTAACAAGAAACCCTGAGGATCTGGAAAACTTACGTAATGAAAGCTCAAATCATTACAAATGAATAACTACTTAATCAAAAGGGGAATAATTAATACAATAACTGAATTGGTTTTCAAATACCTCGTGTGAAGACTTTGTTGATCTAAACAGGAGTCTGATGCTGTAGACTAGAGCATGATGATATATTCAAACACAACGCTCTGAACGCACCGCATGACAGATACTACATTGAAAGTCAAGATGAGGTCCGTGAATAAGGAGCCAGCTCCTTCGTAATTTTTAAGGTGAAATGGAAAATTCTAATAAGGAGCCAACTTCAGCCTTGTTAAGGGTGGATCGTACCGGTTCCTTCCTTCGAACGCATCCACGCGAAGCCCACGGCATTGGGAGGCGCCCGCAGTGTCGTGTCAAAATCTTTTCCAATGAAAGAAGATACGAGCACATAACTCCAAAAGTCGCTGAAGCTTAGTGCTTGTGTCATTGCATGTGACATTTCACTGCATATATGGATGACCGTATGTATATGTATGTGACAAATTAAACCTCTTGAACTTGAGGAGAGATATCGTATGGCTCTCTTCGAGTTCAAGTTTCAGTTCAGTTCATTTGATATATTATTTAAACTTAAAAAAAAAAAAGACCAACAAAGGGAGGAAGAGGAGCAAACAACCTGTTTAAATATTGACAGGATCAAACAAATCATTTAAATAGTACCCAAACCACTTACTATTTCAATAGTACAGGAGTTACTTGAACACCCTAATACAGAGATCGAAGAGAGAGAAGCTGAAACAAACTATTAACATATCAGAGAACAATCAGAGGAATTATTATCTACAACTTTGTTTTTTTACCTATCCATTTATTATTATTATTATTATTATTATTATTATTATTATTATTTATTTCAAGTAATTTGAGAAATGGTGATCAGTGACTGCCCAGAGGAGAGGGAGAGGCCCCGGCCCCGCCCACCGCCGTTGGCAGAGGAGTCGTGGACGGCGAATCTCTCCGAGCATCACGGGAATGAATCACAACACGTTTGAATCTATTTCTTGCCTTTTCCGGGTCCGAACGAGTCGCTAAATGTGTCGCTCGTCGCCTTTTGAAAAGAAAAGAAAGTCGCCACGTTGGCCACACCGGGCGCGCGCCCTCACAGCCACACGCCATCGCGGTGCCGCGCTGTCGCGAGCAATGACGTCATTTATGGCGCGCGCACTAAACGGCAGCGGCGACTATAAGTGCGGAGCCCGCCGCTCGGCGCTGCTTGCGGTGGATGACGTCGCTTTCAATACATGGATGTTCAACAGCAGACGAGTTGGGCCGCGGTGCTAACGACAGCGCTGTGCGGCACCGGCGCTCTGGTCGTGCTGGTCAGATGGTCCCGCCACCGGCAGGCGGAGGGGAAGATCCAGAAAGCAAGAAGCCACCGGGCGGACACCCTGCTGCAGGCGGAGCGGGCTGTGGGGAGGCACCACCAGGCGGTAAGACTGGGTCCCGAAGGACAATATCAGGCGCTTCAAAGTTATTCAACAGTGTTCGATTTGAATGGATGGGTTCCCAACTTCAATATAATTAGATCTGATTTTTAAATATTTTTATTTTTTGTCAACATTAGTCAAGTACCGGAACAACAAATATTGACAACACTGAAGTTGGCTTCTGATGCAACTTAATGGGAAAGTGAGCAGCCGATTCACAGCGCCTGTTTACATTGTGCAAGACTTTTTAAAGCCATATCTAGATCTGTACTTAGGATGTAGTAGTGAAACTACTGTACTTATAGCAGTCAAATCTGGACTAGATTATAATAAGAAGCCCATATTGCATTTCTATCATAGTTTCTGATTTGTGAAAGTAATATTCTATTTGTGAAAACAGGAACAATGTGGATTTTACTGTATTTTTTCCATACTGGCAACATAAAGCCAGGTATAAATCAAAAACCACTGTACTTATAGCTGCCCTTGACTTCATTATAATAAGAAGCCCATTGTGTGTGTGTGTGTGTGTGTGTGTGTGTGTGTGTGTGTGTGTGTGTGTGTGCATGCATATATATACTGTATATATTACTGTGGGATGTGTTGGAGTAATTCTCCTGCGTGGTCTGTGAGGTTAATCTGCCCGCTACAGGAAAACAAAACTGAAAGTATTAAAGAGAACGATACAGTCATGCTTTAAAGCAGTATTCTGATCAGTCTGCCCATTCTACTGTCAAAGAGGGCTTCATACCAAAGAGTGGTTGTGTGCCATTGATCAGGTGTCATTTACAACACTGTGACCCTCAAAAATCTCCCTGGGTGTTACCCTCAAACAATGATTTATCAGTCAAACTCCGGTCACAGACCGAATCCTACTATGCCATAAAACAGGGGTCGGGAACCTATGACTCGTGAGCCAATTATGGCTCAAGACAATTTTGAGCTAAACATTTTTATCACAATTAACAAGTAATAAATATTTATTCTGTGTCATTTTAAAGTAAAACAGGTAAGAGAAATTACACTTTTGAAAATAAAATTAAAAATATAAATGTGGCGGACAAAGGGGCGTAGTCAAGCACCGGCTGCGGACCACAGAAAGACTCCGGGGCACCTTTTACTCGGCCCCCTGCCCCTCCCGGGTCTCTGCTGAGACGCCACTTGTGGGAGTCTCTGCCCACAGGTAAGGGTTTAGGGAGGTAGATGGAGTCTTTCTGGCCGTGGTGCGCCGACATGGCAAGAGTTTTATTGTTCATTTCAATATGCGGCACGCAGGCCACAATTATATATATCACTGAGGATTATAATAATAATTGTGGATAATAATGATGCGCAGGAAGAATGGTGTTCCGCTGCTAGGCTGCTTACGAGCCCATGCACCGATCCCCTCTGTAAGACAGACAGACATTAAGAAAACTCCCTGCCTCGAGTCGGACCAATCAGCTGAACACAAGTGGACAGAAATGGAAAACACTTCAATATGTATGTGACAAATAATCTCTTGAACTTGAACCTGAAGATCTACGCTCAAGTTTAACTGATGGAAGCCTCAACGCAGCATGAAGCTTAACCTCACTAGGTATGAACCAGACTACAAGGCCATTAGCAAAACCATGCAGCACCAGAAGTCTCATTAATGGTAAAAAGTATTTCATTTATTATTGGATAGCTACAGTATAACAACAATATTAAGAAGAATAAAGAGAAATTTATTATATATAGCACTTACCTTACTTAAAAATGCACGCATTAAGAATTAGAATTAGAAATATTTGGCTTTAATGGCTCTCCCAGCCAAAAAGGTTCCCGCCCCTGCCATAAAATAAACACACAACGCTCTTTGTCAGGGGTTGGGGGTGCGAATCCTTCAGGCAAGTTGAATCCGAATCACTCGCACCCCTCGTGCCTTGCAGACCCTGGTCTGGTGGACTGTTGTTTGGAGTAGGATCGGTGTGCGAGTGTATGTGTTCTAAGCTAATATGAGTGGGATTAAAATTCCGGGACGGACAAGAAGCACGCTTGGGCAGGAGCGTGACAGGCAAGATGGCAGCTGCCTGCCGCATCCCCACCCACATAGCTTGCACCCCAGATCTAGACATGGTTTTAGGTGGTCTGTGTGTCTAGAGTATAAAAATTCGGAGGATTTTGAATGCACCATGAAAACAGGTGCTGTGCAGCTGCTAACTTCACCGTTAAGTTGAATCGGAAGCCAACTTTAGCATCATAATAGTATAGACACCCAGCGGTTGATACCCGTGTCTTTGCTATTATAAACAAATTATCCATCATACAGTTTTGTAATTTATCTGTATCTGGTAATTAAAGCATATTTTGTTCGACAAATTCCTTGTGTATGAAATTGTACTTTTTCCAATAACCAGATTTTCAGTCTGATTCTGATTGTTCTGCATCAGATTCAACATGTCCAATGTTATTAATCCCCTAAGCCCGAAACCCCTACCACTGAACCTGATACTTACCT
Source organism: Zeus faber (assembly GCF_960531495.2). NCBI lineage: Eukaryota > Metazoa > Chordata > Actinopteri > Zeiformes > Zeidae > Zeus > Zeus faber. The sequence continues at coordinate 46,885,865 of NC_137193.1, forward strand.
TCATGCCTGTTCTACATGAACCAAACTCACTTTATATTTATGTCATATCTGAAAAAAGAAATCCAAGAAAATATTTTTTTCTACTTACCTATCTGAAGTTCTGTGGAGACTCTTAAACTACTTACTACTTTGACTCTTAAACTACCCAATTTCTACATAGTACTTACCTCTGCACTGTACTAAATATGTAGTACTGATACTTCACTGAATTGAATGCTTACATTTTGTTAAATATTTCTTAAATAGCTCTTAGAAAGTAATAGATTTAACTCTAGCTTTTTCCCATGTGTTCCAGCATCCAGGGCAAAACAGCGATCACATAATTTCACTTTCTCTACGGGAGCTGACGAAGCACCTGAAGGACGGCTCGCTGAGACCCGAGGACGTGTTTTATTCCTACTTGGAAAAGGTAAGCCCATTTAATCATCAATATATAGCACTCAAACATTTTTCATTTCAAATCTTGGGAAAAGTCAAATTACCTAAAACGTTGATTCTAAAACGCGCCGTCTGGGGCCACCCTGGGGTCCTTCAAGAGGTTTCAGGGGGTCCCCAGCTAATATTTAGACTTGACCATTATTTCATTTACAAGACGTGAACACCATCAGAGAGTGTCCAAAAATGACTATTTTGATCCTAGTTTAACTGTTATCTCCCTAACTGTGGAATTCTGGACTAAATAATTTCCAACAATAAAAATCTTCTCAGATTCGGATCCCAGAGACAAAATATTATTGGATGGGGTGCCTGGCCTAATGCTGATCAAATTGGCAGCCCTTGTTAACTGCACATTTTTGGATGCTATTCATGCAGTATGAAGTTTATTTTGCAAGTATTTTGCATTTGATAGATTTCAGCTAGGCAATTATGCAAGACATTACTCCTGGATGTTTATCACAGCGTTTCCGTTATCCGATAATTGACGGTTTTTGACCGGGAAAATCTGTTCGTGTCCGACATATTTATAACTCTCCGGTCATAATTTCCGGTGAAAATAATTCCCTCCAAGCACAATTTGAATTAGCGCTTGGTGGATCATTTCAATAGAAAAACTATTCTGCAGATCTGTTCATTTCTGCGCTTGGCAAGTTGCAAAGGGAAGCCAATCGATTTGGACGATCTAAAGCTGATCTGAAAGCTTCACCTCTGACCAATCACGTTTGTCGATATAGAACTATACCCCGCCCTCTCCCTCTGGGACAGATTGTGCTTGTAAACATGCAGCAGAGATGCAGCGGCTAGAACTCTGAGGAGAAACAGAAAGATGATGTGTCGTTGGGACACATACATCCATAGTTTGGCTTATTTTGGGGGATATTTACACTACTCACAAAAAGTTAGGGATATTCGGCTTACGGGTGAAATTTCAGGATGAACCTAAAATTCACTATAATCTTTACAGGTGAACTTAATTTGACCTTCTCTCAACTTCTGAATGCACATGTCCAACTGTTCAATGTTTCAGTACTTTTTGCACAACTTGCTGTTCTCTAACAAGGAGCTGAACGGCAAAATTCACAACAGGTGTTTGATCCATGAATCGACCAATACATTTCCTGGTTCAATTAGAGTTGGTATTTAAACAGTCCTCTTCATCATGCTGTTCACATTTTGACATCATGAGACCAAGACCACACCTAACAATTGATCAACAGTACCTCGCCATTGTGAGGCTTCAAACAGGATGTTGTCAGAGGGAAATGGCCACTGAGCTTAGAGTCACAGAGTGTCATCAGCAGGTTGCAACAGAGATACAGTGAGACTGGAAGAGTCACAGAAAGGCACAGAAGTGGACGTCCTTTGGCCACATCCCACACTGATGAGCGCTTCATTGTGAACAGTGCCCTGCGGAACCGGATGATGAATGCCACTCAACTCCAGGCACATTTAAGGGAGGAGAGAGGCACCCATGTGTCACGTCAGACCATTCGAAACCATTGACATCAGCGTGGTCTGCGTGCTAGACGACCTGCAAGGGTACCTGACCACACCACCAGGCACAGGCATCATCGTCTTGCATGGGCCAGGGAGCATTTACGCTGGACGAGGGACCAGTGGCCTCAGTGCTGTTCTCTGATGAAAGTCGATTCACGTTGAGCAGAAATGATGGCCGCCAACGATGTTGGAGACGTCAAGGAGAGCGCTATGCATCAGCCACTGACGAGCCTTTGGTGGTGGTGGTGTTAGACTGTGGGCAGATGTGTCTATTCAATACAGAACTGCCCTACACTTTGTGAATGATACAGTGACAAGCCCATACTACCTGAAGAACATCATTAATCTTGGTCCCCTGCATGAACAACACAGACCTAATTTAATCTTCATGGACGACAATGCTCCAGCTCACCGAGGTCGCATCATCAGGGAATGGCTGCTGGAGACTGGGGTACCTCCAATGGAGTGACCTGCACTTTCTACAGACCTAAATCCCAAAGAAAACCTATGGGATCAGCTGAGTCGCCGTGTAGAGGCTCATAACTCTGTACCCCAGAACCTCAATGACCTGAGGGCCGCCCTTCAAGAAGAGTGGGGTGCACTGCCTCAGCAGACAATAAGTCGACTTGTGAACAGCATGAGACGTCGTTGTCAAGCTGTAATTGATGCTCAAGGGGACATGACAAGTTATTGAGACATTGACATTTTTTGTTGTGGTATACCCACCACTGTTGTTGGCTTTTGTTTCAATAAATTGTTTGAGATGAGGAAAACACCATTGCATGCTTCTACTTAAATGCCCTACTTTCATGATATAATATCACTGTAACGTGAACTTTTTTCATTCATTTTCCATTAATGTCACCCGAAAGCCAAATATCCCTAACTTTTTGTGAGTAGTGTAAGTTCCGATCCAAAGCAGACGGTAAGTAGGCATTGTCTAGAATGTGAACAGGACATCCTGACAAAGACGGACATCACCACAAACCTAATTATTTATTTAGACCGACTTGCCATATGTTTTTTTGTTTTTGGTTTGATCAAAATTTTATTTTACAATTATACCTGCACAGATGTCCAAGAATTCTCTCGTTGAAATCAACTGGGAAACACATATCTAAAAAACAAACCGTAACCAAAAAAATTTAATGAAAACATCCCAGCCAGAAGTCGCAGGACATCTCCAACTCAAATTATGATGGCCAAAACTCTCTTCTCACATTTAATTAGAGAAGAGTAAAAGACCAATAAGGGTTTATCTACACCAGGGGTGCCCAATACATTGATCGCAAATGTAATGCGGGCAGATCACGCGCAATTAAAAATCTTTTTTTTTTACCGATCTGACTAACATGTTGAATGAGCTTAATTTTGAGCTGCAAGGAAAAGACAAAACTGTGGTCAACATGATCAGTTCAGTGAATGCTTTCGAACGAAAAATGCAACTTCTGTCCTCAAAGCTGCAGAGCCATGATTTGGGGAACTTTCAAAACCTTGCAGAGCCGGAGACCCAAGGGAAGGCATGTGCACAACTTGACAGTGCTTGCTTCACAGAGCAGATTGAAAATTGTCTGTCAGACTTGGACAAACGATATCAAGACTTTGCTTTACTCGAGTCAATTACTACATTTATGTGCTAACCTTTAAGGGAAGATATTGAGGTTTATTCAGTTGCATCAAAAATTGCAACACTGTTTCACCTGCACTTGTCTGCAGTGGAGGATGAGATGTTGACACTACAGGCTGACATTGAGCTGAAGTCCATGGCTCATGGACAGTTTTGGAACTTACTCAGAGGAAAAGTAATCCCTCTTTGATTGCATTATTCGGCTCTACTTATTTATGCGAGTCAGCCTTTTCCCACATGAAGATTAGTCCAAATACTGTTCCACCATGACTGATCATTTGGAAGCCTGCTTAAGGCTGGCGACCAGCAGCTACTAGGCAACCCTGGCCGACACCATTCAGTGTAAGTCATCAGAGTAAGTTAGTGACCATAAATGTATTTAATTGTATTGTGCCGTAAGGGTTAATGCAGTGATGCAAGGTACTCCTGTCACGACCAGAGCTAGGAGAGACCCAAACGCACGACACAGGGAGACGGAAGGCAGGCAAAGGATGTTTATTAGCCTCGACGGTGGAGCTGGCCAGGGGGACCCGGTCAGGTAGGGATGGAGCAGGGCTGGGCAGGGACGATGATGACCAGGAGAAGTGGTCCAGGATCCGGGTGGAGAGACTGGGAACCAGGCTGGATGGAGAAGGAGGGGCAGCCTTGGTCGACGAGAGGAGACAAGCAGGTAAGGGGAAGACGAGACATAAACTAGGAACCAGAAACAAGCACTAGGAGCTAGGAACTTGGAAGGGAGCCAGTAGCTGTACAACTCGGGTAAGCTAGTTGACGGTCTGGCAAGGAATGGCTGGGAAGCTGAGACTAAATACTGTGCAGATAATTGATCCAGGTGTGTGCAATTGGGCTCGAGTAGGGAGCTGCAGATGGGGCAAGGGCAGCCTCTAGTGGCACTGGGAGGCCGTGGGCCTAACAGTATCCTCCCCCTCTCCGGACGCCCCTTGGCGGACACCTGGAACCAGAAAGGCGATTGAAATCCCGGATGATGGAGGCATCCAGGATCTGTCTCCGGGGGACCCAGGAGCGTTCCTCCGGACTGTACCCCTCCCAGTCCACGAGGTACTGGAAGCCCCTCCCCCGGTGCCGCACATCCAGCAGGTGCCGCACTGTGTAGGCCAGGTGACCGTCGATGGTGCAGGGTGGTGGGGCCTCGGCGGGGAGGGAGAGAGGGCTCTAAACCACCGGCTTAAGCTGGGATACATGGAAGGTCAGGTGGACATGGAGGGAGGGAGGGAGACGGAGGTGCACGGCACAGGGTTTGATGATTGACACAATAGGGAAGGGGCCAACATACCGGGGAGCGAGTTTTGGGGAGTCCACCTTGAGGGGCACCCACATACGTCCCTCTGTCCGGGGACGTATGTGGGTGCGGGCGAATGGTGCCAGTTCGCCTGCCGCTGGGACCTGGCAGAGGCCTGGAGTAGTGCAGGAGTTGGGGCTGGTGGTTGTCAGACAGTGGAGCATGGCCTCCACCTCCTGGTTTGCCCGCTCCGTCTGGCCGTTGGTCTGGGGGTGGAAACCGGAGGAGAGACTGACCTGTGACCCCAGGGCCGAGCAAAAGGCACGCAGACCTGGGAGGTGAACTGGGGTCCTCTGTCCGACACCACGTCTGCCGGGATGCCATGGCGGCGGAACACCTCGGCCACCAGCAGGTCTGCGGTCTCCCTTGCCGATGGTAGTTTGGGCAGGGCGAGGAAGTGTGGCGCTTTCGAAAAGCGGTCCACCACCGTGAGGATGGTAGTGTTGCCCCGGGATGGTAAAAGACCGGTGACGAAGTCCAGGGCGATGTGGGACCAAGGACGAGTCGGGATGGGTGATGGGGGGAGGAGGCCGGAGCGGGGTCGGGTGGAGGTCTTGGACCGGGCGCAGGTGGGACAGGCCGAGACGAAGGACCGGGTGTCAGGGAGCAGGATCGGCCACCATAGCGCTGGCGGACGACGGCCAGGGTGCGGGTGATCCCGGGATGGCAGCTGAGGCGGGAGGCATGGGCCCACTGCAGAACCTAGGAGCGTGCGGAGTCAGGGACGAACAGGCGGTTAGGGGGTCCGGTACCTGGGTCGGGCTGGTGTTCCTGCGCTTGGGTGACGAGGGACTCGATCTCCCAGGTGTGTGTGGCGGCAAGGCGTGGCGATCCCCTGTCTTCTCATCTGGCACGAACACACGGGACAGGGCGTCAGGTTTGGTGTTCTTGGTTCCTGGGCGGTAGGATAGAGAGAAGTTAAACCGGCCGAAAAACAACGCCCACCTGGCCTGCCGGGAGTTGAGCCGCTTCGCCGTCTGGATATAGGCCAAGTTCTTATGATCGGTCCAGACGACGAAGGGGTGGATTGCTCCCTCAAGCCAGTGCCGCCACTCCTCCAGGGCTAGTTTGACGGCGTCATGGTTGCGCTCGGGTGGGGTGAGCCTGCGGGACAGAAAGGTACAGGGGTGGAGCTTACCGTCGGTTGGAGAGCGCTGAGAAAGTACTGCTCCTACCCCCGTGTCTGAAGCATCCACCTCTACCACAAACTGGAGGTTGGCGTCGGGCTGGGCCAAGACTGGGGCCGACGAAAAGCGGCTCCTGAGGTCGAGGAATGCGACCGCGGGGGTCCACTTGAAGGCCACTGCGGTGGAGGTAAGGGCTGAGAGGGGAGCAGCGATGCGGCTGAAGTTACTGATGAAGCGCCGGTAGAAGTTTGCAAACCCGAGGAACCGTTGGAGCTGCTTCCTATTGGCTGGGGTCGGCCACTCCAACACGGCGGCCACCTTCTTGGGGTCCATCTCCAGCCTCCCTCGGCCAATGATGAATCCCAGGAAGGAAATGGACGGAACATGGAACACACACTTCTCGGCCTTAACAAACAAACGGTTCTCCAGGAGGCGCTGCAGCACCAGGCGTACATGTTCTACACGGTCGGATTGGATTTGGAGAGACAGACTGGGTCGACGAGAGGAGACAAGCATGTAAGGGGAAGAAGAGACAACGAGACATGAACTAGAAACAAGCTCTAGGAACTTAGAACTTGGAAGGGAGCCAGTAGCTGTACAACTCGGGTAAGCTAGTTGAGGGTCTGGCAAGGAATGGCTGGGAAGCTGAGACTAAATACTGTGCAGGTACTTGATCCCAGGTGTGTGTAATTGGGCTCGAGTAGGGAGCTGCAAATGGGGCAAGGGCGGCCTCTAGTGGCGCTGTGAGGCCGTGTGCCTAACAACGCCAACATATGTTGTATATATAAAGTATGCTCAGTGTGTGTGTGTGTGTGTATATATATATATATATATATATATATATATATATATATATATATATATATATATATATATATATATATAGATAAGTAAATATATATATAGATAAGTAAATATTTAGCATTTTTTTAATGCAGGTAGATCATTTTGACCTGGTCATATTAATAGTAGCTTGCAAGCCGAAAAAGTGTGGGCACCCCTGATCTACACTATACTTTGATAACACACTATGAAAAAGATCCAAGTTGCACTGAGGGGAAAAATCCTGTGTAAAGCCATTCTACAATTCTAACTAGAAAACAAAAAGAATCATGAACCAGACTATCCAATAAACAAACATGGAGAGATTCCACAAATACATAATGCTATGCAGATTAAGCAATGTTTATCACTTAACAATGTTTAGCTGGGACCTGTACTTGGTCTTCAGTGCAGCAGCAGCAGAAAAGCCAGTCTCAGCTTATCTCAGATAAGATGTTGCAAAAGGAAGAAGAATGCCCATGGCCCTCTGCCCTAAGATTGGATACTGCCTCTCTACACTCAGCCAGAATTCACTCAGTGTCTGTGATGTGAACCTCAGTCTCAATGTGGAGTCAGACGTCATATCGATGAACTGGTCCTCCTCTGCAGAGCTGAAACCAGTTGGAGCTGGTGCATTGAAAGGATCTCTCACCCAGTCATATTGGGAACTGTTTTCAGGGAAGTACTTTTTAAAGAATCCCATCAGTGATGAAATATGCTCCTTAATATATGGAATCACTGAGGTGGCATCATAGTCAGTAGTGTCAACAAATTCATGCAGGTTCTCGAATAAATCAGTATTTCCTTCATCAAGTCGCCTGCCCCACATTGCAAGCTTTCCAGTGAAAGAGCTGATCTTGTCTGTGACCTGAGGGAGGTGTTTGTGCGTAATCACTGGGTGTCATGACATTTCACTGCATATATGTATGACCGTATGTATATGTATGTGACAAATAATCTCTTGAACTTGAACTTGAACTTGTGTTTATCTTTCCCTTGAAGCTGTAGATTTAGTTCATTTAGCTTTCCAAATATGTCACTCAGGTAGGCCAGTTTTGCTAGTAAGTTCTCATCACTAAATTATTCTGCGAGGTCATACTTGTGCTCCTGCTCCAAAAACATTCTTATCTGCTCTCTGAGCTCAAAAACTCGGGACAAGACTTTTCCTGGTGACAGCCACTTTGCTTCACTGTGAAACAGCACAGCTTGATGTTCAGCTCCCATCTCTTCACAGATCGCAGAGAAGACTTGTTTTTAGTGGTCTGGTCTTTATAAAAATGACTTCACCTACAATGTCAGTCATAACCTAACTTAATTCAGAGGAAAGGTGCCTTGATGCCAGTGCTTCTCTGTGTATAACACAGTGTGTCTACTCAGCATTAGGTGAGGCCTTCTTGATGAGCGCCCCAAGTCCTTCCTTTCTCATCCCTGCCATGGTCTGTGCGCCATCACTGCAAACACCAATGCAGTTCTCCCACTTTAGCCCGTTCTCAGTCAGGAAGCAGTCCAGCATTTTGAATAGCTCTTTAGCTGTGGCTCTATCTCTGACATATTTACAAAAAAGTAGATCCTCACACAGGGAGTTTGTCATGTCAAAACGTTCATAAGCGATAAACAAACAGTCTTTGTTGCTGTCAGTTGCTTCATCGAACTGTAAGGCAAAACGTTTGTCTTTGAGTTTATCTACCAGCTGTTCTTTAAGATCGTTAGCGATGTCATTTATACGTCTGGCGACAGTGTCATTGGACAGAGGGATGTTTTTTATTTTTGCAGCACTTGCGTCGTCCAGCATGACAGAGACTATGTCTAATGCTGCAGGCAGTATCAGCTCCTCTGCTATGGAGTGGGGTTTTTTGCACCGAGCAAATTGGTACGCCACCTTACATGGTGCTAACAGTGCTTGCTGCTTTACTGAAGTAGCATTCACAAAGCGGGACGATTGTTGGCAATATTCGGCACGTTTTCGCTGAAAAAACTCAAGCGGCTTATCAGCGTGATTGGGGTGTAATGTCCTTAAGTGACGCCTTAATTTATTTGGCTTCATGCTGTCTGCTGCCAACTTTTTTAGACACAGTAAACATACCGCTCATTCCTCGTCTCCCACCGTAGTCACAGTGAAGCCAAGCGCTACTTTGTCATATTTCCTCGTCTTTGCTTTCGGGGGACTTACGTTTGTCTCATTATCTCCGTCTCTCTCCGCCTTTCTTTTCATCCCTGTTAAATATTTTTCCGTGGTGTCTCTTAAAGGTTTGTTATCTGCACTTCGTATCTCCTTCATATCTCCTGCTCTCCAGCTGTGCTCTTGTTCGGTGCAAAAAAAAACTACCTTCGGCAGGGGTCACAGCGCCCCCCCGGCATCGCTCCGAGCACCCCCAGGGGGGCGCGCCCCACTATTTGAGAAACATTGCAGTAGCCCTTGGTTAAATCCAGTGTCATGAAAAAAACGAGCCGTACCTAACTGGTTGAGAAGTTCATTGACCCGAGACAGAGAGAGAAGCGATGCTGAAGTGTGGCAACGTCTGCCCTCTGGGGAGTGGCACACCATTTATGCACAGCTGCCAAAATGCCCGGCCAATAAAAGCAAGCCATTATCCGCTGTCGTGTTTTATTGTGACTGAGGTGACTGGCCATCGGGTTATGAGCCGCCTGAAAGAGCATTTCCCAGCGGCTCTTCGGCACCAACATCTGGGTTATTTCCTCTCCTGTCTGAGTGTCACGGCTCACTGGAAATAACTCGTCCCTGATAACTGAAAAATACGGGTGAGTGACTGCGCTATCTGGGTGTATCAATATGCCATCCATTTTACTACCCGCTCAAAGGCCCTGTGTATCTTGTCGTCCCTCGACTGCTCCAGCGGAAAATCGTCGATAGCAAAGGTCAAGGGGGCCGGGAAGTTCTCACTTGGGATTCCACTGCCCCTGCTTCCGCCGGCGACCCCTCCGCGTCACGGCGCGTCACGCAATACTCACTTCTCCCAACCGACTGTGAGCGCACTCCCACAGCCTCTCTCATCAGCGTGTCAAACCCTAGTCAATCCTTTCCCAAAATGAGAGAGTGCGACGGGTGGGAACTAACCGCAGCCCGTACCCTATACTTTTTCCCCTTGTAACGAATTTCAGACCATCAGATACATGTGAATATCCCCATGCAAAGCCCGAGTCCAGCAAAGCCTGATGTCTAACCCCTTGTAGCTTTACCAGTATTTGGTAGGCCCCTTCCCGTCCGGGGGGGCGGGGGGTCCGATGGGCTGACGACCCGGACCACCTGGCCGAGTTCCATCTGGGGGCAGTCCCGGCGGTCATGGCCGGACCCGGCGAATCCTGTGTGTGTCCTGGCTTGGATGTGGGTCTTGTCCGCTGGCCAGCTTCTGGTTGGTTATGGTGGGCCAGCGGTCAGTCGCAGCGTGCTCCTGGGAGTTCACGCTGACGAGGACACACTCCAGCTGGCAGTGGAGGAAATCCTGCTTCTCCTCCAGGTCCGAGGGGCGCTTCTGCAGCCAGTGGATCGGCTCCGGGGCACCTTTCACTCAGCGCCCTGCCCCTCCCGAGTCAGGCACCACTTGTAGGCGTCTCTGCCCACAGGTAGGGGGTTAGGGAGGGAGATTGAGTCTTTCTGCCAGTGGTTTGCCAACATGGCGAGAGTTTTCTATTCTAAAGTTGAAGAGAAAGGCTCGCAGGCCTAAAGGATAAAGAATAATGACTTTGGGCAAAGGAGTGGCGTTCCAATCAGGCTCCTGGTTGGCTGACGAGCCGTCCCTTTCCGGGATCAGACCAATCAGCAGCACACGGTCGCTGATCGCCGACTGAGGGCAGGTGTGCGGTCATGGGGAAGGAAACCATACTTCCGTCTGCAGCCACGGCTTAACCACGCCCCTTGGTCTGCCACAACATCCTATAAGTAAGGATAAGCATAATTAGACAAATATCTTCACATCTCAACATCTCCGTCTTCATCATAAGGTGGTTTCCAATCATCTAGTGCTATAAAGACAAACTTTCCTGCCATCATATTAGTAATCATCTTGCAATGGATAGGTATTACACATGCTAAACAGCAGTATAGAGAGATCCATTGCCCCAGCAATTAGCCAAGCAAATGGGTCCCAAGTGTCTGCTTGGTCTTTCATTGAATCATCACGTAACTCGTTCATAGCTTGTATGACTAAAAACAAATTCCCCAATTCTACATCATTGGCATGTCTTACAGAATTGGTGTGCCAATGCCAGCCCAGTCCTCGGGCAGACCTGCATACGCCGTGTATCCACATAGCCAAATTAATGTCTGGAATTGTTGCTTGTCTCTTTGGTTTTATGCGGTCGCTATTCCTACTGGAACTCCAGGGTAACAGTTACTTCTTTTCACCATACTCCTCTTTAACTGAATGATTTAAAAACCTCCACCACATGTTTTGTTGTAATTATTGTCCAATGGAGTCAACATTTAACCATGGGTGCAAAATCTTGTTTTGAAAGCAACAAAACTTTATGGCATCCAACTCCATCAGATGATGATAAACCCTTACCAGGAGCCATTGCTAGTAATGGCTGGGCAAGCGTTGCCTTATTCCACGATCCAAAACCAATAATAACCACAACAGCCTAAAAAGGCCATGCAAGTGTGCGACCCTGAGGAAAAAAGAAAAAAATCATCAAATAAATGTCATGACTCAAATAGTGAACGTTCTCTTGTGCTGGCTAGAGTTACAATGGAAAGAAAACTATGGGACACTTACTATGAGGCACTTTTTACAGCAACTTCAATTCTGCTACAACTAAACCACACCACTATGATCACTATCACAATCATCTCTCTGAACACAATCAAACTGCTAAACACCATTAGTTAACCATAATTACACGGAGTACCATTTGACTATTAGTTAAACCACTCAGTCCTGCAGCTTCCTCTACTGAACCAATATCTTACTTAAATGACATCTCCACCCCTTGCAGCTGGATGAAGTGGAGCTCTGTTAGCTTTGCAGCGCCCCGTCGCCCGCGGTGTGAGTGTACCAGACATCCTAAACATAGAATCCCAAATGCATCATGTGCTAACTTTTCCAATTTCATTCATTCCTACTTATTGTTTCTTCCTCATGAAATTCCATAATCCTTTGTCTATCAACTATCTTTTCAGCTCTCTATTGCCTTGTTTGAATTTTTTAGAGCTATTTTAACATATTTTACAACTCCCTGTTAACTTTCCATCTGAGTGGCGATAGTGGCACCGCCCCTTGCGGTCGCCTGCGCTAGCGCTCTGGACGACTTTTCACATTTTAGTATTTTTTCCGTTTTTTCATCACAATGGC